>NC_086194.1:173987262-174287262 GCF_035770615.1 Melospiza melodia melodia | reverse complement strand
GGAAGCACTGGGGGCATTTATAGGGAAGTGACGGGGGACAAGGATGGGGATAAAGGGGGGCAGAGATGAGAAATGGGGAGCAGCAATGGGGGAGTGCTGGCTCCTGCGATGGGGGAGGCACTGGAGGCATCTCTAGGGGAATGCTGGAGGCAGGGATGGGGATAAAGGGGGAAAGGGATGGGGACAAAGCAGGGCAGACAGGAGAAATAGGGAGCAGCAATGGGGGAGTGGTGGTGCCTGCAATGGAGGAAGCACTGGGGGCATTTATAGGGAAGTGATGGGGGCAAGGATGGGGATAAAGGGGGGCAGAGATGAGAAATGATGGGGAGCAGCAATGGGGAGTGGTGGTGCCTGCGATGAAGGAAGCACTGGGTGCATCTCTAGGCAAGTGACAGGGGACAGGAATGGGGATAAAGGGGCCAAAGATGAGAAATGGGGAGCAGCAATGGGGGAGTGCTGGGGGCAGGGATGGGGATAAAGGGGGAAAGGGATGGGGACAAAGTGGGGCAGACAGGAGAAATGAGGAGCAGCAATAGGGGAGTGATGGAGGACAGGGGTGGGGATAAAGGGGGCCAGAGATGAGAAATGATGGGGAGCAGCAATGGGGGAGTGATGGCTCCTGCAATGAAGGAAGCACTGGGGGCACATCTAGGGGAGTGAAGGGGGATAGGGATGGGGATAAAGGGGGCCAGAGATGAGAAGTGATGGGGAGCAGCAATGGAGGAGTGCTGGCACCTGCGATGGAGGAAGCACTGGGGGCATCCCTAGGGAAGTGACGGGGACAGCAGGAGCGTGTCCCCCCCAGGCGCGGCCCCGCACCCCCGGCCCGCAGCGGGGTCACGGCCGCGCCGGCGGCTCCCCGCCTGCCTCCCTCCGGGAAGTGCCGCGTCAGCGCCCGCCGCCCGCCGTGATCCAACGCGATGTGACAGCGGGGCCACCGCCAGCGTCCCGCCGCTGTCCCCGCGCCGGGCAGGGCGCGCCGAACCCCGCACCCACCGGGAGGAGCCGTCCCGCATCGGCCCCGCGGCTGCGCTCGCCGCCTCGCAGCTCGGGGTCAGCACGGGGGGCTGGGGCACCCCACAATCCCGCTCCTGTGCGCCCCATGTGCTCCTCACCCCTACCCCATGGAAGCCTCGGGCAGTTCCCCAAATGTGGGGCGGGCAGCGCTTGCGGCAGCGGCTTCTGGCCACGGGCCCGGCGCTGCCGTCCCGGTGCCGGTGCCAGCGGCGGTGCCGGTGCCAGTGCCGGGGTCTGGCGGGGCCGCCGGGCTCCCCGTGCCCAGCGGAACAAAGCGGCGGCTGTTTGCGGAGGGCAGCGCGGCCAGCGGCCGGCTCATAATGAGGCCGGTGCCGGCGGGGGTCCCGGCGCCAGCGGGGATCCCTGGGACGCTTCCCACCGTAAATCAGCCTGGCCGCAGCCCGGGCTCTGCCGGAGGGGGACACGACCCGGGATCCTTTCTCTGGGCCCTGCGGCATCGCCACAGCGGCTGGGCGCCCTGAGCCCGCCGGGGTCCATCCCGAGCCTTGCCGGGATCGTCCCCACCCGGCTGAGATCCATCCCAACCCCACCCACCCGAGATCCATCACGACCCCCGCCGGTGTCCGACCCTCCCCGACTTCACCCCGAGGCTGCCGGGCTCCATGGCGACTTTCCCGGCCTCCATCCCATCTCTGGCCGGGTCCATGCCCACCCTGGCCGGGGTCCGTCCGGCGGCTGGCGGCGGTGGCTCTGTGCCCGCTGCTGCGGTGCCACGGGGCCCGGTGGCCGCAGCAGCCCCGTGACCGGCACCCGCCGGTGCCCGTTACTCACGGCCCAGCGCTCCGGCTCCGCAGCGCGGCTCGGTAACTCGGCCAGGGGCCCGGCGGCACCGAGCAACTCCGAGCGGCGCCGGCGATGCCGGGGCGTCCCCGCTGACCCCCGCCCTCCTGCCCGCGCTGCGCCATTGGCACGGGAGGGATGCGGAGCTCCCCGGGACGCGGCCCCCACCCCCGCGGGACGCGGAGCCCTCCCCGGGACGCGGAATCGCCGCCGGTGCCCGCGGGCCTGGCCCGGGAGCGCTCGCGGTGCCCCCTTTGCCGGTACCTTTGAGGGAGGCGATCTCGTGGTGGATGCCCCGCGCCCCCTCCATGGCCGCCCGCACTCCCGCACGCTGCCGGCCGGTCCCGCAGCCCCGGGGCGGGTCCGTCCCGCCCCCCCGGCCGCGGCCCCGCCCCGCCCCGCCGCCGCAGCCCCCCGCCCCTGCGGCACCGACACCGCCCCCCCCTCCGGCGGATGGGACCGGCCCCGCAGCCCCCCGGGCGCGGCGCGGCGCGGCACGGCACGGCACGGCGCGGCACGGCACGGAGTCCCGGCAGCGCGGCCCCCTCGGCACGGCACGGCAGAGACCCTCCCCATCAATAACAGCACAGCCCCCCCCAGCACAGACCCCTGACCCCCCCAGCACAGCAGAGACCCCCCTCTCATCAGCACAGCCCCCTCAGCACAGCCCCCTGACTCCCACAAGCACGGCACAGACCCTCCCCCCAGCACAGCACAGACCCCTCCCCACCAGTGTGCTCCGACCTCCCAGACCCCCCCGGCACAAACCTCCCTCCACACCAGTGTGTTCCCACCCCCTAGATCCCCCCCACAGCACAGCACAGACCCCCTCCCACCCAGCACACACTGTGCCCGCCATGCCCAGCCCCAGTACAGCCCCCCAGTTCCCCCCCAGTGGGGCCATCCCCGAGGTGTGGGGGGGTCTCAGTCCAGCCCTACCAGCAGTGTTGGGTGGGGGTCTGTCCCTGAGGGGGCAGGGGACCTCCCCAGCTGGCACTGGCACCACGGTCCGGGGCCAGCCAGGCCTCAGGCTCAGCTCTGCATGGCCACACCAGCCCCAAAGCCAGCCAGGAATGGCCACTGCACTGGGGACACCAGCCAGCCCTGGGGACACCAGGAGGGGCTGTGGCATGGCCACCACACTGTGGCCACCAGCCAGCCCTGGAGACACCAAGGACTGTGATATGGCCACCACACTGTGGCCACCAGCCAGCCCTGGGGACACCAAGAATTGTGTCATGGCCACCACATTGCGGTCACCAGCCAGCCCTGGGGACACCAAGGACTGTGGTATGGCCACCACACTGTGGCCACCAGCCAGCCCTGGGGACATCAAAAGGGGCTGTGGCATGGCCACCACAGTGTGGTCACTGCCAGCCCTGCGGACACCAAGGACTGTGGCATGGCCACCACAGTGTGGCCACCAGCCAGCCCTGGGGACACCTGGAGGGGCTGTGGCATGGCCACCACACTGTGGCCATCACACTGAGGACACTGGCAAGCATCCAAGCCCCAGGGACATCAGGAGGGACTGTGGCATGGTCACCATAGTGCTGCCACTGGGCCACTGTCACTCCCAGGGACACTGGGAAGGACTGTGGCACAGCCACTGCACTGTGGCATGGCCCCTGTGACCCCCAGCCATCCCAGGCACCCTGGCATGGTCCCCACCCCAAACCCTGGTGAAGGGCTGGGGGGTCCCAGGGCCCAGCTGTCCCTCACAGGTGACAGTGCATGAACACCGTGCCAGGCCTGGTGACAATGTGACAACGTGACAATGTGACAATGACAGTGGTGATGATGGCAGTGGAGACAGTGTCCTCCAGCCTGGCTTCAGTGCCCACCAGGCCCTGTGCCACATTAATGGCTCCAATAAAGGGGGCACGAGGTGCTTGGCACCCATTTCACTTTGGGATCCCAGCACCCTCGGTGCCCCCAGCCCCACGCCTGGGCCACCACAGCTCCTCCAGCCCTGCCCCACACGTGGCAGAGTCCCTGGCAGCGCGGCTGCTGGGTCCCCTGGGCTCTGGGCCTCGGGGATGGCACGTGCCAGCCGCTGGCAGGGATCAGCAGCCCCGATGGGCTCCGTGCCCACCCCGCTGTGTCACCGCCGCTGTGTCACCCTGCCCGGCTGTGCTGGCTCAGCCCTGACATCACCAGCCCTGCAGACAAACTGCCCTCGGGCCACTGAGCCACCGGGCATCCACGGCCAGCCCTGGCCAGGGCAACAAACCTGCCAGCACCTGGCAAGGGGGCACAGGGACCCCCAATCTTGGTCCCCTGTTGGTACCCAGTGAGGTGGGACAGTGCAGTGACACCAAACTCTCTGTGCAGTGACGCCAAGCCCTCTGCCACTCTCTGAGGAGTGACACTGAGCACAGCTCGTGTACAACAGCACCAAACCCTGGCACCAAGCAAGGTGGGGTCACACGGTGACACCAAGCCCTCTGCCACAGTCTGAGGAGTGACTGCATGGTGACATCAAGCCCAGCCCGTGTCCAAAACCTGGCACGTGGGGTCACATGGTGACACCAAACCTACCAGCAGCTGGCAAGGGGGCACAGGGACCCCCAATCTAGGTGCCCTGATGGCACCCAGTGAGGTGACACTGTGCAGTGACACCAAACCCTCTGTGCAGTGACACCAAACCTCTGGCACTCACTGAGGAGCGACACCAACTCCAGCCATGTCCAAACCCCACCACTGAGCAAGGTGGGGTCACACAGTGATATCAAACACCTGGCAAGGTGAGGTGACACGGTGACAGCAAACACCTGGCCCAGGACCTACAGCACTGAACCTGCCAGCACCCATTGAGGTGGCACAGCACGGTGACAGTGAACACCTGCCAGCACCTGGAGAGATGGCACAGCACGGTGACAATGAACACCTGCCAGCACCTGGAGAGGTGGCACAGCACGGTGACAATGAACACCTGCCAGCACCCATTGAGGTGGCACAGCACGGTGACAATGAACACCTGCCAGTACCTGGAGAGGTGGCACAGCACAGTGACAGTGAACACCTGCCAGCACCTGGAGAGATGGCACAGCACGGTGACAATGAACACCTGCCAGCACCCATTGAGGTGGCACAGCACGGTGACAATGAACACCTGCCAGCACCTGGAGAGGTGGCACAGCACGGTGACAATGAACACCTGCCAGCACCCATTGAGGTGGCACAGCACGGTGACAATGAACACCTGCCAGCACCTGGAGAGGTGGCACAGCACGGTGACAGTGAACACCTGCCAGTACCTGGAGAGATGGCACAGCACGGTGACAATGAACACCTGCCAGCACCTGGAAAGGTGGCACAGCACGGTGACAATGAACACCTGCCAGCACCCATTGAGGTGGCACAGCACGGTGACAATGAACACCTGCCAGCACCTGGAGAGGTGGCACAGCACGGTGACAGTGAACACCTGCCCAGGGAGGTGGGACTGCATGGTGACAATAAACCCCTGCCAGCAGCTGCCAAACCCTGTGCCACCCCTGCCGGTGGCACCCGGGCCGTGCTGAGATCTGCCAGGCTCAGACGCGCCGAGCCGCTCCTGACAGCGCCAAGTGCCCCAGGGTCCCTCAGCCGGGGGACATGGGGACAGTGCCACAGCTGTTGGTGACACAGACAGGGACCGCAGGCCGTTCCCAGCACCCCAACACCGGGATGCCCCTCTGGGGGAGCAGCCAGACCCCCTATGGCCGGGACCCCGCAGCGGGGACAGCTGGGACCCCCGGCTCGGCCCGGGGGGGCTCCCCCCGCACGCAGCACCGCTCCCATGTAAGGGCATGGCCGCGGCCGCTGCCGCCCCACGCCGCGACACCGGGGCGCCCTCGGCCACGGGCAGGCACCGGGGGCACGGCCGGGGCCAGAGCCACCTCCCGGCGCGGGGCTCGCACCCCGAGATGCCACCGATGTCACCAGTGCCACCAATGCCACCGATGTCACCGATGCCACCACCGATCACCGGCGTGCCCCTTGCCTCCGCACCCCGACCACCCTGAGTATCCCTTCCGCGCCCCCCCAGCCCCCCGGCAGCCCCTCTGTCCCCAGAACATTCCGACGGACCCCCCCGCCCCTCCACGACGCCCCCGACCCCTCCGGTCGCTCCGGGGGTCGCGGGCAGAGCCCCCCCAGCCCCCCGAGCCCCGGCGAGGGCAGTGACCGGGGGGTCCCCGCGGGGTCGGCGCTGCCGGGCCGTGTCCCCCGGCCCCCCCAGCCCCCCCGGGCCGGCCCCCCCGGCCGTGCCGGGGCTGGCGGTGCCCGCCGTGCCCAATTATGGGAATGAGCGGCCGCGCTGCCCCGGGGCCCCTCCCGCGGCCGGCGCCCCACGGCGCCCCCCGGCCGGCCCGACTGGGGCGGGGGTCCCGTACCCTTGTAGCGCTCCCGCACGTCCTCGTAGGCCTGGATGAAGTCCTGCTCCTCGGGCTCGGGAGGGGGCCCGGCGGCGGCCATGGCGGCGGGGGGCGGATTTGGGAGGGCGAGGGCGGGGGCCGCGGCCGGGGTCCGGCGTGCCCGGGGTGTCCGGCGTGTCCGGCGGCTCGGCGGCCCCGCACCCCGCGGCCGGGCAGGGGCACGGGACAGGGGACGGCACAGGGGACGGCACAGGGGACGGGACTGGGGACGGGGCGTGCCCCCGCCCAGCCCTTTAAAGGAACCGCCGGACACCGCCCCGAAGCGCGGAAACGGCGCCCACGGGCACGGCACCGACCCACGGGCACGGCACCGACCCACGGGCACGGCACCGTGGGGCAGGGCACCCCACGGGCCAGGGCACCCCACGGGGCAAGGAAAGTCCCCCAAGCCCCCCAAAAGGGTCACTCGGTGCTGGGGATGTGGCACTGCCCGAACCCCGATAGTGCTGACCCCGTTCGTGGGACACCCACGGGTGCCCAGAGGAGCGCGAGGGGTGGGTGATAAGGGACAGGGGCGGCAGGTGATAGGGGACAGTGTGGGGCTGGGGTCGCAGGTGATAGGGAACAGCGTGGGTCTGGGACACAGGTGGTGAAGGATGGGCTGGGGGTACCCGGTGCACCCCACAGCCGGCACAGGGGCCCCCCCGATTCTCACCCCGACCTCCCCACCCTCGCTCGTGGGGCAAACCCGGCGCCCCCTCCCCTGCTGAAAGCTCAGCCCCTCTCAGAGACCCCCGCGTCCCCTCCGGCTGGCGGGGACAGGGACATCACAGCCCCCGGATTTTTAAAAACCGAGGGATTTTCAAAGCTCCGTGTCCCAGTGCCACCTGAGGGGCACGGCCCCACCGCGGCCCCCACACCCCCCCCCCCCTCGGAGCTCAATCCCGGCCGTGGGCGAGCTGAGGGGGGGGGACACACACACCGGCCCCATGGGACGGGGCATCGTCATCCCTAAAAATAGACATTAATGCCCCGAAACTCGAGCGGGGACAGCGCGGGGGGGTGGGGGGGGCGGGGAGGGAGGGAGGCGGGGAAGGACAGGGAGGTGGAACGGAAATAGCCGGGGGGGAGGGCTCTGTGCCGCGGGGGGGCTGAGGGCTCTACGGGAGGGAAACGCTGAGCATTTTATGGGGATGCGCTGGCAGCTGTACGGGGACGGCCCGGCACGGCACGGCACAGCTCGGCACGCACGGCACAGCTCGGCTCGGCATCCTCCACCGCGGCTTCACTGCCCCGACCTCAGCACAGCTCCCAGCGCTGTGTCACCCCTCGATGTCCCGGCCCCCGTGGGACCCCCACGGCATCGCCCCCCTGGCCTCCAGACACCGCCGACCCCTCCATCCCCCAGAGCACCGGCTCACGTCCCAGAGTCCCGCACACATCCCGACCCTCACCCCCCACCTCAGCGGCTCATTCCGAGCCCCCCGACACGGCCCGACCCCCTCGACACGCCCCGGCCCCCCGACGCGCTCCCGCCCCCGGGCCGTACCTGCGATGCGGATGACGGCTCTCTCGGCGGGGTCCAGCACCGTCCCGTTGCCCGCGGCCGCCTTGGCGCGCTGGGAGCGCTGGTGCTTGCCCAGGTTCCAGGGCAGCGTGTCCCCGGCGCCAGGCGAGCCGCTGCTGCCACTCGAGCTCTCCTCCGCCATCGCCGCCGACCCCGGCTCCTGCGACAGAGGGACGGCGTAAGGGACCCCTGGTGCGGGGACCACGGCGTTCGGACGCTACGGACCCCCGGCACCGGGCACCCTGGCACCGAGACCACCGCATTGGTATGCTAGGGACCCCCGGCACCGGGCACCAGGGAACCCTGGTAGCGGGACCACTGCCTTCGAACGCTAGGGAGCCCCGGTACCAGGACGGCCACCTTCGTATGCTGGGGACCCCCAGCACTGGGCACCAGGGACCCCTGGCATCGCCACTGCCCTCTGGCTTCAGGGACCCCCAGTACCGGAACCACCGCCTTCAAACCCTAGGGACCCCCGGCACCATCACCTTCTTACGCTAGGGACCCCCGGTACCGGGGCACCAGGGACCTCTGGCACTGTCATCTCTTTCCCTCTCGCTCCAGGGACCCCCGGTACCGGGGCACCAGGGACCCCCGGCATTGCCACTACCTTACTTCTTGCTTCAGGGACCCCCGGGCACCGGGCACCAGAGACCCCTGGCATCGCCACCGCTCTCCTCTCCCTTCAGGGATCCCTGGTACCGGGGCACCAGGGACCCCTGGCATCGCCACCGCTCTCCTCTCCCTTCAGGGACCCCTGGTACCAGAGCACCAGGGACCCCCGGCACGGCCACCTCTTTCCCTCTCGCTTCAGGGACCCCCGGCGTCATCACTACCCCCCTTCTCCCTTCAGGGGCCCCCGGTACCGGGCACCAGGGACGCTTGGAACCTCCACCTCCTTCCTTCTCCTTTCAGGGACCCCCGGTACCAGGCACCAGGGGCCCCCACACTGCCACTGCCCCCTCTGGCTTCAGGGACCCCCAGCACCAGAGCACCAGAGACCCTCGGCATCACCTCCTCCTTCCTTCTCCCTTCAGGGACCCCCGATACGGGACACCAGGGACCCCCGGCATCGTCATTCCTCCCTCTCTCCCTTCAGGGACCCCCGGCACCGGGCACCAGGGACCCCCGGCATCGTCACCGCTCCCCTCTCGCTTCAGGGACCCCCGGTACCAGAGCACCAGAGACCCTCGGCATTGCCACCTCCTTCTCTCTCGCTTCAGAGACCCCCGGCACCGCCGACTCCGGCTTCTGCGGTAGAGAGGCGGTGCTAGGGACACCGGGACAGCAGCACCGGCGGCTCCCGGTGCAGCGCCCGGCGGAATCACCGGAACCCCTCGGGACAGCCCCAGGGAAGAGGGGTCCGTGCCAAGCCGGGCCGTGCAGGGCGCTGTCGCTAGGGACACGGTCCCCACGGGGCCACCGCGGCGAAGGGATGGGCAGGGAGCGGCGGCGATGGCTGGCCCGGCACCGGGAACTCGCCCGTAGAACCGCCCGCGGTGCCGCCGCAGCCGCGGCGCACACGGGTAGAGCAGGCGGACCGAAGGCGTGGGAGACGAGACCGCACCGGTGCACCGGGCCAGGCCGGCTCCGTGTCTCAGAGCGGCTGCGGGGTTCGGCCGGGGCTCGGCCGCGGTTCGGGCGGCCCGCGGGGTCGGTACCAGCTGCAGCCCCTCGGTGCCGGGAGCGCTCCCAGGAGAGCGGACGGAGGCTGACGGGAGCGATGACTCCGTGATGCCGGCACCTCCGTGATCCTGCCCCCTCCATGCCGGCACCTCCGCCATCCCGCCTCCATCATCCCGGCACCTCCGTGATCCCGCCCCCGCCATCCCGGCACCTCCGCCATCCCGCTGCCTCCGCTCCGCCGGCATCTCCGTGATCCTGCCCCCAGCATCCCGACACCTCCGCGATCCCGGCGCCTCCGCTATCCCACCGCAGCCCCGGCGCCGGCTCGGGCTCGTTCCCCGGGGAGCACGGCAGCACCGGGCGTTTGCCGCGGCCCAGGCGCCATTTGCAGAAGCTCCGAACCCCGGAAAGTCACCGGGCCTGGCACCACCGGGCCCAGCACCGGGACCCACCGGCATCACCGACACCACAGCGCTCGGCCCTCCCGGCGCCCTGGGACCCCGGAGTGACCGATATCACCGGCGCCTCCAGACCCACGGCATCCGTAGCACCGCCAGACCCAGGGGATCACCGGCGCCCCCAGACCCACGGCATCCGTAGCACCGCCAGACCCACGGCATCCCTAGCACCGCCAGACCCTCGGCACACCGGCACCCCCAGACCCATGGGGCATCACGGGCACCCCCCAGACCCACGGGTATCACCGGAACCCCCAGACCCATCGGGCATCAGCGGCACCCCCAGATCCACGGGCATCAGCGGCACCCCCAGACCCACCGACATCACCGGCACCCCCAGACTCACGGGCATCACCGGCACCCCCAGACTCACGGGCATCACCGGCGCGCCCAGACCCACCGGCATCACCGGCACCCCCAGACCCATCGGGCATCACCGGCACCCCCGGCAGTGGGGTGGGCGTGGGGAAGAGCTGGGGGGCGGGCGTAGGGGGCAAAGTGAGGGGGAGCAGGCGGGGGCGGGCGTGGGGCACAGCGCGGTGCCAAGCCTGAGTCAGCGGCTCCATCGCCCACGTCCCCCGAACAGCCCCTCCACCCCAGGCCTGGCGCCGCCTCCCCGCACCGCAGGGGGATCACAGGGACCCCCGCGCCCCCAGACTCGGGTCTGAGCACCCAAACACCCCTCGAGCCCCCAGCACAGCCCTCCCGCACCACCCTCCACGCCGCATTTCCCCTCCCCTCCAGCCCTGCGGCAGCCCCGTAGCATCCCGCAATCCCCCCTCACCCCCGCCGCTCCCGGCCCCACGGGGGAGTGGGCGAGGGGGTCCCACGCCCGGGCACTCACCGAGCGCCACGATCTCCGCCAAGACGCGCCGGGGGGGCATGACCGGGGGGGGGGGGAAACGGCGCCGGCACCGGGAGGGCTCCGGAGGGGATGCGGCACCGGCGGGGAGCACCGGCACCGGTAGCGCGGGGGCTCCGGGGGAAAATGGCCCCGGGGGCTCCGCCCGCACCGGCACCGGCTCCGGCTCCGGCTTCGCGGCAGGGGCGGGGCGGGGGGCGGGCAGCGGGGGGCGCCTTATCGCAGCGCCCCACCCTCCACAGCCGCGCACCCCGCGGGGGAGGCACCCCCGGCACCCGGCGCGGGAAGGATTAACGCCGACCAGTGCTCCCAGTACAGCCAGAATGGGGGGCCAACCCCGGCCAGTGCTCCCAGTACAGCCAAAACCAGGGGACAGCACCGGCCAGTGCTCCCAGTACAGCCAGAACCAAGGACCACCCATGACCAGTGCTCCCAGTACAGCCAGAACCTGGAGATAACCCTGACCAGTGCTCCCAGTACAGCCAGAGCTGGGGGCTAACCCTGACCAGCGTTCCCAGTACAGCCAGCACGGCACGGGTTAACTGTGACCAGTGCTCCCAGTATAGCCAGCACAGCACGGGTTAACTGTGACCAGCGCTCCCAGTACAGCCAGCATGGCACGGGCGAACCCTGACCAGCGTTCCCAGTACAGCCAGCACGGAAGGGGTTAACTGTGACCAGTGCTCCCAGTATAGCCAGCACAGCACGGGTTAACTGTGACCAGCGCACCCAGTACAGCCAGCATGGCACGGGTTAACTGTGACCAGCGCTCCCAGTACGGCCAGCACAGCACGGGTTAACTGTGACCAGCGCTCCCAGTACGGCCAGCACAGCACGGGTTAACTGTGACCAGCGCTCCCAGTACACTCCGTACGGAACAGGTTAACCCTCCCCTGCACACCCAATCCGCAGAGGATTAACTCTCCCCAGTACATCCAGTATGGAGCGGGTTAACCCCGACCAGCGCTCCCAGTTCCCCGGGCAGGCAGGGGTTAACTGACCAGTACACCCAGTACACCCAGTCCGGAGAGGGTGGCTGTGACCAGCACACCGAATGCGGAGAGGGTTAACCCTCACCGCTGCAACCAGTGTGGAGAGGGCGAACCCCGCCCAGCGCTCCCGGCCGAGCCGGTCCCGCCCCGCGCTCCCGCAGGGAAGTCCCGCAGCCGCTCGGCACCGCCCGCCCTGCTGGGCGCTCAACTGTGGGCCCAGCACCTGCCCAGCACCGGCCCAGAACCGGCCCAGAACCGGCCCAGCACCTGCCCAGCACCGGCCCAGAACCGGCTCAACACCGGCCCAGCACCGGCCCAGAACTGGCTCAACACCGGCCCAGAACCGGCCCAGAACCGGCCCAGCACCGGCTCAACACCGGCCCAGCACCTGCCCAGAACCGGCCCAGAACCGGCACAACGCGGCCGCATCCCCGGCACAGCGCTGGCCCATCAGCGGCACGTCTGACGGCGGCCGGCTGCCGCATTCAGAGCCCAGGGGAGCGCGGTGCCGGAGGGCTGAGATGGGAGCCTTGGCACGGCCCTGGCACGGCCCTGGCACGGTGCTCACACCCTGCCGGCCAGCAGCCTCTCTTCTGGCCGCAGAACAGAGCACGGCTCCAGCCTCCAGCGCTGCAGCAGGATGGCTGGGGAGGCTGGGGAGCTGCGGATCCTCTGTGGGGAGATGGGATTAGGGACGGGGATCAGCGCTGGGAACCGGGGCTGGGAACCGGCGCCTTGATCCAGAGCTGGTGCTGGGAGCCAGAGCTGTTGCCAGGTCCCGGAGCTGGTGCCGAGAGCTGGAGCTGGAACCAGGAGCAGGAGCTGGTACCAGAAAAAGGCGCTGGAACCAGAAAAAGGAGCTGGAACCAGGGGCTGGAGCTGGAACCAGGAGCAGGAGCTGATACCGGGAGCTGGTGCCAGGAACCGGAGCCGCTACCGGGAAAAGGAGCTGGAGCGGAGGGCAGGCGTGTGTGCAGCCCCCCAGTGCGTGAGCACACCTGGGTGTGGTGGACACGGGTGGACACGGGTGTGTCCAGCCCCGGCAGTCACGCCCAGGTTCAAGCACCGCAGTGTGCACAGAGAACACACCTGTGCACAAACACACACACATATGCACTAGGGGGGCCTCGGGAGCTACAGAGACCCCCCGGTGCCCCCTGCCACATCCAGTTGCTGGCGTGCACAGCCCCCCGACCCCCAGCCCCATCGGGGCCATCGCCTGCCGAACTGACCCAGACAGCCCCAGCACCACCGCACCCACCCCACGGGGCTCAGAGACCCCCGAGCCCCCGGAGCGGGGAGGCGTGAGGACCCCCGGGATCCGGCACCGGGGCAGCGCCGAGGTCGGGATCCTGTCCCGGTCCCTCTGTCCCCTCCGTGGTACCTGCCGTGAGGGGGACAAGGCTCAGACCCCCGCCCGCTCCCGCTGCGGCCGTACCGGGGCTGCCGCTCGCTCCGTCCGTCCGGATCCGGTGCTGGCGCAGCCGCTCCTTCCGCGGTCATGTGGCGGTGCCGGCACGGGCGCAGGGAGCGAATCCCCCGGCCAGAGCCGGACAAAGGGCCCTTTTCAGCCGCGCTGGGCCCCGCGGGCCCCTCGGCGTCAGGGGACAAAGGTCCGGCACGCTTGGCACCGGCAGCGCCGGGCACTCCCCGCCCGGGGCACCCGCGGGGCGCGGGGCACCGGACTCTGCAGAGGGGGTGGGCGTGCGGCCAGGACCCCTCCCGCACCCCCGACCCTCCGGGCTCTCACCTCCATCCGCCAGCGCTCCGCGGGGAGCGGGGCTGGCGCCACGTGCGCGGGGCTGGCACGGCTGGCACGGTGCCCGCCGGGATCCCAGCGCTGGCACACGTCAGCGGGGCTGGCACACGCCGGCGCGGTGCCACCGCACCCTGCCCGGGAGCCGCCTGTGCCCGCGGGCCCGGGGCCGCTGGTGTCACCCTTGTGCCCACTCCCTTGTGCCGCTGGTGTCACTCTTGTGCCCACTCCCTTGTGCCGCTGGTGTCACCCTTGTGCCCAGCCCGTGTGGGGTCCCCAAAGGGGCGCGGGGGTCACCAAGACCCCCAACCCTGCCCTCACCCACCTGGGGCATCTCAGCGGGCAACAGGGCACACTGGGCACCCCCGCCTCACCCTGCCGCTGCCTGCTGGAGGGTCTTACCCGGTGGGCAGCAGTGCTGGCAGCACTGCCCACGGCGGGGGCTCTGACCAAACCCACAGGGTGGGCACCGGGGTCCCCCCAGCACAGCTTGGGGTGCAGGTGGACAGAGGAACAGGCAGGGAGCAGGGAGAGAGCAGGTGAGGAGCAGGATGGATGCAGGTAGGGTGCAGGGAGGAAGCAGGTGGGGAGCAGGGAGGAAGCAGGGAGCACGATGCAGGTAGAGAGGAGGTAAGGAAGGTGGGGAGCAAGTAGGGAGGGGGCAGGGTGCATGTGGGAAGCAGGAAGGGTGCAGGGAACAGGCAGAGGTGCAGGTGAGGAGCAGGGAGCAGGTAGGAAAGAGGCAGGGAGGAGGGAGGAAGCAGGGAGCAGGCAGGGAGCAGGATGCAGGTGTGGGGAGCAGGCAGGGAGCAGGTGAGGAGCAGGAAGGGAGCAGGATACAGGTAGGGTGCAGGCAGGGAGCAGGTGAGGATTAGGATGCAGGTAGGGAGGAGGCAGGGGGCAGGTGGGGAACAGGAAGGGTGCAGGGAACAGGCAGAGGTGCAGGTGGGGAGCAGGGAGCAGGTAGGAAAGAGGCAGGGAGGAGGGAGGAAGCAGGGAGCAGGTGAGGAGCAGGCAGGGTGCAGGGAACAGGCAGAGGTGCAGGTGGGGAAGCAGGATACAGGTAGGTGCAGGCAGGGAGCAGGTGAGGAGCAAGAAGGGTGCAGGGAACAGGCAGAGGTGCAGGAGTGGCCAGGTCCAGCCCTGGGGTGGCCCAGAGCCACCACCCCACACAGCCACCTCACTGGGGGACACAGCACCCACACACAGCCAGGCTCCTGCCTGACCCCACTCCCAGTGCTCCCAGTTGGGTCTGGGACGCCATCCACCCCAATGCCAGCGCTCCCAGTTGGGTCTGGGACCCCATCCACCCCAATGCCAGTGCTCCCAGCTGGGTCTGGGACCCCATCCACCCCAATGCCAGTGCTCCCAGTTGGGACTGAGACATTCCCCCTATTCCAATGCTCCCAGTTGGGTCTGGAACTTCCCCTCCTCTCTCCCAGTCCCCCCTCAATCCCAGCCATGCAAAAGACTCCAATTGATTAAAAATTCCAAATTTTATTTTCAGTTTTATTCTAAATTTCACTGGTGTCACACAGGTGACCCAAAGTCCTCCTGCCCACCTGCTGCCCTGGCACGAGGGTGCCCAGGAGTGTCCCCAAGTGAGGATCCCCCCACTGTGAGCTCCTGGACAGGGCAGGAACATCCCTGCACACCTTGAGCCCCCAGACACCGTAACCCCCACTTTGGCACCAGTGCCAGGGGACGCCGAGAGGGTCGTTGCAGCAGAGCCCCCGCCGGGGGGCTCAGAGGGGGCCCCCGTGGCGGCTGCAGCAGGTGATGAGGTACTGCGGGTAGGCCTGGGTGTCGTTGAAGATGACGAAGATGTCGGGCTGCCGCGGGTCATCCACCACGCTGTGGTAGCGCTGGGGCGCCCCGGAGCCCTCGCGCGGAGGGGGTGCCCGCAGCTCCCGCCGCCCGGCCGTGAACTCCCCGGTCAGCACCTTGGCCATGAAGATGAACTTGGTGCCGTCGGCGCTGGGCGGGGAGTAGCGGTCCCGCGCCGAGATCGCCGCACGCACCGCGAAGTAAACGCCGCGGCCGTAGAGCGTGGCTGCAGGACGGGCATCAGCTGGGGCACGGGGGGTGTGCCGGTGGTACCGGGAGCACATCGGCACCCTGGGGCCACATTGGCACCCTATTCCACACTGAGGGCACTGTGCCCACCTTGGAAACCCCTTCCCATGCACCTGTGATCACCCTGTTCCTGTGCAAATGGCACTGTGCTCACCCCACCACCCCATTCCACACCAAGGGCACTGTGCCCACCTCACCACCCATTCCACACCGAGGGTGCCATACCCACCTTGGCACCCCACTCCCATGTACCCATGAGCACCCTGCTCCTGTGCAAATGGCACCATGCCCACCTTGGCACCACCACCTTGGCCACCACCCCCTTCCCATGCACCCATTATCACCCTGTTCTTGTGCAAATGGCACTGTGCCCACCTCTCCACCCTGTTCCTACACCAATGGCACCGTGCCCACCTTGGCACCCCACTCCCATGCCAATGGCACCCGGTGCCCTCTTCTCACGGTGCTGTCAGCATCATGCCCACATGGACACCCTGTACCCATGCCAATATGACACCGTGCCCCCCTTGGTGCCCTGTTCCCATGCCAATGACACCATGTCCCCCCTTAGTGCCCTGTTCCCATGCTGATGGCACCATGACCCCCCCTTGGTGCCCTGTTCCCATGCCAATGACACCGTGCCCCCCCTTGGTGCCCTGTTCCATGCTGATTGCACCGTGCCCCGCCTTGGTGCCCTATTTCCATGCTGCTGGCACCATGCCCCTCCTTGGTGCCCTGTTCCTGCACCAAGGGCACCCCTGGTCACCCCCCATGTGCCTGGCACTCACCATTCTTCCCACAGAAGCTGCGGTTGAAGCCGTGCAGGCAGATCTCGCAGCTGGAGGCCTTGGTGGTGCCGTGGAAGAGGACGCGCTCCACAACGGTGCCGGCGGCACAGGTGCGCTTCACGCTGCCCTTCTTCAGCTGGTACTGCTTGTACAGCACTGGATGGATCAGCTTCTGCACCTGTTGGGCACCGCCGTGTCACTGCTGCGCCACGGGGACACCCTGGGGGTCCCCTGCGCCCAGCCCCACCTGCACGATGCTGATCTGGCTGTGCAGCTCCTCCAGAGTGCTGCAGAAGTGGCGCACCGTGTCGGCGAACTCCTCTGAGTCCTCAGCCAGCACCATCAGCCGCACCTCCTCCTCCAGCCCAGCCACCTCTGGCCCTGCCATACACGGATAAAGCCCTGGTGAGTGTGGGCACAGCAAGAGGCACGGCTGGCCCCATGGCACCCACACGCACCGAGCAGGAAGAAGGCGCTGTCCAGCGGGGGCTGGCTGCGGCAGACAGGCACGGCGCGGGCGCTGCCGATGTCAAACTCCTCCATGCGCTCCAAATCCACGGTGAAGGGCCGCCCATCCAGCACCAGATCCAGCCGGCGCTCCTGGTGCGACCAGGCCTGCTCCAGCAGCGCTGCTGCCTCGGGGGCATAGGGCACAGCGGTGCCAGAGGGGTCCCAGCGCACCCAGTGCGCGGTGGCAGCGGTGGCAGTGGGATCAGCGGTGGCAGTGGGGTCAGCGGTGGCACCATGCCCCGGCAGTGGCAGACGGTGGAGCAGCAAGGCGAGCTCTTGGGCAGCCAGGGCCGTGTACTCGGCGAAGCCGTGCAGCGTGGCGGTGTCACCGCGCAGACTGAGCTGCACGGTGTGCCGGCACCGCAGCAGCGCCAGCGCGCAGCGCCCAGCAGCTGGCAGCGCCCGCAGCCGCTCGCTCGCCACGTCCTGTGCCCGCAGCCGCCCCGCCAGCGCCCGCTCCAGCTCCCGTGCTGCCGCCGAGGCGTCCTGCTCGGAGGAGCAGAACAGCGTCACCCGTGCCGTGTCCGCCGCCAGCAGCGCCTCCTCCAGCGAGGCCTCCCGCGCGGCCAGCAGGCTGGCATCCTCCTGGGCCTGCTCCTGCTCCTGCTCACGGCTGTAGGAGCTCAGGGACAGAGCGGTGGCGCGCGCCAGCTCCTCCTGCTCGTGCCTCGCGTGGTCCATGGAGAACTGGATGGCCAGGGCCATCTGCACCTCCTCTTCCTCCTCCTCCTCCACGCCGGTGTCCGACAGCAGCTCCTTGGCACCATCACCACCGGCCGCACAGATGAACGCGGCGTTGGGGTCCCACTCGTCACCAGGGAGGGTGTCAGGCCATGGGTCGGGGCTGCCACGGCCGTCGGTGTCGCTCGGGCGCAGTGCTGCCAGCAACTCCTTGATCTCCTCTGTGGGAGCAGCGGGGTGTCAGCCATGAGGCCCCACCACCATGTCCTGGGGAGGACCAGCACCTGTGGCCTCCTCATCCCACCGCAGCACCCACAGAGCGGGCACCAAAGTGTCACCCTCGCCCCTCACCTGCGCTGGAATGGAAGCCGTGGTCACCCCCATCACCATCGCCATCAGCACCGGCATTGTGGCCCTCAGGCAGGTCCTGGTGCCAGGAGCGTGGCCGGGGCTCCCTGCTTGGGGGCAGCAGCTCCTCCAGCTGCAGCTGTGGGGATCAAGGGTGGCATCACCAACGCTGCTGTGGCACAGCAGGGACCAGCACAACGGCACCCACTTGCCAGACCCCTCCCTCCCCACGAGGCTGCACCTGGGGATCTGGAGGGCTCCAGGGTTCACCGTCCAGCTGGATGACGCATTGGAAGCGGCTCTCCAGCTGCTGCAGCAGGCTCTGCCCAGCCGGGTCCCGCAGGAAGCGGGCAACGCCGGGGAAGCTCAGGGTTGTGGGGTGCGAGACCACAGAGTCCAGCAGGCTCTGCAGGAAATCCACCATGGCCTGGCACCGGCCAAGCTCCCCGCTCACCTGTCAGCAGAGGGGCAAAGGGTCAGCACCTGGGCACCAGCGCCTGCCCAGCTCCCCACTCACCTGCAGGCAGCGTGGGCAGCACCACGGGGCTGGCAGCCCCTGGCACAAGGATGTGTTGTGAGCATGAGGAGGTGGGAGGGCAGCAGAGACCCCTGCCCACACCTGCCTGCACCTGCCCACACCTGCCTGCACCTGTCTATACATTCCTGTACCTACCTGTACCTCCCTGCTCTGCTGCCTGCACCTGCCCACACTGGTCTGCACCTGCCTGCACTGCCCACACCTGCCTGCACCTGTCTGTACCTGCCTGCACCTCCTTGAACTGCTGCCGGCACCTGCCCACACCCCTGTCTGCACCTGTACCTGCCTGCACCTACCTGTACCTCCCTGCTCTGTGGCCTGCATCTGCCCACACCTGCCTGCACCTGCCCACACCTCCCTGCACTGCTGCCTGCACCTGCTTGCACCTGCTCACGCACCTGCCTGCACCTGCCCACACCTGCCTGTACCTGCCCACACATGTCTGCACCTGCCTGTACCTGCCCACACCTGTCTGCACTTGCCTGTACCTGCCCACACCTACCTGTACCTGCCCACACCTACCTGCACCTCCCTGTACTGCTGTCTGCACCTGGCCACATCTCCCTGCACCTGTACCTGCCTTCACCTGCTTGTACCTGCCCACACCTGTCTGCACTTGCCTGTACCTGCCTTCACCTGCCTGTACCTGCCCACACCCCTGCACTCGATGCTCTTTAAGGCCTCTTCCAACCTAGTCATTCTGTGAATTCCACAACTTCTCCTGTTCCTGCCTGCAGCTCACCCGGAAGCCAGAGATGTCCCCCCCCTCCAGTGGCAGCAGGGACACTTCGGGGACGCTGCTGAGCACGTCCTGGTAGTGCTGCTGCAGGTAGCGCACGGCTCCCGGCTCCGCTGGCACCAGCGCCTCGTCCTGCACCGACACTGCTGACACCGGCTCTGGCACCACCACCGACATGGGCCTGGGGGGCTGGGCCTGGCTGGGCACGGCCCCGAGCCCCTCTGTGTCCTTGTCCCTGCTGGGGAAGGTGGCTGGGGGCTGCCCCGGCCCCGGGTGTGATGTTGGCACTGTTGGCGCTGGCGCTGTGTCCGGTGTGGGGTTCGTGTGTGCCACAGCAGGGTCTGAGGTTGGCACTGAGTCCGACGGGCAATCTGTGTCCAGCAAGGGCTCCCTGACCAGCAGGGGCTCCGTGTCAGGAGGAGAGGCTCTGTCCGGAGCAGGGACAGCGTCCGGGGGCACGTCCGTGTTCTCCTCCAGCAGCTCCAGGAAGGGAAAGTGGGGGGTGAGCTCCAGCACCGTGTCCTGCAGGCGGTGTGGCCTCTGCAGCACCCGCTCTGCGGCTGTGGGGACAAAGGGACGGGCAGCTGGTGGCACAGAGCGGCTCCCTGTGCTCCTGTGATCACCCCGTTCCTGTGCAAATGGCACCGTGCCCACCTCGGCACCCCCTTCCCATCCACCCATGATCACCCTGTTCCTGTGCAAATGGCACTGTGCCCACCTTGGCACCCCTTTCCCATGTCCCCATGATCACCCTGTTCCTGTGCAAATGGCACTGTGCCCACCTTGGCACCCCTTTACCATGTCCCCATGATCACCCTGTTCCTGTGCAAATGGCACTGTGCCCACCTTGGCACCCCTTTACCATGTCCCCATGATCACCCTGTTCCTGTGCAAATGGCACTGTGCCCACCTTGGCACCCCCTTCCCATCCACCCATGATCACCCTGTTCCTGTACAAATGGCACTGTGCCCACCTCACCACCTCATTCCACACTGAGGGCACCGTGCCCACCTTGGCACCCCATTCCCATGCTCCCACGATCACCCTGTTCCTGTGCAAATGGCACCATGCCCACCTCACCACTCTGTTCCCTCACCAAGAGCACCGTGCCCACCTCAGCACCCCATTCCCATGCCCCCATGATCACCCTGTTTCTGTGCAAATGGCACCGTGCCCTCCTTGGCACCCCACTCCACACCAAGGGCACCGTGCCCACCTTGGCATCCCATTCCCATCCACCCATGATCGCCCTGCTCCTTTGCAAATGGCACTGCGACCACTTCACCACGCTGTTCCTGCAGCAAGAGCACCGTGCCCACTTTGGCACTCTGTTCCCGCACCAAGGGCACCATGAGCACCTTGGCACCACCCCATTCCCATGCACCCATGATCACCCTGTCCCTAAGCAAATGGCACCATGCCCACCTCACCACCCCATTCCATACCAAGAGCACCATGCTCACCTCACCACCCCTTTCCACACTGAGGGCAATGTGCCCACCTTGGCATCCCATTCCCATACACCCATGATCACATGATCACCCTGTTCCTGGGCAAATGGCATCGTACCCACCTCACCACCCCGTTCCAGCACTGAGAGCACTGTGCCCACCTTGGCACCCCATCTCACACTGAGGGCACCATGCCCACTTTGGCATGCCATTCCCATCCACCCATGATCACCCTGTTCCTGAGCAAACAGCACTGTGCCCACCTCACCATCCCATTCCACATCAAGGGTACTGTACCCACCTCACCATCCTGTTCCTAGACCAATGGCACCATGCCCACCTTGGCACCCCATTCCCACGCCCCCACCATCACCCAGTTCCTGTGCAAATGGCACCGTGCCCACCTCACCACTCTGTTCCCACATGAAGAACACCATGCCCACCTTGGCACCCCATTTCTGCACCAAGGGCACTGTGCCCACCTCACCATCTCTTTCCACACCAAGGGCATCGTGCCCACCTTGGCACCCCATTCTCATGCACACATGATCACCCTGTTCCTGGGCAAATGGCACCATGCCCACCTCACTACCCTGTTCCCACACCAAGGGCACCATGCCCACCTCACCACCCCATTCCATACTGAGGGCACTGTGCCCACCTTGGCACCTCATTCCCATGCACCCATTATCACCCTGTTCCTGTGCAGTGTGCCAGTGTGCCCACCTCACCACCCTGTTCCCGCACCAAAGGCACCTTGGCACCCCATTCCCATGCGCCCATGATCACCCTGTCCCTGTGCAATCAGTCCTGGCTCCCTGGCACCATGCCCTCACCTGCCGGCTCCTGGAAGGTGACGATGGCCCCGTGCCCCCCTGGCAGCACCTGCACGTCGCTGACGCGGCCGCCGTCGCTGCGCCGGTTCTCAAAGTAGAGCTCGAGCAGGTCCCGGCCCGGCGCCGTCCCCAATGCCCTCACCCGCACCGCGGGGCTCCGTGGTACCCGCAGCAATGCCAGTCCCCGCCGCCGTGCCCGCTGCTCCGCCGATGCCAACTCTGGGGCACGGGCAGCGCTGGCACCGCGTCCCCATGGCCGTGCCATTGCCCCCACCATGGCCATGCCACTGTGTCTCCATGGCCGTGCCACCGTGCCCCCACCATGGCCCTGCCACTGCTCCCACCATGGCCGTGCCACCGTGTCCCCATGGCCATGTCACCACCTCCACCATGGCCGTGCCACCGCCCCCACCGTGGCCATGCCATCGCCCCCACCATGGCTGTGCCACCGCGTCCCCATGGCTATGTCACTGCCTCCACTGTGGCCATGCCACTGTCCCTGCCATGGCCATGCCACCGCCCCCACCATGGCCATGCCAGTGCCCTCACCGCGGCTATGCCACTGCCCCCACCATGGCCGTGCTACCACATCCCCATGGCTGTGCCACCGCCCCCACCATGGCCATGTCACTGCCCCCACCATGGCTGTGCCACTGCCCCCAATATGGCCCTGCCACTGCCATCACCATTGCTGGGCTACTGCCCCCACCATGGCTGTGCCACCTCCCCCACCATGGCCATGTCACCACCCCCACCATGGCTGTGCCACCCCCGCCACCATGGCCGGGCCACCGCCCCCATGGTGCTGTCATGCCCAGGGTTTGGGCACCTGGCAGAACCCGCGCCCCAAAATGCCACCCTGGTGTCCCCCCAAGATCATCAGCCCACTCAACACTCCCACCCCTGGCACCAGGGCACCTGGCAGATCCCATACCCCAAAACACCACCCCGATGTCACCCCCAGACCCCCCAGCTCATCAGCCCCCTGCCCCCCAATACTCCCATCCCTGGCACCAGGGCGCCCAGCAGAACCCATGCCCCAAAATGCCACCCTGGTGTGTCCCCCAGAACCCCCAGCCCATTAGCATTCAAGCCCCCCAACACTCCCACCCCCGGCACCAGGACACTCGGCAGAATCTGCACCCCAAAATGCCACCCTGGTGCCCCCCAGTGTCCCCAGTCCCACCTGGGGGGCTCAGGGGCTCCTGCAGCCGCAGCAGGCTCCAGCCGGGCACCGAGCCCTGGCACAGGGTGACAGTGCCAGGGGACACCCCCAGCAGGGTCCCCAGGTGCTCGGGGGGGGTCCCGGGCTCCAGACCCCGCAGCAGCAGGTGGGAGGGGTCCCAGGGGGGGGCCGGGCGCACCCCCAGCTCGGCCCCCCCGAGCCTGTGGCTGCCGTGGGCCAACACGTTCTGTGCGTCTGGGGAGGGAAGGCAGGGTCACTGGGGGCTCACCCAGCACCCCTGCGACCCCCGGGGGCACAGCACCGCTCACCAGTGCTCCCAGTAGGGCTGGGAACTCCTCAGCCCATCCCAGTGGGACTGGGAACCCCCACACCCCATCTCAGTGGGGCTGGGAACCCCCACATCTTATCCCAGTGGGGCTGGGAACCCCCACACCCCATCCCAGTGCTCCCAGTGAGGCTGGGAACCCTATCCCAGTGCTCCCAGTGGAACTGGGAACCCCCACACCCCATCCCAGTGCTCCCAGTGGGGCTGGGAACCCTATCCCAGCGCTCCCAGTGGGACTGGGAACGCCAAATACCACCCCAATGATCCCAGGAGGACTGAAACCCCCAAATCCCCTCCCAGTGCTTCCAGTAGGACTGGGATGGTTACACACTCCATCCCAGTGCTCCCAGTGGGACCGAGATCCCCAAATCCCACCCCAGTGCTTCCATTGCAACTGAGACCTCCAAATCCCACCCCAGTGCTCCCTGTGGGACTGTGACCCCCAAATCCCACCCCAGTGCTCCCTGTGGGACCGGGACCCCCAAATCCCACTCCAAAGCTCCCAGCTGAACCGGGGCACGCCCCCCTGCCCACGCTTACCCTGGGGGTCCTCGAAGGTGAGGAAGAGGAGGGGCCCGAGGCGCTGGCAGCTCTGCACGGGCCCCCCGCCCGAGCGCCGCCGGCTCTCGAAGTACAGCACCAGCAGCTCCTCGGGGGCGTCGGGGGGCACTCCCCGCACCTCCAGCACCCCCCCGGCCATCCTGGGCCACACACACGTGTGGGGCTGGGGTCCTTTACGCCCCCTCCCTCCCCAGCCCGCTGGGACGCCCCGTGACCCCAAGCCCCCTCCCCAAACTCCCCGTTCGTGCCCCTCCCCGGACCGAGGGTCCCCTCGGCCCCGCGTCCCCGGGGCGGGACCCCCCTTTAGCCCCGGGACCCCCGCCCCAGGGCGGGACCCCTCGATCGCCGCGCACCTCCCCAGCCCCGTGGGGGTCCCACACCCCCCGACACAGCCCCCCCACCCCGCACCGGATCGGGACCCCCCGATCGCCCGGGGCCCCCCAGCCCCATGGAGGTCCCACACCCCCCGGCAGGGTCCCCCCACTCCCCGCGGGGCAGGGCCCCCCACGCACCGGACGCTGCGAGGCTCCGCCCCGGCCGAGAACAGAAACCGAAACGGGACCAAAACGGGAAGGGGAAGGGCGGGGGGCGGGACCGGGGTGGGGACACGGGACAGCCCCCACGCGGGACGCGGCGACGCGGGGCCGTCCTGCAGAGGGGGACTGGGGACTGCGGGAGCGGCCACACGCGGGACACGGGAGCAGCACCACGGGTGACAAGTGACTGTGCCTTGTGCGTGACCGGCCCCACGAGTGACCGGGGACACGGAACTGACCCCAGAGGTGACAAGGTAACACGGCAAAAGCCCCACAAAGGTACACGAGAATGACGTAGGCGCATGGGCCATCCCCAGGGGTGACAGGGGGACATGTGGCTGTCCCTCGCGTGTCACCGCGGGCGCGTGACCGTCCCCAGGAGTGACCAGGGGGCACAGAACTGACCCCAGAGGGGACAAGGGGACACCAAAAAAGCCCCACAGAGTTACACGAGAATGACGTAGGCACATGGGCCATCCCCAGGGGTGACAGGGGTACTCTTGGCTGTCGCTTGTGCATTACCGGGGGACTTGTGACCAGCCCCAG
Source organism: Melospiza melodia melodia (assembly GCF_035770615.1). Classification (NCBI taxonomy): domain Eukaryota; kingdom Metazoa; phylum Chordata; class Aves; order Passeriformes; family Passerellidae; genus Melospiza; species Melospiza melodia. The sequence goes on along the minus strand of NC_086194.1, from coordinate 174,262,700 downwards.
GAGTGACCAGGGGACACAGAACTGACCCCCGACATGAGAAGGGTCACGAGATAAGCCCCACGAGTGACCAGGGGACACAGAACTGACTCCAGAGGTGACAAGGGGACACCAGAAAAGCCCCACAGTTACATGAGAATGACGTAGGTGCACAGGCCATGCCCAGGGGTGACAGGGGGACACGTGGTTGTCCCATGCGCGTCACTGCGGGCGCGTGACCGTCCCCACGCATGACCAGGGGACACGGGACTGATCCCAGAAGCGATAAGGGGACATGGAATAAGCCCCAAGAGGTACACAAGAATGATATGGGCGCACGGGCCATCCCCAGGGGTGAGAGGGTGACACGTGGCCGTCCCCTGCGCGTCACAGCGGGCGCGTGACCGTCCCCACGCGTGACGCGGCGGGGCCGGGGCCGCCCGCGCCGAGTGCGCCCTTCCGCCACCAGGGGGCGCTCTGCTGCACGGCCCCCTTGGCCCCGCCCCCAAATAGGCCCCGCCCCTCATCAGCTCCTGTGGCCTACGCGGCATTAGCGGGCCGGGCCCCGCCCAGTCCCCGCCCCCTGCAAAGCCCCGCCCCGTGCAGGCCCCGCCCCGCCCGGCGCGCAGCGAGCGGACCCCGCGCAGCTCGGCCCGGCCGGTGAGCGGGGGGCGCGGGGGGATCGGGGGGTCCGGGGCTCGGGTGAGGGGTACCGGCGGCGAGCGAGGGGTTCGGAGGCTCCGGAGGAGCCCCCGAGCGCAGTTCCCTCCGCCGCTTCCCGCTGCCGCAGTCCGCAGCGCACGGGTTCGGTGCGAGGCGGGGGGGGGTAGCGGGGCGGGGGTAGCGGGGCCGAGCGGGACCCCGCGGCCGCGGGCACGGCGGGGGTCTCCGGGCCGCTCCCCCCGCGGCAGCGCTCGGGGATTAGGCTCGCTGCTGCCGTAAATAGGCCGCGCCGGGGCTTTACCGAGCGTCAGGGCAAAGCGGCTTACGGGACTCGGAGAGAACCGGGGGGGGCGGCGGCACCCCCGCAACCCGTGATGCGGGAGCACCTGCACCCCCGCAACCCCGCCCGCCGGGCTGTGGGCATCCCTGCGCCCCCCGCACGCCGTGCTGCCGGCTCCCCCGCGTCCCCCGCACGCCGTGCTGCGGGCACCCCCGCACCCCGTGATGCGGCCCCCCCGCATCCCCGCAGTCCGGGTGCGTTCACCCCCCGCACCCTGCGAGCCCACAGCGCCCGCACCCCATGGCCCCGCTCGGGGTGCCCCCCGTGCCTCCATGTGGGGTGCGCGCCGCGGCCCCTGACCCCGTTCAGGGAGTCTCCCGTGCCCCATACAACCCAGGAATGCCGAGGCCCGAAATGCGCCCCCCGCCCGGTGTCGGTGTCGGTGCCGCCCCCGCGGCGCCGCAGGGCCGGGCCCCCCCCGTCCCGCCGCCCGCCCGGGGCGCGGGGCCGTCACGCGGCCGCCGTGGTTGCGCCACCGGCCGGCGCTGCCCGTTGGCCGGGCCGGGGTCGCTGCGGCACCGGAACAGCGGCGGAACCGCTTGGGCACCGCCGCCTGCCAGGCTGCGGCACCGGCAGCGAGCCCGCACGGGTACCGGTGCCGGTACCGCACCGCCGAGTGCGCGATCCCCGCCTAGGGCGCAGCCGCCCCTCCCGCACCGCCCGGTTTTGTAACCGGGCTCCGGGAGCGGGGGCGGCCCCGGGGCTGCGGTGGAGCCCGCCCGGCTCGATGCGGTGGGGCCGCGGCCTGGGCACGGGCCTGGCAGGACGCCGCCGCTCGCGGTGACGGCCCAAGGGGGCAGTGAAGCAGCGCCGGGGCTCCCCCGCAATGCTGCCGGTAATCGCGGCCGGAACCGGGCCCGCACGGCGATCCCAGCCCCGCTCTCCGCCCCGCGGCCCCCGACCCGCACCCGGTCCCGCACAGCGATCCCAGCCCCGGGGCTGTTGCCATGGCAACGGCCTCACCGCCGCCATCTTGTGCGGGCACGGGGGCGGGGGGAGCGGGATGGGACCCCCCCATGGCGGGGACCCCCATTCTGGGCATCCCTGAGTGAGGGACCCCCATCCCCAGCATCCCCTGAGTGGTCACCCCAATACTGGAGCATTCCCTGAGGGAGGGACCCCCATCCCAGGGCAACCTTGAGTAAGAGACCCCCATCCCCGGGCATCCCCCCAGTGTGGGACCCCCATCCCCGGGCATCCCCCGAGCAAGGGACCCCCATCCCAGGCATCTTTGAGTGCGGGACCCCCATCCCAGGGACATTCCTGAGTGAGAGACCCCCATCCTGGGCATCCCCCGAGTGCGGGAATCCCATCCTGAGGCATCTTCCAAGTGATGGGCCCCCATCCTTGGGCATCCCTGAGTAAGGCACCCCCATCTCAGGCACCCCCCGAGGAAGGGAACCCCATCCCAGGTGTCCCTGAGTGAGGGACCCCCATCCCCGGTGTCTCCGAGTGCGGGGACCCCCATCCTAGGGACCCCCATCCCGGGGCATCCCCCGAGTGAGGGACCCCCATCCTGGAGCATTCCACGAGTGAGAGACCCCCATCCTGGGTGTCCCTGAGTAGAGACCCTCATCCCAGGGCATCTCCCAGATGGGACCCCCAGGGTGGAGGGTGATGGCCATGGCAGGCTGATGATGGCCATGGAGGGGTGATGGCCATGTGGGGTTTGATGGCCTTGGGGGGCTGATGGCCATGGGGGTGATGAGGAACGGGGTGACAGCAGTGGGAGGGTGATGGCCATGGGGGGTTTGATGGCCATGGGGGGGCCGATGATGGCCATGGAGGGGTGATGAGGAAGGAAGCCATGTGTGGCTACTGAGGACAGAGTGATGGCTGTGGGGGGACAGCCATGAGGGGCTGATGGCTGTACTGGGGGGGAATGAAGATGAGGGGGATGAAAGCTGTGAGGGGTGATGAGGAGGTGGGTGACAGCCATGGGGGACGATGCCACCATCTCTAACCCCCTGTCTCCCCCCGCAGCACCAAGGCGGCCGCAGCCTGCGCGCCACCATGTCCCACGAGAAGAGTTTCCTGGTGACGAACGACGGTTTCGGGGGCCAGCAGCCGCCCGCGGTCCCCCCAGCGTACCCGCAGCCCCCGTACCCCGTGGCCCCGTACCCCCAGCCCCAGTTTGGCCCCACGCCCTACCCGCAGCCGGGCTTCACGCCGGGGCCGGGGCCGTACCCGCCGCCGGGGCCGTACCCCCCCGCCGGGCCGTACCCCCCCGGGCCGTACCCCCCGCCCGGGCCTTACCCCCAGGGCCCCTATGGGCAGCCACCCTATGCCCAGCCCCAGCCCATGGTCCCCGGAGACCAGGACTGTAAGTACCGGGAAAAGGGGGGTGGGGGGCTGCAAATGGGCTGGGGGACCTCCTGGCTGTCACACAGGGGTGTGTGACACACCTGGGCTCCTGTCTGAGGCTGGGGGTTCAGGTGTGTGGGGCAGCCCCTGGGTTGTTACATGGGGGTGTGTGGCACACCTGGGTGTCACATGGGGCTGTGTGTGTGACACACCTGGGCTCCTGCCTGAGGCTGGGGGTTCAGGTGTGCAGGGCAGCCCCTGGGTTTGGGCACTGAGGGAATCCCTGGGGGGCTCTCTTGGAGGGGGAGCAGCGCAGACAGTGGGGGGGTCTGGCAGCTCAGGGGGCTCAAGTGGGGCAGCAGGGACCCCTCTGTGGCTCCTGGCTGCTGTCCCACAGATCCTGGGGGGCAGCTGGGGGACTGTGCCCACTGGGGATGGACCCTGGAGGGAGGGACGCTGTCCAGAGCCGTGCCAGCTGTGACCCATGGCTTTGTGGAGCTCTCCCTGTAGCTCCTGGCTGCTGTCCCACATGTCCTGGGGGACCATGCCCACCAGGGATGGTGCTGGCATGCCCAGAGCTGTGCCAGCTGTGACAGCTGGCTTTGGGGGACACAGAGCTCCACTCCCTGTGGCTCCTTCCCAACAGATCCTGGGGAACTGTGCCCACTGGGGACAGCATTGGCTGTGACCCTGGGAGGGGTGACACTGCCCTGAGCCATGCCAGCTGTGACACCTGGCTTTGGGGGAGCACTCCCCATGGCTCCTGGCTGCTGTCCCACACATCCTGTGGGACCATGCCCACCGGGAATGGCACTGGCTGTGACCCCGTGAGGGGGGACACTGCCCCAAGCCATGCCAGCTGTGACACCTGGCTTTGGGGGACACTCCCCGTGGCTCCTGGGACCCTCCCAAGCAGTGTGCCCCCTCCCCACAGCCCCCCTGCACAGCACCTACCACGAGGACGGGCCCCCCTCCTACTATGACAACCAGGACTTCCCGTCGGCGCACTGGGACGACAAGAGCATCCGGCAGGCCTTCATCCGCAAGGTGGGACACGGGGGGCTCGGGGCGGGGTGCGGGGCATTGGGGGACCCCCCTGTGACCCTGCCCCCCGTCCCCAGGTGTTCCTGGTGCTCACGCTGCAGCTGACCGTCACCTTCGCCTTCGTGACCGTCTTCACCTTCGTCAAAGGCGTGCGGGGCTTCGTGCAGCGCAACGTGTGGACGTACTACGTGTCCTACGCCGTGTTCTTCATCTCCCTCATCGTCCTCAGCTGCTGCGGCGACTTCCGCCGCAAGCACCCCTGGAACCTCGTGTCCCTGGTGGGCTGGGGGCACGGCTGGATGGGCGTGGGGAGTGGGGGCATCCTGGGCCAGGGGCATGGCATGGCAAGGGCTGGGGAGTTGGGGCATCCTGGGCCAGGGACACGGCATGGCAGGGGTTAAGGGTGCTGGGCTGGGGGCGCATGGAGGGTTTGGGGGTGCCATAGTGGGTTTGGGGATGCTGAGCCAGGGGCACGCAGAGGGTTTAAGGGTGCTGGGATTGGGGCACGGGGAAGGTTTGGGGGTGCCATAGTGGGGCATTGGTGTTTCTGAGCCAGGAGCACACAGAGGGTTTAAGGATGCTGGGTTGGGGGCACATGGAAGGTTTGGGGGTGCCACGATGGGGTGGGTTTGGGGGTGCTGAGCCAGGAGCACACAGCAGGTTTAGAGATGCCAGGCTGAGGGGGCAGATTTGGGGTGCTGCTCCATGGAAGTGTTGGGGCAGATTTGGGGATTCCAAGCCAGGGGCACACAGAAGGTTGGGGGATGCTGACCCAGGGGGTACATGGCATGTTTGTGGGTGCCAGGCTGGGCACACAGGCCTGATGGGTTCCCCCTTTGCCTTGCCAGTCCATCCTGACTGTCAGCCTGTCCTACATGGTGGGGATGATCGCCAGCTTCTACGACACCGAGGCTGTCATCATGGCTGTCGGCATCACCGTCGTCGTCTGCTTCACCGTGGTCATCTTCTCCCTGCAGGTCAGCGCCAGGGCTGCCCCTGCTCCTGCCTGGGGGGCTCCAAACTAGGGGGGAAACACCCCAGTGACTCCCTCTGGGCTCCTGGGGGGCTGTGGGATCTCCTCTCATGGGCCTTTGGACCCCAGATGGGGGGTACAGCCCTCCCCAGCTCCCTGCTGGGTCTGTGGGATCTGAGCGGGGTGCTGACCCCTCCCTCTGAGCTCCCTGCGGGCTCTGGGGGCTCTACCCCAGGCTCTGACCTCCCCCAATCCCCCTCCCCACAGACCAAGTACGACTTCACCTCATGCCGGGGCGTGCTCATCATCTGCCTGGTGGTGCTCGTGCTCTTCTCCATCCTCTGCATCTTCATCCGGAACCGCATCGTGGACATCGTCTACGCCTCACTGGGGGCCCTGCTCTTCACCTGCGTGAGTCGGGGGGCTGGGACCCCCAGCTGCTGGTGGGGGGCAGTGCCACCAGCACCCCTGGGTGCTCTGGCTCCGTGGGGACACACAGGGTGTGCTTGGGGTGCCTGGTTGATTTGGGATTGGGGGATTTATGGGACCCGTTGGTTCCTCCCACCCCTGACACTGCTCCATCCTGCTGTTCCTGGAGGTGGACACGCAGGGTGTCCTTGGGGTGGATGGTGCAGGGTGTGCCTGGCTGGTTTGGGATTGGGGGATTTATGGGACCTGCTGGTTCCTCCACACTGCCCTGTCCCACAGTTCCTGGTGGTGGACAAGCAGGGTGGAGGGTGCAGGGTGTGCTTGGGGTGCTTGGCTAGTTTGAGATTGGGGGATTTATGGGACCTGCTGGTTCCTCCCGCCCCTGACACTGCCCCGTCCTGCAGCTCCTGGTGGTGGACACATAGGGTGTGCTTGGGGTGGAGGGTGCAGGCTGTGCCTGGCTGGTTTGGGCCTGGGGGATTTATGGGACCTGTTGTGCCCCATCCCGCAGTTCCTGGCGGTGGACACGCAGCTGATCCTGGGCAACAAGCAGCTGGCGCTGAGCCCCGAGGAGTACATCTTCGCCGCGCTCAACCTCTACACGGACATCATCAACATCTTCCTCTACATCCTCGCCATCATCGGCCGGGCCAAGGAGTAGCCGCCGCCCCCGCCCAGCCCCGCCGCTCGCCGCGGCCCCGCCCCGGTCGGGATCCCCTCCCCGTAGCCGGTTTTGTCGCCGTTCTCATCGCGTTCCCCGGCGGTTCCTGCCCCGCGGGGGCTCGCTGGTGCGGGGCTGCCACGGCCCCCCCGGCCCCCTGCTCCTCCCTGCTGTGAATACGATTTTCCTCCCCTACCCCACCCCGTTGCGTTGAACGCGGACTGGAAGCACTTTGGACCCCCCTCTGTCCTGTCCTGTCCCCTCCCTGTCACCACTCCAGCTGCGCAGGCAGGGGCAGTGCCAGCAGCACTGCAGATCCCCCCGGGCCACTGTCCCTGCCTGTCCCCACCCCAGGCCCCCCGTGCCACATTCCTGTGGCACCTCCAGCCATCCCCGAGGCACCGTTCCCACGTGGGTGTACCACCAGAACCCCTCGAGCCACTGTCCCTGTCTGTCCCCAGAACCCCTGAGCCTGTGGCACCCTCCTGCTCTGAGCCACTGTCCTCATGTGGAGACACTCTGAGACCCCCCAAGTCACCAGCCCCACCCATTGCCACCTGCCTGTCCCCACCCCCGTGCCACAGCCCCTCCTGTGGCACCCCCAGACCCCCCTGCCCTCCCCGCGTGGCCGAGGCCCCATCCTGGTCCTGCTGTTAATAAATTGTCTTGTTCATCTCCCACGGCTCTGGCTCCATCCCAGAGTGTCCTGCTGTCCCCACCACGTTCCAGCTGGGGTCGGGTGCCACCAGGGCTGAGGACAGCCTGGGGACAAGAAGGCTCAGGGTGAACCCCAGCAGGACCGGAGGAGGCAGCCAGGTGAGGTTGGGTCCTGTTTCCTGAGGCTGAGGGGAGGTTTAGGGTGGATAATGGGGAAATTCCTTCCTGGAAGGGGCTGTGCAGCCCTGGCACTGCTGCCCCAGGCAGGGCTGGAGTCCCCATCCCTGGGGGGAATAACAGATGTGTGTATGTGGCATTTGGGCACATGGTCTGGGGTGGCCTGGGCAGTGCCATGAGCAGTGCTGTACCCGCTGGGCTCAGAGGCTTTTCCATCCAAACCCAGCCATTCCGTGGTTCCTTGATGCCCAGTCCATCCTGGCAGCTCCTGGCACTCTCCTTGGCAGCTCCAGCCCTGGCCAGTATTTCTGTCTGCACATTCTCCCTCGGGAAAAATTCCCTGCTCTTCCTCTGCTGCTCCCAGGCCTCTCCTGTTTGAGAGTTTTAAGAGCAGCTTTTAAGGGTTTTAAGGTGGCACCAGCAAAAGGAGGTTTGAAATAAAGGCAAAAGCATGACAAGGTTTGTGAGCAAACCTCACTCAGTGGTTAAAGCACACAGAGACAAAAATCTAAAGCTAAAATCACCCTGGTCTGACTCACCCAGATCTAAAGGGTGAAAGATCCCAGGGGAACATGCCAGAAGTCATACCCCAAACAGAGAGCTGAGGAGCAGGCAGCAGGCAGGGGCACAGGAGGGCACGGGGGATGCACAGGGACAGGGTTATACCTGTGAGAAATGCCCTGGGAGCTTGGAAAGGGCTCAGGGACAGGGTTACACTGTGGGAAATGCCCCAGAAGCTCAGGAAGGGCTCAGGGGATGCACAGGGACAGGGTTACAGTGTGAGAAATGCCCTGGGAGCTCGGGAAGGGCACGGGGGATGCATAGGGGCAGGAACAGGGTTACACCTGTGAGAAATGCCCCGGGAGCTCGGGAAGGACACAGGGACAGGGTTACACCTGTGAGAAATGCCCCGGGAGCTCGGGAAGGGCTCAGGGAAGGGCTCAGGGAAGGGTCGGTGCCTCTGCTCCTCTGCAGGGCTGAGCCCCAAGGGCCGGGGGAGCAGCCCAGGCTCGGAGCACAGCGAAGGTGAGGCCTCTCCCAGGGAATGCCAGGCACAGCCCAGGGGCAGGAGAGCTCCAAGGCTCCCAGGAAGCGTTTGCAGGTCACAGGAGAGAGGGTGGACTTTGGTCATGGCCGTTTTCCATCTCGGCTGCGATTCAGGCCGGGAGATCTCTGGAAGTTCCGCAGAGAAAATGTTCCACTTGTGTTGTTGTTCAGGCAAGAAAAATAAGTTCCCAAGGCCGTTTTGTTAAAGGAGGAGCTTGTTATCCATGCAGCAGGAATTCCTAGGAGCAGACTGTGCTCCTGATAAGCTTGGGAGGAGCTTGGCACGCAGGTGCTGCTCGTTGGGGACTGATGGCATTTCTGAGCTCACAGAGCAGTGTGTGGGGTGCAGCACCCCAGATCCATCTCCCACCTGTCTGTTCCTGGGGCTCCACATCCCACTGCTCTGTTCCTGGGGTCCAGATCAAGCCTTTCCTCTCCCAGGGCTGCCTGTCTGTCCCCTGTTCCTCTCCCAGGACTGCCCAGGTCACTCTCTGTCCCCAGGTCCCTCTCTGTCCCCTGTCCCTCTCTGTTTTCTGTCCCTCTCCATTCCCTGTCCCTCTCCCGGGCTCCCTCTTTGTCCCCTGTCCCTCTCTGTCCCCTGTCCCTTTCTCGGGGCTCCCTCTCTGTCCCCTGTCCCTCTCTGTCCCCCATCCCTCTCCCAGGGCTCCCTCTCTGTCCCCTGTTCCTCTCCCAGGACTGCCCAGCTCCCTCTCTGTCCCCTGTCTCTCTCTCAGGGCTCCCTCTCTGTCCCCTGTCCCTGTCCCAGGGCTCCCTCTCCATTCCCTGTCCCTCTCTGTCCCCTGTCCCTGATTTCCAGAGCAGAGCCTGCCTGATTTGCTGGCTCCGGGCCGCCCCTGACAGAGCAGAGCTGCCCTGGCAGCTTCTCCTCTCTGCTGCCCTCCGGATCCACCCTGCGGTTTGTTTATTTCTGGAAGCCCCTCCCCAGCACCTGTCGTGCTGCTGCTGTCCCTGTCCCACCCCCGAGGCCATGCGAGTGTCACACACAGGATCCCCGGGGCTGGCCCGGTGTCCCACGGCCCCGGGGCTGTCCTGGCTGTCCCCGTGTCCCACAACCCTGGGTGTGCCTCCTGTCCTGGCTGTCCCCATGTCCCACAGCCCCGGGGCTGCTCTGGCTGTCCCCGTGTCCCCATGTCCCACAACCCCCGGGCTGTCCTGGCTGTCCCCGTGTCCCACAACCCTGGGTGTGCCTCTTGCCCTGGCTGTCCCCATGTCCCACAGCCCCGGGGCTGCCCTGGCTGTCCCCGTGTCCCCCTGTCCCACAACCCCAGGGCTGCCCTGGCTGTCCCTGTGTCCTGCTGTCCCCGGGGCTGCCCTGCTTGTCCCCATGTCCCACAGGCCCCAGGGCTGCCTCCTGTTCTGGCTGTCCCCTTGTCCTGCTGTCCCCGGGGCTGTCCTTGCTGTCCCCCTGTCTCACAGCCCCGGGGCTGTCCTGGCTGGCCCTGTGTCCTGCTGTCCCTGGGGCTGTCCCGGCTGTCCCTGGGTCCTGCTGTCCCCGGGGCTGTCCTGGCTGTCCCCGTGTTCCGGTGTCCCGTGTCCTGACTGGCTCTGTGTCCCACTGGCCCCGGGGCTGCCTCCTGCCCTGGCTGGCCCCATGCCCACGGTGCCAGGGGAGGAACTGGGGCTACAGCCAGGGACAGGAGCAGCTGTTGGGCCAGTGACGCTGCCAGAGGCCAAGTCCAGAGTCCAAGAGCCTTTCGGGTGCTCCCTGCGGGGTGTTTGTTCTGGGGTGGGAGTGGGGCAGGCATTGAGCCCTTGAGAGATTCCCACTCAGATCACTCTGCCAGCCCTGGGCCACAGCACAGAGGAGATGTGGAGCTGCTGAAGTGAGTCCAGAGGAGGACACAGAGGTGCTTTGAGGGGTGAAGCCCTTCTGCAGTGGAGACAGCTGGGGGTGTTCAGCCTGGAGAAGGATCCATGAAAACACCAAAGCCACTTCCACTGGCTAAAGGAGCTTCAGGAGAACCGGGGACAGACTTTGGACAAGGGCATGGAGGGGCAGGGCAAGGGAGAATGGCTCCCCAGTGCCACAGGGCAGAGTAAGATGGGATATTGGGAAAGAATCTATCCCTGTGATGGTGGTGATGCCCTGGCACAGGCTGCCCAGAGAAGCTGTGGCTGCCCCATCCCTGGCTGTATCCAAGGCTAGACTGGGTAGGGCCTGGAGCAGCCTGGCCCAGGGGAAGGTGTCCCTGCCCATGGCAGGGCTGGCACAGGACGGGCTTTAAGGTCGCTCCATCCCAAACCATTGCAGAGCCCCCGGGGCTGGGATGGGGCGGGGCGGGCGCTCGGCAGTGCCAGCAGCTCGTGCTGCCGCCTGCTGTTGGCACCCAGAACTGCAGGTGGGAGTGGTGCATGCGCAGTGCTGCTGATTTCCCGCACTCGCTGCTGCCCTCCTGTGGACAATTCCCGAACCACAACTCCAGGAGATGAGCGGGTAAAGAGGGAAAATCCCTGATTTGAAAGGAAAAAGAGTTTCCTGAGTGAAACATCAGGGTTTTTTCCATCAATAAATGGGTGGTGCTGCCTCTGTCCCCATTTCTCCATTTTATTTTTCATCTTTCTTCATTCTGTTTTCTTTTTTTTTTTTTTTCTCCCAATGCTTCCTCTGACGTGTTACCACAAATCAGGAACTTTGGAACTGACCCCAAACTGATCGTTCATCCTTTTTTAATTGCACTGAGCAGCCCCCACCAGCTCCCTCAGCCCTTCCTGGTGCTCCACACATTTCCGCAGCTCCATCCCTTCCCTGGGCATGCTCCAGCCCCTCCAGGTTCTTTCTGAGGGACTACAGTGAACAAGGAAAAAGGGAGGAACATTTCTCCAGCACCTCTTCGTAGATCAAGCTTTGAAAAATAAAGCTGTAATGAAAATTCCAGGAACTGCTTTATTTTAGGAAATGAGGCACCCTGCAGGAGAGGCGTTTAAAGAGCTGGTAGCAGATACATCAGGTGAGTCAGCAGCAAATTTTGGTTAACTTTTGATTCACCAGGCAAGCAAGGATCAAATTTATGATAAATATGTGATGCACCGGGCGAGCAAGGATTAAGGTTTTGATACATTTTGATACAGCAGGTGAATAAGCAGCAATTTGATGCTACATCAGGCAAGGCAGCCAAGGAGTGCTAGGAGGTGGCCGTGGCATTGCCACTCCCAAACCCCTCTATCGGGAGGTGCCCAAATGGCCCAAGGTGCTGCCAAATCTCTGCTGTCTGTGCTGTCCCGCACTGCCCTGGATATTCCAGCCCCCTCATGCTGGGCCTGCTGCCCTGTCATTGCTCCCTCTTGATGGGGCATTTCCTGGATCGACGCCTTGCTACATTGACCATGGAGGCCACAATGACAATAATGACCAAAGTGGCCAAAATGACCCAAGTAACATTATCAGTCACAGTGATCTCAATGGAGAAAGAGATCATAATGGCCGTAATGTACTCGGTAGTCTTGGTGACCTCTGTTTCTCTGGGGGTCCTGGTGGCCTTCGTCCTGGTGGCTTTCCACAGTGATTTCCAAGAACACAGTTACCTTGCTGGCCTCGTGGCTTAGAGGGTTCCAATGGCAGCTGCCATGGCCACGGTGGCCAGGAGAAGCCCCCCAAGGTGGGGGGAGTTCCTAGGGAGGCTCCCACCTATGGGGACAAAGACAGGGGTCAGGGGGATGATGGGATGAGAGGGTCAGGGGGACATCAGGAGGGCCATGGCGGGAGGGACAGAGATGGTGTGGGGCCCTGAGAGTGTAGTGTCAGAGGGGGCCATAACAAGGCCCATTTCCCCTGTACTCAGCCATGTCTGCAGTGGCCATGGCCATTGCCAGCAGTGCCAGGGTGTGAGCCAGCGGGGGCATGGAGAAGAGAGGCCACAGGCACCAGTGTGGGACACTGCGGGAAATTGAGGGGACACAAAATACAGACTGTATGACACAAGGAGGACACTGGGAGACACCAGGGGATGCTGAGGGGACACTGATGGGACAGAGAGAGGGGACTCTGAGGGACATGGGGTGGCTTCCTTGGTGAGTGGCTGGGGAGTGACGGTGGGATCAGCCCAGGGAGAGTGGAGGGCAGCCCTGGCCAGGAGACCCCTGCACATTTTTTGAAACCTGATCCCAAATCCTGGGGTCACTCCTGGATGGCCCAGTGCCCCCCAGACCCCCCAGCTCCCAATCCCACTCCCACAGTCCTATATCCCTCCTCAAGGTGTCTTGTCAGCCTCCCTGCAGGACCCTGACTCAAATCCTGGGGTCACTTCCTGATGCTCTCCCCAGTAACCCCAGTGACCCCACAGACTCCCAGTTCCACTCCTATAGCACTGTGTGGCCTCCCCTCCCGGTCTTTCCCAGTGCCTCCATTACCCCAATCCCTCTCCCAATCCCTTGTACCCCTCCCAGTGACCCCATGTACCCCAGGACCCTGGCCCAAGGTTTGGGGTCCCCAATGGGTCCCACCTGTCCGTGTCCCCTTCTCCCCTTACCTAAAACTCACTCTCAGTCCCTTGACCACCGTGGTGACCTCTAGACCCTGATCCAGTCCCGTGTGCCCCCCAAGTGTCTCCCAGTACCCCACTGCCACTCCCATGGTCCTGTGTCTCCCATCACTGGCCCATGGACAGCCCCAGGGACCCCAGTCCCTGTCCTGTGACACCCCCAGGGCCACACCAGACCCCAATCCCTCAGTCCCATGTTCCTCCCCAAGGGTCCCCAGTCCCTGATACCAAATCCAGCCGGAGTGAAGCTCCCTGATGGAACCGGAGGTATCAGAAAGCCGGAATTCTTTCCCAGTTGGACTCACAGGGGAGCTTTCCTGGTCCTGCAGGTCAGGGAGGACCTTACCATGGAGTATGTATCCATCGTAATTACAAATATACCGGAAATTGTGTCCTTTATCTAATATAGAAACCAGCATTTTTCCCGTAAATAGTCTGCATGGCTCTGCCTCTTCTAGGAAAGAATTTTTATTGTGCTGGAGAATCATAAAAAAGGGGTTTTCTCAGTGTGGTTATCACTGAGTGCCCCAATATCCCAGATCACCTTGCCTCAAAATTTTGCTTTGGGCAGGCGCTGCTCCTTCTGTGTTACAGAACTTGCCAAAAAACCCCTCAGTGGAGTTCCCTTTATCTGTTTCTCCACAGGTTCCAGCAACCTTTGCCCTGCTATGTCCACACTTCTACATCCTTTTTTGGTTTTTGCCCATTCATCTTTGAGCTCTATCCAGCACCATTAAGGCATCTAAAACTTTCTATTCTCTCTCTTATTGCTCACCCTCCACGACCCCAATCCCACCATCCCATGTTCCCCCTTGCCCCCAGTCCCATCCCCACTGCTCACTGAGTTGCAGTCACAACTCAGATACCAGTTGGGGTCCTCTATTAGATGACATCAGCAGAGGATCAGCAATGGGACATCGCGCCATGATCAATATGATCAAGTGAAGTCAAATATATATACAAGAACAAACTGTATTTATGCTTTGTTCTACTGTTCACGCGCCTCAAGCTAATCCATGATTGGTTCAGCCAATTTGTGCACGCGTCTCAAGCCTTCAGCTGATTGGTTAGTCTTTCTTCATGGATCTCACTGTGGTTTATTGTTTTGCCTTCGTGCACTCTGCTGTGGTTTTTTTGCTCCGTCTTCTTAGCGTGCCTAACATCCTGGACTTGTTTTTCTCCTGAGGAGGCTCTTCCTGTTTTTGAGCTATCGGAGACGCTGTGAAATTCTACTCAGACCCATAAAGGCTGGCTTGGGGACAGTGTCCATTTTCCTGCAAAAATCCCTCAATAGACATCCCTGTAGGCACCTTGAGCCTGGGGGTGATCTCTTGGGGGAATGCCTGGGTGACTGAGCTGAGCTGAGCTTCCCAAAGAAGTGGCCGTAATACAATATGGGGTACACCATCTTGGGGATTGAAAAATCCCTGTGGGAAATAGACTTGCATTAATGCTGCATGAGAAGTACCTTTGAATTCAAAAATATCACCTCCAGGCATCACTGAAAGAGGAAACACTCCTGGGGATAACTGGCAAATGGATTTTCTGAGCTACCACGCCAAGATGGGCTCAGGTATCTCCTGGTGTTGGTGCATCCCTATTTTGGGGTCGAAAACTTCTCGTGCCACACCAGCAAGGCCAGGAAAGTCACCCAGACACTCCCCCAAGAGATCATGCCCAGGCTCAAGGTGCCTACAGGGACGTCATCTGATAGGGAACCCCAATTGGTGTCTGAGGTGTGACACCAACTCAGTGAGCAGTGGGGAGTGGGACTGGGAAGAACTGGAGGAACATGGAACTGTGGGATTGGGGTCATGGGGACTGAGCAATAAGAGAGAGAATAGAAAGCTTGAGTTCTCCTGAAAGTGCTGCATAGGGCTTAAAGAAGAAGTAGCAAAAAAAAAAGGATGTAAAAGTGTGTACACAGATGAGCAAAGGAACCTCATCTTATAATGTGGAGAATGTTATAATGGGGAGAAAGAGATAAAGGGCACTACAATGAAGGGGTTTTGGCAAATTCTGTAACACAGAAGGAGCAGCAGTGCCTGCCCAAAGTTAAAGATCAAGATGAGATCATCTGGCATATTGGGGCACTCAGTGAAAACCACACTGAGAAAACTCATTTTTAGGACTCTCCAGCGCCATAAAAGGAATTCAGGAAAGAGGTGGAGCCATGCAAATTATTGCTAGGAAAGTTGCTGTTTCTGTACTTGGTGAGGGACACATTTTAACGAACATTTGCAATTATGGTGGCTGAAGACCCTGTGGCAAAGTCCTCCGTGACCTGCAGGAACAGGAGAGATCCACTGTGAGTCTGAGCTGACCAAGAATTCCAGCTTTCTGATACCTGCAGTTCCATCAGGGAGTTCACTCTGGCTGATTTTGGTATCAGGGGCTGAGGGGACACCTGAGGACACTTGGGGGGGACGTGGGACTGTGGGATTGGGATAGCGCACATGGGGGGACACTGAGGGAGTAACAGGTCTGGGATTGGGGTAATGGGGGGCTCTGGGGGAAAATGAGGGGGGACACGGGATGGTGGGAGAGGGATTGGGGTCATGGGGGAGCTGGGAGACACTGTGGGGGCAGGGAGTGATGCCTGGATTTGGGTTGATGTTCTGGGGTGACACTGAAGAAATTGGGAAATGGGAGTGGGATTGGGGTCTGGGCACCAGCCGAGGGGAACGCTGGGGGTCTGAGGAAGTGACCCCAGGATTTGGGTCAGGATCCTGCCGGGGCTGAAGGGACTTGTAGTCATGGGAGTAGGATTGGGCTGAGGGGGGGGCAGGAGGACACAGAACTGTAGGATTGGGATTGGGGTTCCTGGGTCTGGGGGACATTGGGGAGGCATAAGTAACCCCAGAATTTGGGATCAGGGACCCCAGACATGTCCAGGGGTCTACTGGCCAGGAGTGCCTCCCTTCTCCTGGGGCTGACCCCACTGCCCTCCCCAGTCCCTCACTGATGAACCTTCCTCATGTCCCCTCTGTGTCCCCTCTGTGTCCTCCAGTGTTCCACCCTGGTCCCTGTGGCCTCTCCACTCTATGGCTGTCCTGGCTCAGACCCTGGCACTGCTGGCAATGGCCATGGCCACCACAGCTGTTGAAGTGGTGACCCTGGACATGGCCCCAGACTCCTTCGATGACCAGTACAAGGACTGTGTCCCTGCCATGAATGCAAATTTGCCGGCCCTCAACAGCTCCGAGTTGCAGAAGAACCCTCTCTTTGCCCAGGCCTGGACTAAGGCCACAGCGGAGTGGCAGAGTCGGGGGTCCCCCCGTCCCCTTTGTCATCTCCAGCCCAGGCCATCGCCATCATGGCCTTCACAATGGATGACCTCTACAGAGAGTTCAACGCAGCCGTGCGTGTGGCGGGGCGCTCCCGCCAGGAATACCGGGACAACTTCCACTTCAAAACACTGCATTTCCTGCTGACCCAGGCCTGGACGACACTGAGGGTCATTCGAGGACCACAGTGTCATGTCATATACTGGGGGGTGAGCAGGTACCAGTTCAAGGGAAAGCCTGGTGACATCATCCGTTTCGGTCAATTCATGTCGGCGTCAGAGAGTGAAACAACAGACAAGATATTTGGGAATGCCACAGTGTTCCAGGTGCACACGTGCAACGGGGTGGGAATCAAGCAATTCTCCAAGTATCCTGACGAGAAGAAGGTGCTGATCTCACCCTTTGAGACCTTCGAGGTCACTGAAGTCTGGCAGGAAGTAGACAGGACGAGGATTCATCTGCGCACCAAAAATCTCACCAGCAAATACAACTGCGAGTGGGTGAACGGCGACACCACAGGTGACAGCCTGGGGCAATGGGGACACCCACTGTGGCCCATAAGAAGGCACAGGGACAATGACACTGACTGGGCATGGGGGACAGGGACACTGTGTTTGTGGGAATAGGAGCACCCACTGCTGGGAACAAGGACAGGGATACCCAGTGCTGGAGACACTCACAGGGGATGGGGGGACTGTGACACCCAGTGCTGGGAACACTCACAGGGAGTGGGGGGACTCTGACACCCAGTGCTGGGGAGTCCCACTGTGGACAGAGGCCACCCATGACAGGGCACAGGGGGTGGGGACACTCACTGAGAGTTTGAGGACAGGAACACCCCATGCTGGGGACACCAAGTCTGGGGACACCCATTGTGGACACAGGGACAGGAACACCCATGACAGGGCACCAGGATGGGGATACCCACATCAAGGAGGGGACAGGGAAACCCCAGCCAGGAGATAACAGGGAGAGAAACAGAGACAGGGATGACCCCATTCTGATCCTGTGCCTCCCCACCAAAGGGGATGAAGATGTCGAGATGGCTGCCACACACACCCAAGGACAAAAGACAGTCCTAAACTTACTGTTAGTTTTTGCTAGGTACTTAACTAAACTGAATAATGATGAAAAAGCAAGTTTATGTCACTCTGAAGACAGGGGGAGGAAAATACAGAGGGATTACAAGACCAGAAATTAAACAGTGAACATGACAGATAAAGAAAATACACTACAACACCCTGACACCCCCTGTCACCAGCCACAGCATCCCCTGACTTCCCCTACCCCTGTCATCCCTAAGCCCACCATGACTCCCCTGACCTCCCTGGTGCCGGTAGCTTGTCACATGTCACCTCATGGCCCCCATCTCTCCTGTCACCCCTAATCCCCCATTATGGTCCTCCCCCACTGCCTCACTCCCCCATGATCCCCCTGATGTCCCTCTCTTTGTTCCCCAGGTGGCAGCACGCCCAGCGCTCCCTTCCACTTTGGAGGACTCATCCTGGCCACCACAGCCCTGGCAGGGGCCACCGGAATCCTCTGAGCCTTGCGACCACCACGGCATCCAAGGACACTGTGGTCACTGTGGCCGCCCCGATCACCAACACCACCATGGCCCCTAGAGAAACGAGACCACCAAGGCTACCAAGGCCACCACTGCCACTCTGGCCACCTTGGCAACTGTTGCCGCCATGAGGTCACTGTGGCCACCATTGTCACCGTGGCACTGAGGCCACCACAGACACTCTGGCCACCATGTTTTGTTTTAGGGGGGTTGGCGGTTGTGTCTAGTCCATGTCCTTATTATGGGGTGTTAGGGTTGGTTGTAGTGGCTGTTGCAGGGGGGTGTTAATTAGTGAATTTGGGGGTTTCTTTGGTATCTTCGGTGCTTGTTATGGTTTATTGAGGGGGGATGTTGGTTGTGTTGGTTTATTCAGTGTTGTTATCCTGAAGCTTGGGCTGGTTGTGGGGTTGTTGGTTTCAGTTTTTGGATAGGTTTGGTTGTTGTGGTGGGGCTTGCTATTGGGGATGTGTTAGGACTATTAGTGGACAAAAGGACAGTGAATAATGGGTGTCTGTTGTGTATTTGGTTGGATTTTAGTGGGGTGGCTCTGTTTATTCAGAGGGGTGGGATTGTTTTTAATTGTGGGGTGAGGGTTTTTGTTGACTTTGTTTGTGGTGCTGGGAGCTTGTGTGTGGGTTATCTCGAGGGGCAATTGGGCTGTTTAGCGGAGGGGTCAGGATGTAGTTTGGCTTAAAATGCCAGCTTTGGGAATTGGAGAAGAAGGTTTGAGTCCTTTCTTCCTGAAGTAGTGGGGTAACATTAGGGTTACTCTAGGAAGGGGTTTATTCTGCAATCTTTGGCTTACAAGACCAATGTTTTTATAAATTGTTAGAGTTGTTTACTAGGGCAGCCACACAGGGGAATAAAACTAGAAAGATTGTGAAGTAGGTGAATGAGGCTGTTGTCTGATAATGATGAATGGGTGTTCTACTGGTTGGCTGCCCACTCAGGTTAAGATGAGGACATTAGCAACTAGGGTTCAGAATAGGATTTGTGATAGAGGGCGATAAGTTATTGATCATAGTTTAGATGTGTGAGAGCATCCCCAGGGCTTCCTTCCAACTTGGAGGACTCCTCCTGGCCACCACAGCCCTGGCAGTAGCCACTGGGATCCTCTGAGCCATGAAACCACCACGGGCTCCAAGGTCACTGTGGTCACTGAGGCAACCGTGGCCACCATGATCACCAAGGTCACTGTGGCCACCCTGATCACCAGTGCTACCAGGGCCCCTAGAGGAACAACACCACCAAGGCTACCAAGGCCACCACTGCCACTATGGCCACCTTGGCCACTATTGCCACCATGAGGTCACTGTGGTCATTATCACTGTGGCACTGTGGCCACCACTGCCACTCTGGCCTCCATGGTCACTATAACCACCAAGGCCACTGTGGCCACCATGATCATCTAGAATCTCTCAGCCGTAAGGCTACCACAGCCACCGTGGCTACCAATATAATTTTGCAAAGAAATTCTATTAAAATATTCAATCAAAACAATGCCATTAAAGAATTCTGATAAAGCAAGCAAAAATCTGACAATTCCTAGGCAAGGCTCAATGTAAGTCCCCACACCAGCACTTATGGGAATGTCTCTCTCTCTGCCTTGAGGAGGATCCTTTGGGACCATCCCCTTCCCGAGGGAGGAATGTCACACAAATTCCATTTTAAGCAGGAAGAGGGGAGAAGAATCTCTGTCAGAGAGGGGACTACACACTTCCACAGTCAGCTGATGGATGGCCAGGCCCAGCTCTGGTGCTTCAGCCTTAGTTATCAATTCCGGGTTGGTGATTTGGGCTGGTTTTAGCCCAATTCAGCACCAAAATCAGCACCAGACCTCTCTCAATGCAGCCCTGACAGCCACAAATGGGGCATTGTCCCTTGGCCGCATTCCAGACAGAGCATCCTGTCACAGCCTCCAGTTCAGAGGGCCTTAAAGGCTGGAAATTGGGAGGTTCAAGAAGGCAAGGGCAGATCCTACCCCTGGGTAGGGACAGTCCCCAGTGCCACTCCAGGCTGGGTGGGACCTGCAGGAGCACCTGTGGAGAAGGACCTGAGGATGCTGGTGGGTGACCAGTGCAGCTGGCCATGTGGCCTGGGGCCAGGAGGGATCTGGGGATGTTGGAAAGAGTGGGGTCAATACACCAGGGTCCCTCCATCTCAAACCATTGCAGAGCCCCTGGGGCCGAGATGGGGCGGGGCGGGCGCTCAGCAGCACCAGCAGCTCGTGCTGCCACCGGCTGTTGGCACCTGGAACTGCAGCTGGGAGCAGCGCAGGGTCGCTGATTTCCCGCGCTCGCTGCTGCTCTCCCGTGGACATTTTCCAAACTACAACTGCATGGCCAGTTCCAGGAGATGAGCAAGTACAGAACAAAAACCCCTGATTTGAAAGAAAAAAGAATTTCCTGAGCGAAACATCAAGGTTTTTCTCAGCAATAAATGGATTGTGTTACCTCTGTCCCCATTTCTCTATTTTATTTTTCATCCTTCTTCATTTTGTTTGTTTTTATTTGTTTCCTCCCAATGCTTCTTCTGAAGTGTTATCACAAATCAGAAACTTTGGAACAGGTTCCAAACTAATTATTCATCCTTTTTCAATTGCACTGAGCAGCTCCCACCAGCTTTCTCAGCCCTTCCTGGTGCTCTAGACCCTTCCTGGTGCTCTATCCCTTCCTTGGACAGGCTCCAGATCCTCCAGGTCCATTCTGAGAATCTGATGTGAAAAAGCGAAACATTTCCCATTTCAGAAAAAAGGGAGGAACATTTCTCCAGCACCTCTTCGTAAATCAAAATTTGAAAAATAAAGCTTTGAGCTCCCTCTAACAAAAACTCCAGGAACAGCTCTATTTTAGGAAATGAGGCGCTCTGCAGGAAAGGGATTAAAAAGAGGACGGAGCAGATACATCAGGAGACCCAGCAGCAAATTTTCTTAAAATTTTAATACACCAGGCAAGCAAGGATCAAATTTCTGATAAACATTTCATACACCAGGCGAGCAAGGATCAAGATTTTGATACATTTCTTATACAGATGAGCAAGCGGCAATTTATTGATGCATCAGGCGAGGCAGCCCCCCTCATGCTGGTCCTGCTGCCCTGGCATTGATCCCTCGCTGGGCAGCTCTCAGAGAGTCTTTCCCTGGATGGACACCTTGTTAGAGTGACCATGGTGGCCACAGTGGCAATAACTGCCACAGTGGTCACAGTCGACAAAGTGACCATAGTGGTCATAATGGCCTCAGTAGCCTTGGTGTCCTCATTTCTCTGGGGGTCCTGGTGGTCTTTGTGACCATGGTGACCACAGTGGCCCCCAAGACCACAGTGACCTTTCTGACCTCGTGGCTTAGAGGGTTCCAATGGCCACTGCCATGGCCACGGTGGCCAGGAGAAGACCCCCAAGGTGGGGGGAGTTCCTGGGGAGGCTCCCACCTGTGGGGACAAAGAGAGGGGTCAGGGAGATCATGGGGTGGGAGGGTCAGGGGGGCATCAGGAGGGCCATGGCAGGAGGGACAGAGGTGGTGGGGGACCCTGAGGGTGTGGTGTCAGAGAGGGCCATAACAAGGTCCATTTCGCCACTACCCAGCCATGTACCATGTACCTTGTCCCCATCCCCAACACTGGATATCCCTGGCCCCCTCACCTGGCACTGGGTGTCCCCAACCCCTGTGTCCAAACAATGCTGTCCCTGAACTTGTCCCCAGCTCTGGGTTCCTGTCTCCCAACCCCAGTGGGTGTCCCTGTCCCCTCTGGGCCATGGGTGTCCCCAGCACCGCATGTCCTTGTCCCCAACCCTGACTGAGTGTCCACATCTCCCCAGGTTGTTCCCATGATGTCACCTCGCAGCCACTCGCAGTTGTAGTTGCTGGAGTTCCTGGTGGAGCGAAGCTCAATATGCACCTTCTTCCCTTCCCTGGTGACTTTGGTGACCACAAAGGTCTTGAAGGGTGGGATCAGCACCTCCTTCTCACTTTGATTGAAGGAAAATTTCTGGATGTCGGCACCGTGGCATGTGTGCACCTCAAACATTGTGACGTTCCCATAACCCTGGGCCACCGTTTTGTCCAGCGACGAAAAAGTGAATTGACTGAGGAGGACTTTCTCACCAGGTGTCACATTGAACTGGACTGTCCTCACCCCACGGAACACATCCAGACATTTATTAGGGCATCTCAGCCTCTGGAGGGCCTGGGTTAGCAGGAAATGCAGCGTTTTGAAGTGGAAGTTGTACCGGTATTCCTGGCAGGAGCGTCCAGCTGTGCGCACGGCTTCATTGAACTCCCTATACACGTCCTTCATTTTGTAGGCCATGAGGGCGATGGCCTGGGCTGGAGACAGAGGGGATGAAGAGAAGCCTCGCTTCTGCCACTCGGCCGTGGCCTTCACCCAGGCCTGGGAAAACTTCTTGTTCTCCTGGAACTCGGAAATGTTGAGGGTCAGCAAGGCCTCAGTCATGGCAGGGCCACAGTTGAGGTACTGGTCATCAAAGGAGTTCTGGGCCATGTCCAGGGCCACCATTGTGATGGCCGCAGTGGCCACGGTCATTGCCAGCAGTGCCAGCGTGTGAGCCAGGGAGGGCATGGAGAAGAGAGGCCACAGGGACCAGTGGGGACACTGTGGGACATAGAGGGGACACAGAGGACAGACTGTGTGACACAAGGAGGACACTGGGGGACACCAGGGGCTCTGTGAAGACACTGATAGGACAGAGGGGACTCTGAGGGACATAGGGGGATATGGGGAGGTTTCCTTGGGGCTGGGGAGAGAGAGTGGGGGGAACCTAGGAAGGGGAGGAAGGCTTTTCCAGGAGACCCCTGGAGATGTTATGGGACCCTGATCCCAAATCCTGGGGTCACTCTTGGATGCCCCAGTGTCCTCCAGTCCCCCCAGGGACCCCAAACCTCCTCCAGTCCCCCCAGGGACCCCAAACCCTCTTCCATAGTTTTGTGTCATTCCCCTGGGGTCCCTCAGCCCCCCCAAGACCCAATCCATGTCTAGGGTCACTCCCTGACCCCCAGTGTCGCTCTTGCCCCCCCAGACCCCAATCCCACTCTCTGTCTGGTGTCCCCTTTTGAGTTATTGGAAATGATGCATCCCAGGACCCCAACCCAAATCCCAGGATCACTCCCTGCCCCCTGCAGTGTCCTCCAGCCTCCCATGGCCCCACTCACACCACCAGTTCCCTCCTGTTGCCCCCCAGAGCTCAGATAACCCCAGTCCCATATCCCCCAATGTCCCCCAGCTTCCGCAGGATTCCAAACCCACGTCACATTCTCCCCCAGGGTCCCTCCAGTATCCCCTGTTCCTCCCAGTCCTGATGCCATGGTCCCCTCTCACTCATCCATGTGTCCCCCTGAGTCCCCCCAGCCCCAATACCAAAATCAGACGGAGTGAACTCCTTGGTGGAACTGGAGGTGTCAGAAAGTCGTAATTCTTTATCAGCTTGGGACTCACAGTAGATCTCTCCTGGTCCTGCAGCTCTAGGGGACTTTGCCACAAGGAATTTCTCCAGCAAAATTATAAATATTCATTAAAATGGGTTTCTTATCTAATAGCACTTTCTCAAGAAATAATTTGCATGGCTCCACCTCTCTCCAGAAATCCTCTTGTCTTTGAGAGTTTCTAAAAAGTGATCAGGAGGTCGCTGTCATTGACTGCCCCAATACCCCACATGACCTTGCCTCAAACTTTAACTTTCACAAGGTGCTGATCCTTCTATGTTACAGAACTTGTCAAAAACCCCACTGGAGTTCCCTTTATCTCTTTCTCCACTGCTTTGAGCCACATTTATTGTCCTGTGTAAATACTTTTACATTCTTTTACCATTTGTTCCTGTCAAAATTTATGCTCTATCCACCATGTGAGGAAAAGCCACTCTGTGAAAAGCCAAGTGTTCAAAAAGCAGTCTTGAGACTTTATTCAAATAAAGGGACAGAGCGGAATAGACTGTTTGGGTGTGGAGGGATAGAATGTAAGAAAATAAAGATAGAGCAGAAGGTAATCTCACCCCTGAGGAGTTGCAGCTGCACTAATTATTAAAGATTAGGAATGGGCGTGCCCATAACAGGCCACAGCTGTGTCTAATAAGGATGAGTGCTGTAAAAGAGTGGGTTAGCTGGGTGAAGAGAGAGCTGGAGTTTGTTGGCTGTGCTGTGAAGGAGTCAGTGCTGTGAGGAACTGTCCATGGCAAATCACCGAGAAGGTATGGGAACTTTTGCAACAAGATGACGACGTGTGGGGACCCATTTCTTTTATTTCCTGAATGTTCAGGACTTCAAACTTTCTGGTCAAACCACAAGGGTTCTGTGATAAACTTCATGTCTTCTCATGCAGAGATGTCAAGAACCATTTTGAAAACACTGACAACAATTTCTCCTAAAGATCCCCAACCCTCTGAGTCATTTTTCAAAGACATCGTCACCCATCTTTCCTATTAAAACCCTTCCCTGTGGCGGTGGTGATGCCCTGGCACAGGCTGCCCAGAGAAACTGTGGCCGCCCCATCCCTGGCTGTGTCCAAGGCCAGGTTGGGCGGTGTCTGGAGTAGCCTGGCCCAGGGGAAGATGTCCTGGCCCATGGCAGGGCTGGCACAGGACGGGCTTTAAGGTCACTCCACCCCAAACCATTGCAGAGCCCCCAGGATCAGGATGGGGCGGGCGCTCAGTAGCGCCAGCAGTTTGTGCTGCCACCTGCTGTTGGCACCCAGAACTGCAGCTGCGGGCGGCGTATGCGCAGTGCCACTGATTTCTCATCCTCGCTGCTGCCCTTCGGTGGAGGATTCCCGAACCACAACTCCAGGAGATGAGCGGGTAAAGAAAGAAAATCCCTGATTTGAAAGTAAAAAGAATTTCCTGAGCGAAACATCAGGTTTTTTTCATCGATAAATGGGTGGTGCTGCCTCTCTCCCCTTTTCTCCATTTTACTTTTCATCTTTCTTCATTCTGTTTTTCTTTTTTTTTCTCCGAATGCTTCTTCTGAAATGTTACCACAAATCAGGAACTTTGGAACTGACCCCGAACTGATCATTCATCCTTTTTTAATTGCACTGAGCAGCCCCCACCAGCTCCCTCAGCCCTTCCTGGTGCTCCACACCCTTCCCCAAGTCCATCCCTTCCCTGGACACACGCTCCAGCCCCTCCAGGTCCTTTCTGAGGGGCTGCAGTGAAAAGAGAAAAAAGAAATGAAACTTTTCCATACCGCTTTGTAGATCAAAATTTGAAAAATAATGCTTTAAGTTCCCTCTAACAAAAACTCCAGGAACTGCTTTATTTTAGGAAATGAGGCGCTCTGCAGGAAAGGGATTAAAAGGAGCTGTAGCAGATACATCAGGTGAGCCAGCAGCAAATTTTCATAAAGTTTTGATACATCAGACAAGGAAGGATAAAATTTCTGATAAACATTTGATATGCTAGGCAAGCAAGGATCAAGTTTTTGATACATTTCTTATAC
This sequence comes from Melospiza melodia melodia, assembly GCF_035770615.1. Taxonomy (NCBI): domain Eukaryota; kingdom Metazoa; phylum Chordata; class Aves; order Passeriformes; family Passerellidae; genus Melospiza; species Melospiza melodia. Next base: position 174,237,632 of record NC_086194.1, on the reverse strand, counting down.
AGGAGATGAGCAAGTGGCAATTTATTGATGCATCAGGTGAGGCACCCCCCCTCATGCTGGTCCTGCTATCCTGGCATCACTCCCTCGCTGGACAACTCTCGGAGGGTCTTCCCCTGGATGGACGCCTTGTTACAGTGACCATGGTGGCCACAGTGGCAATAATGGCCACAGCGGTCACAGTGGCCAAAGTGACCATAACGCCCATAATGGTCTCAGTAGCCTTGGTGGCCTCTGGGGGTCCAGGTGGCCTTCGTGATCAGGGTGGCCACAGTGGACCCCAAGATCACAGGGACGTTGTTGGCCTCATGCCTTAGAGGGTTCCAACGGCCACTGCCATGGCCACGGTAGCCAGGAGAAGACCCCCAAGGTGAGGGGAGTTCCTGGGGAGGCTCCCACCTGTGGGGGCAAAGAGAGGGGTCAGGGGGATCATGGTGTGAATGAGTCAGGTGGGTCAGGAGGGCCATAAGGGGAGGGACAGGGGTGATGGGGGGACCGTGAGGATGTGGGATCAGAGTGGGCCATAATGAGGTCCCTTTCCCCTGTGCTCAACCGTTGGAGCCCTTGTCCCCCAAACCCTGTGGGCATTCCCTGCACTGGTTGTCCCTCTTCCCCTCACCTGGCAATGGATATCCTCATCCCCTGTGCCCAGCAGTGGCTGTCCCTGTCCTTGTCCCCAGTTCTGGGTGTCCTGCCTCCCACCCATAGTGGGTGTCCCTGTCCCCTCTGGGCCATGGGTGTCCCCAGCACTGTGTGCCCTTTTCCCCAACCGTCACTGAGTGCCCCCATCCTCCCAGGTTGTTCCCATGATATCACCTCGCTGCGGCCCGCAGTTGTCATTGCTGCTGTTCCCAGTGGAGCGAAGCTCAATCTGCACCTTCTTCCCTTCCCTAGTGACTTTGGTAACCTCAAAGGTCTCGAAGGGTGGGATCAGCACCTCCTTCTCGCTTTGATTGAAGGAGAACTTCTGGATGTCCACGCCGTGGCACGTGTGCACCTCAAACATTGTGTCTGTCCCATAACCCTGGGCCACCGTTTTGTCCAGCGACAATGAAGTGAATTCACCAAAGCGGACTTTATCACCAAGTTTCACATCGAACTGGACATTCTTCACCCCCCGGGACACATTCAGACACTCATTAGGGTTTCTCAGCTTCTGGAGGGCCTGGGTCAGCAGGAAATCCAGCGTTTTGAAGTAGAAGTTGTCCTGGTGTTCCTGGCTGGAGTTTCCAGCTGTGTGCACAGCTTTATTGAAGTCACTATACACGGACTTCATTGTGTACACTAAGAGGGCGATGGCCTGGTCTTTGGTCAGAGTGGATGAATCGAAGCCTCGTTTCTGCCACTCGGCCGTGGCATTTGTCCAGACCTTTTCAAATGTGTTATTATTGAGGAAATCAAAGTGCTTGAGTTCTGACAACTTTTTTTTACCATTAGATCGACAGTTTTCCGAGTCAGAATTTTCCTTTGGGACAATGTCCAGGGGCACAATTGTGATGGCCGCAGTGGCCGCAATTATTGCCAGCAGTGCCAGGGTCAGCGCCAGGGGGGCCATGGAGAAGACAGTCCACAGGGACCAGTGTGCGACTCTGGGGGACACACAGGGAACACACAGAGGACAGACTGTGTGACACAAGGAGGACAGTGGGGGACACCAGGGGATGCTGAGAAGACACTAATGGGACAGAGGGGACTCTGAGGGACATGGCAGGACATGGGGAGGCTTCTTTGGGGAGGAGCTGGTGTGGAAAAGTGGGGTCAGCCAGGGGAGGAGAGCAGCCCTGGCCAGGAGACCCCTAGAACCTGATCCCAAATCCTGGGGTCACTCCTGGATGCTCCAGTGTCCCCCAGACTCTCAATCCCACACTCATCATTCTGTCTCTCCCCTCCTGGTGTTTCCCAGCTCCTCTGTTACCCCAATCCCTTTCCCAGTCCCTTGTACCCCTCCCAGTGACCCCATGCCCCTGGGATCCTGACCCAAGGTCCTCCAGTGTCCCCCTTGTCCCCATCCCATACCCCAATCCCGCTGCCAGTCCCATGACCACCCTGGTGACCCCTGGACACTGATCCAGTCTTATGCGCCCCGAAGTGTGCCCAGTGTCCCCCAGTACCCCACTGCCACTCCCATGGTCCTGTGTCCCCTATCGCTGCCCCTGGACCACCCCAGCACCCCAGTCCCTGTACCATGACACCTCCAGTGCCCCCCAACCCCAATCCCACAGTCCCATTTTCACCCCACAAGGGTCCCCCAGTCCCCAATACCGAAATCAGCCGGAGTGAATTCCCAGATGAAACTGGAGATAGCAGAAGCCGGAATTATTTATCAGCTCAGACTTGCAGCAGATCTCTCCTGGTCCTGTAGGTCAGGGGGGACTTTGCCATGGGGTATTTATTCACCATAATTATAAATATTCATGAAAATGTGTTCCTTATCTAATACAGAAACAGACTTTTCCCGTAAATAATTTCCATTGATCCACCTCCTCCTCCAAGTCCTTTTATTGCGCTGGAGAATAATAAAAATGGGGCTTCTGGAGGTCATTTTCACCAAATACTTTGATATCAAAGAACATTTCCTGGAACGACTTCGTTGCACAGGTGCTGGTTTTTTCTGTTACAGAGCTTGCCAAAACCCCACTGGGGTTCCCTTTATCCGTTTCTCAACGGGTTCTAGCTGTGATTTTCATCCTGTGTGTGCACCTCTCGTTCCTTTTATCATTTCTGTCAGTTTGTCTTCAGACTCTGTCCAGCACCTTCAGGGGAAGGGAAAATTTCAATTTTCTCTGTTATTTGTAACGTTGTGACATAAATGCTCCAGTCCTCTCATCATCCATGCTGCCATCCAGGATCTCCAGGTCTTTCCTGTCCTCAAGAGCCCAGAATGGGAAAGGGCACTGGGCAGAGTTGGACATGGCACTGAGCAGAGCTGGACATGGCACTGGGCAGAACTGGACACGGCCCTGAGCAGAGCTGGACACCGCACTGGGCAGAACTGGATATGGCACTGGGTAGAGCTGGACACAGCACTGGGCAGAACTGGACATGGCACTGGGCAGAGCTGGACACAGCACTTCCGATGTTCCTCACTGTGAAGGGCAGAGGGGCATGATCAACCCTTCACCTCCTGACCCTGCTCTTCCTGATACCTCCTGGATCCCTCCTGGTCCTAGGCCACATGGCCAGCTTTACTGGTCACCCACCAGCACCCCCAGGTCCTTCTCCACAGCTGCTCCAGCAGGTCCACCCCAGCCTGGACTGGCACTGGGGACTGTCCCTCCCCAGCGACAGGACATGCCTTTGCCCTCTTGAGCCTCCCAGTTTCTATGCTTTAAGGTCCCTCTAAAGTGCAGAATGCGGCCAGATGCTCTGCCTGGAATGTGGCCAAGAGACTATGCTCCATTTGTGGCCTTGCGGGCTGTGTTGAGAGGCGTCTTGTACTGATTTGGGTGTTGAATTGGGCTAAAATCAGTCCATATCACCAACCCCAAATTGACAACTGAGGGTAAACCACCAGAGCTGGGCCTGGCCATCTATCAGCTGACCCTGAGAAGGTTCAGTCCCCTCTCAGACAGAGATTCTTCTGCCCTGTTCCTACTGGAAATGAAATGTGTGTGAGGTTCCTCCCTCGGGAAGGGGATGCTCTTCAAACGTCCTCCTCAAGGTTGAGAGAAAGAGATGTTGGTGTGGGAACGAACACAGTGACATCAAGCCCTGTTTAGGAATTTTAAATTTTTGCTGGCTTTTTCAGATTTACTTAATTGGATTGTTTTGATTGACCTATTTAATAGAATTGCTTTGCACAATGACATTGGTGTGCGCAGTGGTCACAGTGGCTGTCGCAGCCTTGTTACAGGGAGTCTTGATGATTGTGGCAGCCAGGGTTGCCACAGGGACCACAGTGACCTCAGTGACCTTGGTGGCCTCGTGGCTCAGAGAATCCAGGTGGCCCCTGCCAGGGCCGTGGTGGCCAGGAGGAATCCTCAGAGGTGACAAGGCTGCCTGGAGACGTTCCCACCTGGGGGAAAAAGCGGGGCATAATGGGAGACCATGTGCCACATTGGGAGTGAGGGGGTCAGGAATGCCCAGAATTGGGGATTAGGGGTGGCAAGAGAGATGGGAGCCATAAGGTGACAGGGTGTGAGGGGGCATATGGGGGTACAAGGGCCAGGGGCATCAGCAGGGTCAGGGTGGCCTTACAGGTGACAGGGGTGATGGGTAGGCAGGGAGTGCCTTGGGGGTGGGTGACAGGGGTTCAGGGAGCACCATGTGGGGTCCCACCCCACCCACGTGCAGCACACAGGGCCTGTCTCCACAGCATTGCACTTGGTGGAGAGGGACAGTTTTGGTATGGGCAGGGCCCAGTCTCTGTCCTAGCCTGGCAGGGGTGTTCCTGTCCCTGTCCCGTCCCAGATGTGGGGCTCCCTCCTCCCCGTGCCCTGTCATGGACATTCTTGCCCCCGTGCCCACAATGGGTGTCCCCTGACCTGGTTTTCCCAACACTGGTCCCTGGTTTCCAGCACCTGGCGGGTGTCTATGTCCCCACAGTCTCAGCAAGTGTCCCCACAGCCAGTACTGTGTGTCCTCACCCCCTGTGCCCTGTCATGTTTGTCTCCTGTCCCCATATTGGGTGTTCCCAGCACTGGGAGTCTCTGTACCTAGCTGTGGGTGCCCTTGTTGCGCCCAGAAACAGTGGTTGCCCCTGTCCCCATGCCTCCCCGGGCCATATCATGGGTGTCTCTAAGGCCACAGTTGGTGTCCCCTGGCCATCTTCTGTGCTATCACCTCACAGCCACGTGCAGTTGTATTTGCTGAACGTTCCAGTGTAGCGGAGACTGATCCATGCGCTCTTCCCATTCAGGGTGACTTTGACGACCTCAAAGGTTTCATATGGCGGGATCAGCACCTCTCGGTTGCTCAGATAGAAGGAAAAAGCCTGGATGTCCACATCATGACACATCTGAACCTCGAATATGGTGCCTGTTCCGTACTTCTGGGCCATCTCTTTGCTCAGCGATGTTGATGTAAATTGACCGAACTGGACCTTCTGACCACACCAGCTCCAGTATTGATTAAAAAGGTTCCTAGAACATTTTTGGGGCCTGTTATAGCTATGATTAATAAATCTCCTGATTTACTTTTTGTGAGCATTTTAAAATAAACCCTAGCTCCACCCCTTCACCCACCTGTAAGTGGTGGAGATATTAGTTTCTCAAAAACCCTGTAGGTTTTGGTTCACTGTTTGTGTTTGGGGGACAGGCTGGGGAACCATTATGTTACTTAGGTTCTGAGAAAGGAGTCCTGAGAGTGTTAATTCTGACTCCCTGCCAGTGTTTTGTGAGACAGACGTTGCTAGGGTTTCACTGCCCAGTTTCTGGGAGAGAAGCTGGGATAGGGTTAATTTTGGCCTGTTGTCTCTGTTTCATGGGAGAGGCTGGGATGTAATTAGTGTGTTGGAGGGGGTGTGTGTTGGGTTTTGAGAAGGGAGAGGTGCACTGTGCTGAGCTGAGGGGTTTGGTTTTTTATAGTACCAGTTATTTCTTATTTTCTGCAATTTATCAAGAGGCAAACCATCCATCATGTCTTTGGGGACTCCCTTTTTCACCCCCAACAACCACCAATGCTGGCCATTAGATATTTGTTTTCCCTTCTCCGCATTTTCAGTGTGAGGAGTCCCCGTAAACTGAACACCTTTTGTTTTTTCTGGTTTCTCCTCTGAGGTTTTACAGGTCCATATTGCCTACAATAATTAATTAGATCCACCACAACCTCTCCCCATGTCCAGACCTTAGAGCTGCTGACTGGTGAATCAGTTTGAGAAGCTGTGGACTGTGAAGGAGAGTATGGTGTCAAGCCAGAATCAGTAGATCCAGCTTGGTCAGTGGAGTTCTTGAGGAATCTCTCCAATCTTTCTACAGGGCCTAAAGCCATTATGGTTTTCTGTAGAGTGATTGCTGTAGGTTTTAGTGCTTCTGGAAGCCCACTAATTAAAGGGGTCATTAGTTCTGGCTTCACAGGTAATTGCATTGGAGTTTTGAAACCAGGAATTAATTTCTTTTCATGAATCATTTGCAGGCAGGTGGCTTTGTGTACGCTTTCCAAAAGCTGATCAGTGGTGCCAACAATTGCCAGGGGGTCTCCTCTTTCTAAAGGATTAATTCCCCCGGCCCAAAAAGACGTGTGCTGAGTCAGGGACCACGAGTCACGCTTATCTCCTGTTGTTAAGAGGACTCCATGTCCCCAGTATCCACTGGCCTCCTGTTCGGTTAATTTAATTTGATCCCCACCAGTGAGAGACATTCAGAAAACATATTCTGTCTCTGATTCTTGTGGGAGGCGCCCGGACCCTTTTTTCAGTTTAGCTAATTTGGTAGCACTGAATGGTGTTTGTTTAGTTGCGATATGTGGGTCAAGGTCCTCATCATTAATATATTATGTTCGGTTTTAATAAAAGTTCTCAAATGAGGACAGCAGTATTCCCCACAATTTTTAACCACTTGAGGTTCCTTATAGGGATAGATTTGTTTCACCACTTCAAGTTTCTTATGGGCATAGATTTGTTTAAGGTGAGGTGTTTACTTCTGCCTCAGTAGAGGAGTTGGCACTATGTATATTTTTAAGGCGTTCCTCCCTAAGAGCAGCTTGCAACATGTAGATCTCATTTTTATTTTCATTTAATTGATTTTGCAGAATTTCAACTAGGTTTTGAAGGGAGTCTATTATTACCATTTCCTGACTTCTTTGCTTAAAGCAATTTTCTATTGCTGCTGTGAGGCAGGCTCCCAAAACTGAGCAGAAGATGGCTTTATTTTTGCCCAGTTTGAGTTTTGATTCATGTTGCAGAGAACATATTCTGTCAATAACATTTTCTAAATTAAACCAATTGTTTTCTGCCCAAATTCCTCCGCCGGGTGATGGTTGTACATTATGTTTAGCAAGCAAAGAATAAAATTCAGCTTTTACCTTTGCACTGAACTTTTCACTCATTTTGTGAAGGGATTAGAACGACGACAGGGGAAGGATAAGCTTAAGGTACGCAATCCTTGGCTGTGTTTTCCCTTTGCCTAACTTTTCCCTGGGTGGGTGAAGAGACTAGAATCTGTCTGGGAAGCCCTATTTAGTTACTCCAGAAGTGTCTCTTCCTTCCCAGAGAGTGTATGTACACACACACACACAAAATAAATCTGTTCCTTTGTGAGGGAACCAAAACTATGGCAGGGAAAGTACTCACTTGAGTTACACAATCACACAGCTCTTGATGTGTAAACCCTCACTTCCCTGGGTAGGTGAAGGGACTAATCTGCTTGGGAGGTCCTTGCTTAATTTCTTCAATTAGCCCCCTCCTTCCCAGACAGCCCAGATACACACAAACACAACAAAACAGTTTCCCCCTTTTGCACTGAGAGATCTTCTGCGAAATGCTGGAGACAGAAGCCTCAAAAGAGTGCGGGGAAATGCTTTTCACCAAGGCGTGTGCAGTTTGCGGGAAATTTGAATCGCAACCCTTGCAGAGCGAGGCGTCCTCTCCCCTGTTACAGACTGTGCACCACCTGCAAACCCCTCTGCCTACCAGAGTTCTGTCCACTGTCTTCTTGGTCCACCGTTCACACCTGCAACACCCATCTCGCTTTGGTCAGCTTGCCTCCCCCCACACACCTCCCCTGGGTTAGGGGTTTTGGTCCCAGTCCTTGGAAGGGGGGGGGTGAGGGGGCTTTTTCACATCAGGGTTTCATGTCTCAGTCCTTGATGGAGAGGCTTCTTCCATCTCAGTCCCTCTGTCACGATGGTTGCAAAACAGGTGAGGGGTCTTCTGTGGGCACCACCAAAACAAAACTACCTCAGGAGAAGTCCAGCCAAGCCGAGGTGGGGAAATTCCAGGGCCATTGTTGCAAAAAGGGCAGCGTGCCCCTTTTCTTTCCTTTCACCGGGCTTAGTGTAGCATACAGCAAACACACCTGTGAACAATAGCTCAGCAATGCCAGAGGCTGTGCTAAGGCCTCAGGGTCTTGGCAAGCAACTATGTCCAACAAGACCAGAATTTCAGAGAAGAGTCCTTTTTCTTTGGTGGTCCCAATCTCTGTCCCTTTCATGACGATCATGAGGCAGATGATGGAAACTTTGGACAGACACTTACACATGGCCACCATGATCACCAAGACTCCTGCAGCCCCAAGGCTTCCTCAGCCATTGTGACCATTGTGCCCAGCAAGGTCATTATGCAATGCAATCCTATTAAATAATGCTATCAAAACAATTCCACTAAATAATTTATTCAAAACAATCCCATAATATAAAGCAAAAAGGGGATAATTCTTAAGGATAATTCTTAAGCAGGGCTGATGTCACTGCCCCCTACTCTGGACAACCTGTGCCAGGGAAACACCATCATCACAGGGAAGGATTTTATAGGAAAGATGGGTGGTGATGTCTTTGAAAAATGACCCAGAGGGTTCAGGATCTTTAGGAGAAATTGTTGTCAGTGTCTTCAAAATGGGTCTTGCTATCTCTACACAAGAACACATGTGGTTTGTCACAGAACACTGATGGTTTGACCAGAGAGTTTGAAGTCCTGAACATTTGTCTAATAAAACAAATTGTCCCCCAAAATGTCTGTTCCATATCCCAGATAGCCTGAACTTCTGAACTTTGGGAGAAAATGACAGCTTCAAGGGGGATGAGGGGGAGGCGGTTTCGGAATGCTGCAACTTCCTGGTACCTCAGCCAACGTGGAAAGGATGAAGGCAACGTGCAGTCAGGAGTTTGGGATAAAAGGAGGCTGCACCCTTCGAAACCTGGAGAGAGAAACCCCACGGGGGATATGGCTGTGGAAACTTTGTCCCTTTATTCCAATCAAGTTTCAAGACTATATTGTGAGCATTTGGCTTTTCATAGTGTGGCTTTTCCCCACATACTGAAGGTGCTGGGTAGAGCTTAAAGTCTGACTGGCAAAAATGATAAAAGGCTGTAAAAGTATTTACACAGGACAATAAAAGTGGCTGGAAGCAGTGCAGAAAGAGATAAAGGCAACTGCAGTGGGGTTTTTGACAAATTCTGAAACACGGAAGGAGCACCACCTGCCCAAAGCAAAAGTTTGAGGCAAGGTCATCTGAGATATTGCAGCACTCAGTGAAAATTACCCCCAAAACCCCCATTTTTATGACCCTCCAGGACAATAAAAATTATTTCCCAAAAGAGTCAGAGCCATGTCAATTATTTACGGGAAATGTGCTGGTTTTGTATTAGCTAAGGAGCCCATTTGAACGAATATGTATAATTAGGACTGATAGATTCTACCTGGCAAAGTCCCTTCTGTTGTGCATCACCAGGAGAGATCACAGCCCCTCATGGCCCCTCCTGTACCCCTTTAATCCCTGACCCCTCTCTGACCCTCATCAACCCCCTCACCTCCATGGACCACTCATCCCCCTCTTTTTCCCCCCAGGTGGGAGCATCCCCAGGTCTCCCTCCCACCTCAGAGGGCTCCTCTTGGCCACTACAACCCTGGCAGTGGCCACCAGGATTGTCTGACACATGAGGTAAGGAAGGTCACTGTGGTCTCCACAATCACAAAGGCACAATGGCGTCCAGAGAAAAGAGGCAATCAAAGCTACCAAGGCCACCACTGCCATTTTGCCTGGGTGGAATTAAGGAAAAAAAGAGGAAGAGAAGACAAAAAAAAATCCTACCTACTCCCCACCCCCCAACATTTCAATAACTGCCCCATACTTCTTTGCCTATTCATTAATTTGCATTCTCTCCCAAATCCTGTGAATTCCCACATATTCACGATTTAAACCCAACAAACTCTATTTCCACATCCTAATTAATTCAACCTAGAAAGGAATAAGAGGAATGTTTCTTTACAAATAGATTGTGTGAATCTGGTGGTTGATAAGGCCTGGGACTTGTAGAGAAGGAAGTGACTGGAGAAGCTGTCAGTTTCAGAAAATGTTCTTCATTGACATTCTGCTCAGACAAGGTCCTGCCAAATTCCTGAATTTCAAGAAGAAGAACAAAGAAATAAAAGGCTTATGAATAATGATTTCCCTGCCCAGGGTGAAGTTAAAGCTCATTTTACTGGTCATGTGTCAGTGTTACAGAAGGGCGGGGTGCATAGCAAGGGGAACATTCAGTAGATGGATTGGGAAGTGTGCCTTCCAAATGCCTCAGGCAATGGGGAAGGGGAGTGGGAGATATGGCCAGGAAAGCCCCCTCTGGACCCCACTGCTGTGAGCACACCAGTGTCATTCCTGTGCCCACTAGCCCCACAACCCCACTCCCAGTCCTATGTCCCTTCCCCCTTAGTGTCACTCCTGCCCCTCTGCACTTCCCGAGCCCAAACCCTGGGAGCAATCTCTGATTTCCCCAGTGTCCCCCAGTGCCCCACCACTCCCCTGTGCCAATCCCAGTCCTGTGTTTACCCTTCCATTTTCCCCCCAGTGCTCCCCTGGTTCTCAATCCTACTCCCAATCCTCTGCAACCCACTTGTGACAGTGGGCTATTTACAAACCCCAACTAAATCCCTAAAGCCACTCCCTCAGCCCCCACTGTCCTCCACAGCCCCCTCCCAGACCCCAGTTCCACTCCCAGTCCCTTGATCCTGTTGGTGTCACCCCAGTACCCCAACCCAAATCCAGAGGTCACTCCCTGCCCCCACAACATCCCCCTGGAGCCTTCCATGGCCCCACCCTGCAATCCCAGTTCCATGTCCCCCCCTCAATACAACCCCATTGTCCTAAAGCCCCTGAATCCAAAATTGGCTGGAGTGAACTCCCTGATGGAACTGCAGGTATCAGAAAGCCAGAATTCTTGATCAGCTTGGACTCACAGCAGATCTCTCCTGGTCCTGAACATCAGGTGGGACTTTGCCATAGGGTATTTATCCACCACTTTTATAAATATTCCTTGGAAGGGATATCTTAGCTAATGCAGATGCATCACTTTCTCTGGAAATAATTTGCATGGTTCTGCCTCTTTTTGGAAAGTCCTTTTATGGTACTGGAGGGTCACCCAAAGGGGATTCTGGGTGTGATCTTAACTGAGTGCCCCAATATGCCATATGACCATTCCTGCAACTTCTGCTTTTTGCAGGCGCTGCTCCTTCTGTACTCAAGAACTTGCAAAAGACCCTCATTGGAGTTCCTTTACCTGTTGCTCCATGGATTCCATCCATGTTCATCCTCTGTATCCACACTTCTACCGCCTTTTCTTGCTTTTCCACATTGATTTTAAGCTCAATCCCACGTCTTTAAAGGAAACTTTCTATTCTTTTGTTGCTCACGCCCTATTACCCTAATCCCACAGTCTCATGTTCCTCCAGTTCCACCCAGTCCCCACTGCTCACTGAGTTGCTGCCACACCTCAGATACCATTTGGGGCCCCGTATCAGATGACATCCCTGCAGGCATCTTAAGCCTGGGGATGATCTCTTGGGGGTGTGCGTGGGTGGCTTCCCTGGCCTTGTTGGTGTTGCAGGAGAAGTCCTGGACCCCCAAAAAAGGATCCACCAACACCAGGAGATGTCTGAGCCCATCTTGGCATGGTAGCTCAGAAAAGCCATTTGCCAGTTATCCCCAGGAGTGTTTCCTCTTTTGGTGATGCCTGGAGGTGATGGTTTTGAATTCAAAGGGTTCTTTTGAAACCATATCAGGCATTGCTCTGTAACAGACCTGACAATTTTTTTCAACAGACACTGAGGATCTGAGGCCACGGACCAATCCCCATGGTATTGATTCCCCAGAGATTTGCTGGCGCTTTTCTCCTTCACAAATTGCAGCATCTGCTAGGGAGAGCCTGATCTGCTTATTGGGAGTTACCTCTCACCTACACATCCAGCCTCCCTCTTTATTGTGGGCTTTTGGATAAGCAGCCAATTTTCAATCTGCTCAACTCTATCCAGGCCTCACCTCTGGCAGTGAAATTCCTTTATCAAGAATTAACACCAGGATGCTTTGTTGCAGAACCTCTCATGCAGGTTTAATGCAAGTCTATTGCCCACAGAGGTTTTTCAACCCCCAAGCTAGTGTGCCCTGGATTGTAGTACAACTAATTCTTTGGACAGCTGGATGATATCAAGGAGGGATAATAATTCTTGTTTATATTTAAGGGGAGATTCCTATATTGTTAATTGACATTTTCCCTTCCATATGGCTCCATGGGCATGAGCAATGCTCAAAGCATATGTAGTGAGTTCCTACATTTGCATGGGACCTTGAGAGTGGGACTCGGGATCAGGGCTGTGAGCAATAAGAGAGGGAATGAAACTTATATCCGTTAATAGTTCTAGATAGAGCTTAATGATGAACGGGCAAAAGCATTGAAAAGAGGTTGAAATGTGGATACCCAGGATGAACGTGGATGAATCCATGGAGAAACAGATAAAGAAACTCCAATGAGGGTCTTTCGCAACTTCTGGACCAAAGAAGGAGCAGTGCCTGCAAAAAGCAGAAGTTGCAGGAAGGGTCATCTGGCATATTGGGGCACTCAGTGAAAACCACACCCAGAAACCCCTTTGGATGACCATCCAGTACCATAAAAAGTCTTCCAGAAAGAGGCAGAACCATGCAAATTATTTCCAGCGAAAGTGATGTATCTGCATTATCTAAGAAGCCCCTTCTAATGAATATTTATAATTAGGATGGATAAATACCCCATGGCAAAGTCCCCCCTGAGCTGCAGGACCAGGACCAGATCTGATCTGAGTTCGAGCTGATAAAGAATTCCGGCTTTCTGATACCTGCATTTCCATCAGGGAGTTCACTCCAGCCAATTTCGGTATCAGGGGCTGGGGGGACAATGGGGATATTTGTGGGAGGGACATGGGACTGGGATTGTGGAGTGGGACCATGGCGGGCTGCAGGGGGATGTTGTGGGGGTAGGAGGTGAACCCCAGATTTGGTTTGTAGTCCTGGAGTGACATGAACCGGGTAATGGGAATGGGAGTATGTTTTGGGTCTGGGATAGGGACCTGGGGGACACTGGGGCAGTGAGGGAGGGGCTTGAGGAATTTGGGTGAAATCTCGGAGTGACCTGGGGTCATAAGAAGGTGGCAGAGGATTGGGAGCAGGCTTGAGTTCCTGCAGAGCACTGGGAGGGAAAATGGAAGGTTAAACACAGGACTTGGATTGGGACAGGGGAGTTGGTGGGACACTGGGGGGACACTGAGGATGCCAGGCATTTTCCACAGGGTTTGGGCTTGGGTGACAGTGTGGGTGAACTGAGACTGGGAGTAGGGTTGTGGGGCTGATGGACACATGGATGACACTGAGGGGGACACAGCAGTGGGGTCCAGGGAGGGCATTGTTGGAGTGGGATTGGGATCCTGGGGAGCACTGCTGGTGGGACAGGGAGTGACCCCAGAATTTGGTATAATTTCCTGGGGTTCTCGGAGGATACTATGGGTGGAGGACATTAGCTTATGGCAGTGGGATTGTTGTCCTGGGGGTTTAAGGGGAGTTCAAGAATGACTGGGGTGACGTGAGATGGGTAATGGGACTTGGAGTGGGATGTGGATCTGGGAGAGAGACCTGGGGGACACCCTGGGGGGGAGGGGGGGAGGGGAAAGCATAAGTGACTTTTGGAATTTGGGTGAAGTCCTCCAAGGGTCCTGGCTCACAAGAGGTCTCAAGAGCTGTGGGAACAGGATCGAGGTCTAGGGGAGTACTGGGGGAGACAATGAAAGGGTAAATGCAAGACTGGATTTGGGATGGGGGGCTGGTGGGGCACTGAGGGGACACTGGGGATGTTAGGGATTGTTCCCAGGGTTTGGGCTAGAGTGACACTAAGGAGGGAACTGATATGGGACATGGAATAGGGTTGTGGGTCTGGTGAGCACAGGGACGACACTGTGGGGGACACAGCAGTGGGGTCCAGGGGGGGCACTGTCAGAATGGGATTGGGGTTCTGGGGGGCGCTGCTGGGGGGAAAAGGGAGTGACCCCAGAATTTGGATCAAGTTCTTGGGCTTTTTTTTTTTTAGAAGGACACTAAGGGTTGAGGACGTGGGACCTTGGGAGTGGGAGTGGGGTTCTATCTTGAGGGGAGTCCAGGAATGACTCCGGGATTTGTGAGCAGCATTCCAGGATGTTTCCAGGGGTCTTCTAGCCAAAGCTGACCCCCTGTTTCTCAGCTGACCCCACTTCCCCTCCTCGGCACCTCATAGATTAACTTTTTCCATGTGTTACTTTGTGCCCTAAGTGTCCCCTCAGTGTGTCCCTCTTTGTCCTCCAGTGTCCCACACTGCTTGTGGTGGCCCGTCCCCAGCATGGCCCTCCTGGCTCAAACTCTGACACTGCTAGCAATGGCTGTGGCCACCATGGCCATCAAGGTGGTGCCCCTGGACATGGCCCGGGACTCGTTTGATGACCGATATGAGGGCTGTGACCCTGCCATGCACGCAATGTTGCCAGATCTCTACAGCTTTGAGCGCCAGATGAATCATCTCTTTGCCTGGGGCTGGTATCAGGCTGAAGCTGAGTGGCGCAGGCGGGGCTCTCTTGTGTCCCCTCTGCCATCCAACTGGCATGCCATTGCTCTCATGGCCTACACATCGCCACAGGTGTACAAGGAGTTCAACACGGCGGTGCGCACAGGTGGGCACTCCCGTCAGGAGTACTTGAAGCACTTCCACTTCAAAATGTTGCATTTCCTACTGACTGATGCCTTGGTGACACTGAGGCAGGCTCAGAACTGGCAGTGTCGCCGCGTGTTCCGGGGTGTGCATGATGTTCATTTTCAGGCACAGCAAGGCAAGAGGGTCCGGTTTGGTCAGTTCACATCAACGTCACTGAGCAAAGGGATTGCTCTCGAATTTGGGGCAGACACAATTTTCGAAGTGCAGACATGCCACGGCGCCGACATCCGTCAGTTCTCCATGTATCCAGAGGAGGAGGAGGTGCTGATCCCACCATATGAGACCTTCACAGTCACCCAAGTCATCTGGGATGGGAGGAGGACATGGATCTGGCTCCGCTCTGCCGGGATCTTCAGCAAATACAACTGTGAGGTCAGTGAGGTGACAGCACAGGGGACAACCTGGGGGGATGTGGACAGCCACTGTGGGCATGGGGACACCCATGATAAGGCACAGGGAACAATGACACTCACTGGGCATGGGGGACAGGGACAACGCACTGTGTGTTGGGGGAGAAGGACACCCAGTGTCCTTCAAATTTGGGGCCCCCATTATGGGCACAAGGGCAAGAACATCCATGACAGGCCACAGGGATGGGGATTCATACTTCTGGGAGGGACAGGGACAGGAACACTCCTGCCAGGGGAGGGCAGAGTCTGGACCACGCCCGTACCGAACCTGTCCTGCTCCACCAAAACACTTTTGTTGGGATGGGCCCCATGTGATGGATGTAGGTGGGCAATGATCCCCCACTGCACTCCCTAAACCCCTGTCACCCCCTGTCACCCCCCCATTCCACCCTTTGACTACCCCTGACCCCTATCATCCCTAAGCCCACCATGACCCCACTGATCTATCTGCCCTTTGTACCTCTACCCCCCCACCCATGACATCCCTGTCACATGTCACCTCATGGCCCCCATCTCTCCTGCCACCCTTAACCCCCCATTTTGGCCATTCCTGACCCCCTCACACCCCATATGATCTCCCATTTTACCCCTCTTTGTTCCCCAGGTGGGAGGGTCCCCACAGAACCTTGTCACCTCTGAGGATTCCTCCTGGCCATCACACACCTGGCATGGGCCACTGGGATCTTCTGAGCTCTAGGCCACCAAGATCACTGAGGTCACTGTGGTCCCTGTAGTGACCACAGCCACCATGATCACCAAGACTCCCTCAGCCACAAGGCTGCCACAGCCACTGTGATCACTGTGCACACCAAGGCCATTGTGCAAAGTAATTCTAATAAATAATTCAATCATAAAAATTCCATTAAATAAATCTGACAAAGCCAGCAAAAAGTGACAATTCCTAAGCCGGGCTCAATGTCACTCCCCCCACCAACACCCATGGAAACATCTCTTTCTCTTAGCCTTGAGGAGAATCTTTGGGGAGCATCCCCTTCCCAAAGGAGGAACCTCACGCACATTTCATTTCCATCTGGAACAGGGAATAGGAATCTCTGTCTGAGAGGGGGCTGGACATTCTCAGGGCCAGCTGATAGATCGCCAGGCTCAGCTCTGGTGCTTCATTCTCAGTTGTCCATTTGAGGTTGGTGATTTGGGCTGGTTTTAGCCCAATTCAGAAACAAAATCAGCACAAAAGCCCTCTCAATGCTGCCCTGATGGCAACAAATGGGACATTGTCTTTTGAGCACATTCCAGGTAAGGCATCCTGCCACATTCTGCAGTTCAGGGGGATCTTAAAGGCTGGAAATTGCAATGTTCAAGAAGGCAGGGACAGGAGGTCCCTGGGGAGGGACAGTCCTCAGTCCACATTCCTGGCAGGGGGGACCTGCTGGATCAGCTCTGGAGAAGGACCTGGGGGTGCTGGTGGGAGACTAGTGGAGATAGCCGTGTTTCTTGGGACCAGGAGGGATACAGGGGTACCAGGAAGAGCAGGGCCAGGAGGTGAGGGAGTGACTGTGCCCCTCTGCCCTGCCCATTAAGGCATATCTGGCATGCCGTGTCCGGTTCTGTCCAGGGCTGTGTCCAGCCCTGCCCAGTGCTGTGTCCTGTTCTGTCCTGATCTGGACTCAATCCTGGTCTCAGCTATGACTCTGCCTGAGCTGGGAGGTTGGGCCAGGGGCCCAATCTGGGTCCTTCCAGCCTCACCCATTCTGGGATTTGGGGATTCTGGCAGTTGCAGTTCAGGAATTGTCCACAGGATGGCAGCAGCGAGTGTGAGAATTCAGTGGCACTGTGCAGTTCTGGGTGCCAACAGCAGGCGGCAGCACGAGCTGCTGGCACTGCTGAGCGCCCGCCCCACCCCATCCCGGCCCTGGGGGCTCTGCAATGGTTTGGGATGGAGCGAACTTAAAGCCCGTCCGGTGCCAGCCCTGCCATGGGCAGGGACATCTTCCCCTGGGCCAGGCTGCTTCAGGGCCCACAGAGCCTGGCCTTGAATACTTCCAGGAGTGGGGCAGCCAGAGCTTTGTTATAGATGGGTATCATGATGATTGGCTCTCACAATTAAGGGATGAATATTGCTTGTATGTTAAGAGAAGTTTTGTCAATTTATGGTTATCTTGTGGTGGTTTGTTTTTCAGACACCCTTTGTTCTTCCCATAGTCCCGTTTCCCCCTCTGTATTGTTGCCACCAGATGGCCCTGGTAGTCAGGGTTGTCAGGGTCATGTGGAGGGAGGGTGTGTACCTGTGCCCCTTGCATGGGGCGACTGGGAAAGGGCCAAGCCTGTGTCTGGGGAGAAGTGGCATGACAAAACCTCACCTCCAATCAGACTGCAGGAAGGTCTCCACCAATGGACAGCAAGGAAAAATCAACTGGCAGACTTTGGGAGGGGCCAGGCATACAGAAGGAAAATTTTTTATATGTATTACTACTTATGGATATGTATTTGGCTGATGCAACACCAGGGGTATAAAGGACAGAGCCACCATTTTGCGGATGAGACTCTGGTTGCAGCTGAGCATATGACTTATGATTCAAGTGGATAATTTTTGCTATCTACCTTTTGAGCAGAAAAATTCATCTTGCCAGAAGTTTACTTGCACAAGGGAGACAGAAGAGCCCTGTAACTTTATTCATGAACAAAGGAAGAGGCCATGGGGAATTTCCCCATGGGGCGTCTCAAGTTGCTGTATGATGCAGCTTCCTTTTTATCCCAATTTCCTGGCCATATCTCCCTCTCCCTTTCCTCATTGGCAGAGGTATTCAGAAGGTGCAGACTTCCCAATCCAGCCAGCACGTTCCCCTTGCTATGCACCCCACCCTTCTGTAACTCATGACCATTAAAATGAGCTTTAATTTCACCCTGGGTGGGGAGACTAAAATTCATAAACCTGTTAAGTCTTTGCTCTTCCTGAAGTTCAGGAATTCAGCAAGACCTTGGCTGCAGCAGTCCGTGTCAATGAAGAACATTTGCTGAAACTGATATTTCTCTGGTAACTTCCTTATCTACAAGTTCCTAGCTCTATCAACTACCAGATTTGCACAATCGGTTTGTAAAGACACTTTCCTCTTATTCCCTTCAGAGCTGAACGAATTGTGGTGTGGAAATAGAGTTTTCTGGGGATTAAATCCTGAATACGTGGGAAAGCACAGAATTTTGTCAAGAATGCAAATGAATTAATTTCCAAAGAAGTAAAGGACAGTCAGGGAGATGTTCGGGGAGAGAGGGGGTGGGGAAGATTTTTGTTTTTCCTCTTCTCTTCCTCTACTCTTTTCCCTTTTTTCCCTTTTCCTCCAGGGAAAATGGCAGTGGTGGCCACGGTGGCCACATTTTTCTGGGGGTCATGGTGGCCATGGTGATCATGGATACCACGTTGACTGTGGGAAACAACTGCTCACTTAAAATTTTTAAAGGTTTATTAAACCCCAACAAGCACAACAAAGGGATTGAATAAGGAAAATAGGCAGCACTGGGACCATGGCTGACTGCCAGTGTCTCGGTCACAAAATAGCAGCTTTGCCTTTATACTCTCAGTGTTGCATCAGCCAACCTTGGCTCTTCCAAAGTCTGCCATTCATCCCTTCTTCACCGTGTGTTGGTGGAGACCTTCTTGTAACTTGACTGGAGGTGAGGTAAGGTAAAGTAAGGTGAGGTGAGGTGAGGTGAGGTGAGGTGAGGTGAGGTGAGGTGAGGTGAGGTGAGGTGAGGTGAGGTGAGGTGAGGTGAGGTGAGGTAAGGTGAGGCGAGGCATGCCATGCCACCTCAGCAACAGATTTTCCCCATTCCCAATTGCCCAATGGCAGGGGCACAGGTACATGTCTGGCCTCCACATGTCCCCGACAAGCCTGACAACCAGGGCCGTCTGGTGGGAACAACACAGGGAGGGGGGGGGAAGAGGACTGTTGGGACAGCAAAACCAAACTACAATCACATAACCATAAATCAACAAAGCTTCGCTTAACATAAACACAATACTCACCCTTTAATCGTGAGAGTCAATGATCACATTGCCAATCTATAACAAAGTTGTGGCTGCCACACTCCTGGAAGTGTTCAAGGCTAGATTGGCAGGGCCTGGAGCAACCTTGCCCAGGGGAAGATGTCCCTGCCATGGCAGGGCTGGCACCAGACAGGCTTTAAGGTCGCTCCATCCCAAACCATTGCAGAACCCCCGGGGCTGGGATGGGGCTGGGCAGGGCAGCTCGTGCTGCTGCCTGCTGTTGGCACCTGGAACTGCAGAGTGTCACTGAATTTCCACGCTCCCTTCTGCCCTCTGGTGGACAATTCCTGAACCACAACTGCCAGAATCCCCAAATCCCAGAATGGGTGAGGCTGGTAGGACCCAGAGTGGGCACCTGGCCCAACATCCCAGCTCAGGCAGCCTTAACCCTGAGCACACGATTGGGTCTGGAGCATCCCAGAACTGGACACGGCACGGGGCAGAGCTGGGCAGAACAGAGCAGCTGGACACGGCACTCTGGATGTTCCTCACTGGGAAGGGCAGAGGGGCACGGACACACCCTGATCTCCTGGTCCCACCCCTCCTTATGCCCCCTACATCCCTCCCAGCCCCAGGACACAAAGCCAGTTCCACGGGTCACCTACCACCACCCCCTGGTCCTTCTCCAGAGCTGCTTCTGCAGATCAACGTCAGCCTGGACTGCAACTGGGGACTGTTTGTCCCCAGGGACAGGACCTGCCTTTGCCCTCTTGAACCTTGCAATTTCCATGCTTTAAGGTCTCCCTGAAGTGCAGGATGTGTCAGGATATTTTACCTAGAATGTGGCCAAGGGACAATGCCCCATTTGTGGCCATCGGGACTGTACTGAGAGGGGTCTTGTGCTGCTTTTGGTGCTGAGTGGGGCTAAAACCAGCCCAAATCACCAACCCCAAATTGACAACTGAGGATGAAGCACCAGAGCTGGGATTCAGCTGACCCTGGGAACATCCAGGCCCCTCTGAAACAGAGATTCCTCTCCCCTGTTCCTGCTTGCAATGAAATGTGTGTGATATTCCTCCCTCGGGAAGGGGATGCTCCAAGTATCTTCCTTGAGTTTGAGAGAAAGAGACATTCCCATGAGAGTTGTTGTGGGGAGTGCCATTGTGCCCTGCTAAAGAATTGTCACTTTTAGCTGGCTTTGACTGCTATACTTAATAGAATTGTTTTCATAGAACTATTTAATAGAATTGCTTTGCACAATGATGCTGGTGGCCACAGTGGCTACATTGGCTGTTGTAACTTTGTGGCTTAAGTAATCTTGGTGATCAAGGTGGCCACAGTGGTCTTGGTGGTTACAGTGACCATGGTGGCCAGAGTGGCTGTGGTGTCCACAGTGCCACAGTGACAATGGTGGCCCCAGTGGCCGCATGGTGGCAATAGCTGCGATGGTGGCCATAGTGGCAGTGGTGGCCTTGGAAGCTTTGGTGGTCTTGTTTCTCTGGGGGTCATGGTGGTCTTGGTGATTGTGGTGGCCACAGTGACAACAGTGACCTTGGTTGTCATGGTGGCCATAGTTGCTGCAGTGACCACAGTGACCTTTGTGTCTTCGTGGCTCAGAGGATTCCAGTGGCCACTGCCAGGGCTGTGGTGGCCAGAAGGAGTCCTCCAACGTGGAAGGGGGCACTGGGGAGACTCCCACCTGAGGGACAAAGAGAGAGACGTAAGGGGATCATGAGGGGAGTGAAGGGGTCAGGGATAGAAAGGGAGGCTTAGGGGTTACAGGAGAGATGGGGGCCATGAGGTGACAGATGACAGGGTGTCAGGGGAGGCATGAGGGGGGAACAGAGGCCAGGGAGGTCAGGGGCGTCTTGGTGGGCTTAGGAGTGACAGGGGGCAGGATGAGTCAGGGATTGCCACAGGGGGTTACAGGGTTTCAGGGAGTGCCATGGGGGCATCCTGGCCCACCTCTGTTCTGTACACAGCGCCCATCCCCAAAGCACTGCCTTCATCAGAGAGGGACAGGGTTGGTACCCTGTGGGGTCCCTGTCCCTGTCCCTGTCCCCTGTTCCTGTTGTCCCCTGGCACAGGTGCTCCTGTCCCTGTGCCTACAATGGATGTCCCCAGACTTGGTTTCCTCCAGGGTATCCTTGTCCCCCCACATACCATGGGAGTCCCTGTCCCCCATCCCCAGTGAGTATCATTGTCCCCTGTGCCTTATCATGGCTGTCCCCATTGCCCCAGGCTGTCCCCTGTAGTGTCACCTCGCAGCCACTCGCAGTTGTATTTGCTGTAGGTCCCACTGGAGTGGAGCTGGATCTGTGTCTTGTCCCCTTCCTGGGTGTATTGGGTGACATTGAAGGTCTCAAAGGGTGGGATCAGCACAATTTTGAGTTCTGGTAGGTTGGTGAACAACTGGATTTCCCCGCCATGGCATGTGTACACCTCTAGCATTGTGGAATTGGAGCACTCGCCAATTTGTTTGCTCGGAAACATTGGCATGAATGCACCAAACCGGATGGTGTCACCACGCTGTGCCTCAAACCGGGTGTCACACACCTTCAGGAACGCGTCCCGACACTGCCCGTTCTGAGCATCCCTCAGTGTGGCCACGGCGTCGGTCAGCAGGAAATGCAGCGTTTTGAAGTGGAAGTTGTCTCGGTACTCCTGGCTGGAGCGCCCAGCCACAAGCACTGCCTCAGTGAACACACTGGACAGATCAGATGTTGCAAAGGCCATGATGGCAGTGGCCTGGTCTGGGGACAGAGGGGACTCAGGGGGCCACTGACTCTGCCACTCAGCTGCAGCCCTTACCCAAACCTCGGCAAACTTCTTGTTCTGCTGGAACTCAGAGCGGTTGAGGGCCGGCAATGCCGCCTTCATGGCAGGGACGCAGCCCTGGTACTGGTCATCAAAGGAGTTCGGGGCCATGTCCAGGAGGATCACATTGACAGCCGTGGTGGCCATGGCCATTGCCAGCAGTGCCAGGGTCTGAGCCAGGGGGGCCATGGTAGGGAGAGGCTGCAGGGACCAGGCTGGGACACTGGAGGACAAAGAGGGGACACAAAGGAGACATGGGGAGTGTTCCTTAATGAGGGACTGGGCAGGGGAGTGGCACCAGCCCAGAGGGAAGGCAGGCACTCCCGGCCAGCAGACCCCTGGGCATGTCTGGGGTCCCTGATCCTGGGGTTACTTATGCCTGGGGTTACTTATGCCTCTCCAACATCTCCCAAGCACCCGGGACCCCAATCCCAATCCACAGTATCATGGCCCCCCAGAAGACAAATCTTACTCCCATGACTACAAGTGCCCTCAGAATCCCGACCCAAATCCTGGGGTCACTCCCTGAGCCCCCCAGTGTCCTCCTCGGCCTGTCTCCACACCCCAATCCCACTTCCCGTCCCCAAATTCATGGTGTCACCCCAGAACCTCAACCAAATCTGGACATCACCCCCTGCCCCTACAGTGACTCCAAGTCCCCCCATGACCCCAATCCCACTCCCACCATCTCATGTTCCCCCTCACTTACCCCCAGAGCAGCCCACAACACAATCCCAGTCCTGTGACTCCCCCAGTGTTCCCCCAGCACCACAATCCCAATCCCATGTCCTCACCAAGTATTGCCTAGAGTCCGCCAGTCCCTGATACCGAAATTGGCTGGGGTGAACTCCCTGATGCAGCTGGAGGTATCAGAAAGCCAGAATTCTTTATTCGCTTGGACTCAGAGTGGATCTCTCCTGGTTGTGCAGGTAAGGGTGGACTGTGCCACAGGGAATTTATCCATTGTAATATAAATACTGATACCCATAAAATGGGCTTCTTAGCCAATACAAATCCAGCACTATTCCTAGAAGCAATTTGTATGACTGCCTCTACCAGGAAATATTTTTGATTGTCCTGGAGAGTCATAAAAATGGGATGTCAGAATGTGGGTTTTACTGTGTCCCATATCCCAGATGACCTCATCTTGAACTTTTGCTTTGGGCAGGGGCTGCTCCTTCTGTGTTACAGAACTTGTCAAAAACCCCTCAGTGGAGTTCCCTTTATCTCTTTCTCCACAGGTTCCAGCAACCTTTGCTCTTCTGTGTACACATTTTATTGTTTATAAAACATCCTTTTATTGTTTTTTGCTCATTCCTCTTTAAACTGTACCTAGCACCATTAAGGGATCTGAAACTTTCTATTCTCTCTCTTATTGCTCACCCCCCTGAAGGCCAGTCCCACTTCTCAGAGACTGTTCTCCTCATCCAAGAGGTCCAGAAATCCAATGTGGGACAAAAGTTTATGGTATATACTCGCCATAGACTCAAGGGGATGTGCAACACAGGGAGGAGCTCGCCGTGTTACAAAGTCCTCTGGAATTGCCAGTGAGAAAAAGAGGAAATGTAGGAACGCACTTGCCATCTGCTTTGAGCATTGCTTATGCCCATGGAGCCATATGCAGAGAAAGAAGTCAATTAACAGCACAGGGATCTCCAATTAAATATAAACAAGAAATATTGTCCTTCCTCGATACCACCCAGCTGCCCAAAGAAGTGGTCGTACTACAATCCAGGGCACACCAACTTGGGGACTGACAAATCCCTGTGGGTAAATAGGCTTAAAATAAAGCTGCATGAGAGGTTCTGCAACAAAGCATCCTGGTGTTAATTCCTGAGAGAGGAATTCAGCCCCAAAGGTGAGGCCTGGATAGAGTTGGGCAGATTGAAAATTGGCTGCTTATCTAGAAGCCCACAATAAAGAGGGAGGCTGGTTAAGTGAGTGCGAGGTAACTCCCAATAACCAGGCCAGGCCCTCCCCAACTGATGCTGCAATTTTTAAAGGAGAAAAGCACCAGCAAAGCTCTGGGGAATCAATGTGATGGGCACTGGTCTGAAGCCTCAGATCCTCAGTGAGTGTAGGACAAAACTGTCAGATCAGTTAATGAGCAATGGCCAATTTGTTTTCAAAAGAACCCTGTGAATTAAAAACCATCAACTCCGGGCATCACTGGAAGTGGAAACACTCCCAATGATAAATGACAAATGGAATTTCTGAGCCACCACGCCAACATGGGCTCAGGTATCTCCTGGTTTTGGTGGATCATTTTTGGGGCTCCAGAACAGTTCCTGTCACACCAGCAAGGCCAGGGAAGTCACGCAGGCACTGCCCCAAGAGATCATCCCAAGGCTCAAGGTTCTTACAGGGATGTCAGCTGATAAGGGACACCAAGTGGTATCTGAGGTGTGGCAGCAACCTAGTGAGAAGTGGGGAGTGGGACTGGGGGGAACTGGGGGAACATGCAACAGTGTGATTGGGGTCATAGGGGGTAAGTAATAAGAGAAACAATAGAAAGTTTGAGTTCTCCCGAAGGTGCTGGGTTGGGCTTAAAGGTGAATGAGCAAAAAACCATAAAAGGATGTAAAAGTGAGCACACAGCAGGCCAAAGGTGGCTGGAACCTGTGGAGAACCAGATGAGGTAACTGCAGTGAGGGGGTTTTGGCAAGTTCTGCAACACAGAAGGAGCAGAGCCTGCAAATGCGAAAGCTTGAGGCAAGGTCATCTGAGATATTGGAGCACTCAGAGAAAACTACACCCAGAAATCCCATTTTTATGACTCTCCATGACAACAAAAATTGTTTACTGGTAGAGGCAGAGCCATGCCCATTACTTAAGGGAGAAGTGCTGGGTGTGTACTAGCTAAGCAGCCAAATTTAAAGAATATGTATAATTAGAATACATAGATTCTTTTGGCAAGGTCCCCCCTGATGTGCAGGACCAGGAGAGATCTGCTCTGAGTCTGAGCTGATAAAGAATTCCAGCTTTCTGCTACCTCCAGTTCCATCAGGGAGTTCAGTCCAACCAGTTTCAATATTGGTGGCTGGGGGGAATTCAGGGGACACTTGTGGAAGGACATGGGACTGGGATTGTAGAGTGGGGGCATGGAGGGCTCAAGGCCAACATTGCAGGGTCAGGGCTGGATCTCAGAATTTGGGTTGGGGTCCTGGGGTGCCATGAAATTGGTAAGAGGACTGGGAGCAGTTCTGAGATCTGAGAGAGGGCCAAGGCTGATGGGGGCGGGGGAGGTGGGGGGGGGGTTTGAGGGACTGGCTTTAGGAATTTGGGTGATTTTCCTGAGCGGCCTGAGGTCACAAGAGGGCTACAAAGGTCTGGGAGAACAAATGAGATCCTGGCGAGCACCAGGGGGACATTAGAAGGGTAAACCAAGGATTGGGATTGGGACTGGGCAGCTGGTGTGTGGGGATTGAGAGACATGGACTCTGCAATGCCAGCAAAGCAAAGGCATTTATTACACCACTTTACCAGGATTTGTAGCTCACTATGTTTTTACGAAATTTTCTACTTGGACCCCTTTGCCCCAATCCCCTTAAAAACACAATTTTCTCAATTATCCTTCTTACACTAATAAAGTCCTTGTTATCTCTTTGACCAGCAACGTCCCTGTCATCTCTTCTCTGGTTAGAGCAGTCAGCGTGAAGGTCAGAAGTGTCCAGACATGATGGTCAGAGTGATCAGACATGATGACTTCACTTCTGATCTTGCCTTGGGTTTTTCTCTTTCATGGTTTTCACCATACCAGGGCCACAAGGTCTGCAGAGCTCCCAAGTGGAGCTTCTATAGTGGTCTGGTCTCCACCATCTCAGTCTTTTTTTTTTTTCTTATGCAAAGAGTTTGTGCACCTTGATTTTAAAGCAGTTCCCATCTGTAAGGCTATTATCCTATTAATACTCTTACTGGTTGTATGCTAAATGCAGGATAAAATATATGGAATACAGATCACAATCAATAAAAACTTAGCAAACACAATCGTGTCAATGACAAAGAGACTCACTGCATAGAAGAACAAAAGGATAATGTCCAAGGTCTCCTTGGAAATGAGAATAAATGGCCACTGTTCTAAAGTTCGTATCACTGGAGCTCAGGGGCCATGCTGAGCCCTACACAGAAGAACCCTTCCCATGTACTACCATGTGTCCTCAGTGTCCCCTCAGTGGATCCTACTTTGTCCCCCAGTGTCCCACACTGCTCCCAGTAACTTCCCCACCATGGCCCTCCTGGCTCACACCCTGGCACTGCTGGCAATCAAGGTGGTGCCCCTGGACATGGCTCAGAACTCCTTTGAGGACCAGTACTGGAGTTGTGGCCACACCATGACCACGGCATTGCCAGCCCTCAGCCACTTTGAGCACTGGCTCTGTACTAGCTAAGCAGCCGATTTTAATGAATATGTATCATTAGGATGGATAGATTCTGTTGGCAAGGTCCCCCGGGATGTGCAGGACCAGGAGAGATCTGCTCTGAGTCTGAGCTGATCAAGAATTCCATCTTTCTGCTACCTCCAGTTCCATCAGGGAGTTCACTCCGGCTGATTTCAATATCAGAAGCTGGGGGGACTCCAGGGGACACTTGTGGAGTGACATGGGACTGGGATTGCCTATTCATAGACTGTTATGCATATCCATATACTTCCATAAACTAGCTTCCATATTCCAAGAACTATTTAACACGGCCCATCCTTGGGTCTGCCTTTCTTAGAGCATGGCTGCTTCTTGGCTGTGGTTTTGGCTGCTTCTCTTTATCACTTCCAGTTTGGCCTTTGGTCCATACTTTCTTCAGACAGCAGATGCGCAAAATTGGCATATCAATGGCAGGGTCCTCATGACATGTTCACTGGATGTTATCCCAACCAAAGAGACCGTTCATTCATAACTATGTCACCTACCACAACTACCATGTTGACCATCTAAGATTTTGTTAATAGCAGAAATAAAAGCAAAATTATTTGAACATATACATGTAGCATTCATCTTAATATTTTCAAAAAACCAAGAAATTTGATATGTCTTCCATTCTCTTTTCCTGTTTTTCTCTTTTCCTCCAGGGAAAATGTCAGGGGTGGCCTTAGCACCTCGGTGATCTCTCTTTTCTGGGGCTCATGGATGTCTTGGTGATATTGGGGACCACAGGGAATTGAGAAACGACCACTCACTTTAAATTTTTAAATGTTAATTAGACCTCAACAACACAACAAAGAGACTGAATAAGGAAAAAGGGACAGCACTGGGAGTGTGGCCAACTGCCACAAAATGGTGGCTCAGCATTTTATACCCCCTTTTTGTGGCATTTAACCAAATTCATACTCATAAGCAGTCATACATATTCAAACATTTTCCTTATAAATCCCTGGCCCCTCCCAAAGTCTGCCAGTTGACTCTTCCTTGCTGTCCATTGGTAGAGACCTTTCTCCTGTGTGAGATTGGAGGTGAGGTGTTGTCATCCCACGCCATCCCAGCAACAGACTTGGCCCTTTCCCAACGCTCCCATGCAAGGGGCAGAGGTGCACACCCTCCCTCCACATGACCCTGACAACCTTGACAATCAAAGCTGTCTGTTTGCAACAATATGGAAGGTGGGAAGGGGATTGTGGGGAGAACAGAGAATGCCCAAACAACAAACTACTATACCATAACCATACATCAACCAAACTTCTCTTAGCATACACACAATACTCACCCCTTAGTTGTGAGAGTCAATTATCACATTACCCATCTATGACAAAACTGTGGCTGCCCCATCCCTGGCCATGTCCAGAGCCAGGTTGGGAAACATAGAGCAGCCTTGCCCATGAGAAGATGTCCCTGCTCATAGCAGGGCTGGCACCGGAGAGGCTTTAAGGTCACTCCATCCCAAACCATTGCAGAGCCCCCGGGGCTGGGATGGGACGAGGCTGGCCCTCGGCAGTGCCAGCAGCTCGTGCTGCTGCCTGCTGTTGGCACCCGGAACTGCACAGTGCCACTGAATTCCCAAGCTCGCTGCTGCCCTCTGGTGGACAATTCCCAAACTGAAACTGCCA
Source organism: Melospiza melodia melodia (assembly GCF_035770615.1). Taxonomy (NCBI): domain Eukaryota; kingdom Metazoa; phylum Chordata; class Aves; order Passeriformes; family Passerellidae; genus Melospiza; species Melospiza melodia. Next base: position 174,209,806 of record NC_086194.1, on the reverse strand, counting down.
CAATCCCCAAATCCCAGAATGGGTCAGGCTGGAAGGACCCAGAGTGAGCACCTGGCCCAACCTCCCAGCTCAGGCAGCGTCTTCCCTGAGACCAGGATTGGGTCCAGAGCAGCAGCCCAGAAAGGGACATGGCACTGGGTAGAACTGGATCTGGCACCAAACAGAGCTGGACACAGCACTCCTGATGTGCCTCCCTTGGAAGGGCAGAGGGGTACGATCACTGCCTGACTCCCTGGGCCTGCCCCTCCTGATGCCGCTGGATCCCTCTTGGCCCCAGGCCACACAGCCAGCTCCACTGGTCACCCACCAGCACCCCCAGGTTCTTCTCCAGAGCTGCTCCAGCAGGTACCCCTGAGCTCCAGTGTGGGTCTTTTGCAAATTCTGGAGCACAGAAGGGCAGTGCCTGCAAAAAGCAGAAGTTGCAGGAAAGGTCATCTGGCATATTGGGGCACTCAGTGAAAACCACACTTAGAAACGCCTTTGGATGACCCTCCAGTACCATAAATGGACTTCCAGAAAGAGCCACAACCATGCAAATTATTTCCAGTGAAGGTGACATATCTGCATTGTTTAAGAAGCCCCTTTAATGAATATTTATAATTGTGGTGGATAAATACCCCATGGCAAAGTCCCCCTTTATCTGCAGGACCAGGAGAGATCTGCTGTGAGTTCGAGCTGATCAAGAATTCTGGCTTTCTGCTACCTCCATTTCCAGCAGGGACATCACTCGGGCCAATTTCGGTATCAGGGGCTGGGGGACACTGAGGACACTTGTGCAAGGGAGATGGGCCTGGGATTGCAGAGCGGGACCATGGCGGGCTCCAGGGGGATGTTGTGGGGATAGGGGGTGACCCCCAGATTTGGGTTGAGGACCTGGAGTGACATGAAATGGGTAATGGGACTGGGAGCGGGTTTTGGGTCTGGGAGATGGACTTGGGGGACACTGGAGCTGGTGAGGGAGTGGCTTTAGGAATTTGGGTGAAGTCCCAGAGTGATCTGGGGTCACAAGAGAGTTGCAGAGGATTGGGAGTAGGCTTGAATTCCTGGGGAGCACTGGTGGGACAATGGAAGGGTAAATACAGGACTTGGATTGGGACAGGGTGACTGGTTGGGCGCTGAAGGGAAAATTGGGGAGATCAGGGACTGTTCCCAGAGTTTGGGCTGGGGTGGCACTAGAGGGGGAAAGGACAAGGGACTGGGAGTAGGATTGTGGGGCTAGTGGGCATAGGGATTACACTGGGGGGGGAGGGGTCAAAGCAGTGGGGTCCAGGGGGTGCATATTTTGGAGTGGGATTTGGGTCCTGGGAGTCGCAGCTGGGGGGACAGGGAGTGACCTCAAAATTGGAATTAAGTTCCTGGGGTTCTAGGAGGACACTAAGGGTTGAGGACATGGGACCATGGGATGGGAGTGGGGTTCTGATGGAAGTCCAGGAATGACCCCAGGGTCCTGGGCTCAGCATCCCAGGATGTTTCCAGGGGCCTTGTAGCCAAAGCTGCCTCTCCACCCCATGGCTGGCCCCAGTTCCCCTCCTCAGCCCATCACAGAGGAACTTTTCCCATGTGTTACTTTGTGCTCCAAGTGTTCCCTCAGTGTGTCCCTTTTTGTCCCCCAGTGTCCCACACTGCTCGTGGTGGGCCTTCCTTGCCATGGCCCTCCTCACTCACACCTCGGCACTGCTGGCAGTGACTATGGCCACCATGGCCATCATCCTTTGATGACCGGTATGAGGGCTGTGGCCCTGCCATGAACGCAAAGTTGCTGGACCTCTACAATTTTGAGTACCAGAAGAATCCTCACTTTGCCTGGGGCTGGTATCATGCTGAAGCTGAGTGGCGCAAGCGGGGCTCTCCTGTGTCCCCTCTGACATCCCAATGGCAGGCTGTGGCTCTCATGGCCTACACATCGCAGGACATTTACAAGGACTTCAATGCAGCTGTGCGCACAGCTGGGCTCTCCTGCCAGGTATACAGGAACATCTTCCACTTCAAAACGCTGCATTTCCTACTGACCCCGGCCCTGGTGACACTGAGGCAGGCTCAGAACAGGCAGTGTCATCACGTGTTCCGGGGCGTGCGTGACGTTTGTTTCAAGGCACAGCGTGGCCAGAGTGTCCGATTTGGTCAATTCACATCGACGTCTCCACGTAAAGAGATTGCTCTGCACTTTGGGACAGACACGATTTTCGAAGTGCACACGTGCCATGGCGTGGACATCCAGCAGTTTTCCCTGTATCCAGGGGAGGAGGAGGTGCTGATCCCACCCTTTGAGATCTTCGAAGTCACCAAAGTCACCCGGAATGGGAAGATGACATGGATCAGTCTCCGTTCTGCTGGGACTTTCAACAAATACAACTGCGAGTGGCACTGAGGTGACAGCACAGGGGACAGTCTGGGGTGATGGGGACACTCACTGTGGACTTGGGGACACCCATGATATGTCATGGGGGGGGGGCATGGGGACAGGGACAGGGGCATTTACTGTGTGTAGGCAGGACAAGGACACCCACAGCTGTGGAGACCCAATATGGAGACAGGGGACCCACGTGATAGGGCACAGGGGGTGAGGACACTCCCTGCCACCTGTGGGGACACTCACTGAGAGTTTGGATTCAGGGACTTCCAGTGCTGGGAGACCAGGTCTGGGGACACCAATTGTGGGCATGGGGGCAAGAATGTCCATGACAGGGCACAGGGAGAGGGGATCCCCACATCTGGGAGGTGACAGGGACAGGACCACTCCTGCAAGGGAAGGACGGAGATGGGGCCCTGCCTGTACCAACCCTGTCCCTCCCCATCAAATGCAGTGCTGTGAGGATGGTCCCTGTGTGCTGGATATGTGTCCCTGTCCTCCCAGCAGCACCTCCCAGGACCCTGGCAATCCCTGAACACCTGTCACCCCCATGGCACCCTCTGCTGCCCCTCAACCCTGTCACCCCTAAGCACACCTTGACCCCCTTGGTCTCTCTGATCCCTCCCATGTACCTCCCTGTGCCCCCATTGAAACCCTGTCACCTCATGGCCCCCATCTCTCCTCTCACCCCTAACCATCCATTATGGCTGTCCAAGACCCCCTCACTCCCCCCATGGTCCCCTGATGCCTCTTTGTCCCCCAGGTTTGGACCGTCCCCAGGACTTCCTTCCAACTTGGAGGACTCCTCCTGGCCACCACAGCCCTGGTAATGGCCACCAGCATTCTCAGCACCACCAAGGTCACTGAAGTCACTGTGGTCACTGTGGCAGCTGTGGTCACTGTGATCATCAAGACTTCAAGACTCCCTGAGCCACAAGGCTACCACAGAGACTGTGACCACTGTGCCCACCAAAGCCGTTGTGTAAAAAAATCCTATTGAAAAATTCTATTAAAACAATTCCACTAAATAATGTGATCAAAACAATTCCATTAAATAATTCTGTCACAGCCAGCCAAAAGTGACAATTCTAAAGCACAGTGGGATGACACTCCCCACACCAAAACTCGTGGGAATGTCTCTTTCCCTCTGCCTCAAGGAGGATCCTCAGTCAGCATCCCCTTCCCAAGGGAGGAACATCACACACATTTCATTGCAAGCAGGAATAGGGGAGAGGAATCTCTGTCTCAGAGGGGACTGGATGTTCCCAGGGTCAGCTGATGGATGGCCAGGCCCAGCTCTGGTGATCCATCCTCAGTTGTCAATTCAGGATTGGGGATTTGGGCTGGTTTTAGGCCAATTCAGAACCTAAATCAGATGAAGACTCTTCTCACTGTAGCCCTGATGGCCACAAATGGGGCATTGTCCCTTGGCCACATTCCAGGCAGAGCATCCTGCCACATCCTGCACTTTAGGGGGACCTTAAAGGCTGAAAACTGGGAGGGTCAAGTGGGCAAGGGCAGGTCCTGTCACTGGAGAGGAACAGTTCCCAGTGTCAGGCCGAGACAGGGGGGATATGCTGCACCAGCTGTGGGGAAATACCTGGGGATGCTGGTGGATTACTAGTGGAACTGGCTGGGTGTCCTGGGACCAGGAGGGATCCAGGGGGCATCATGAGGTGTGGGGTTAGTAGGTGAAGGAGTGGTTGTGCTCCTCTGCTCTGCCCAGGGAGGCACATCAGGAATGCCGTGTCCAAATCCATCCAGGGTCATGTCCAGCTCTGTCCAGTGCTGTGTCCAGTTTCGAACTGGTCTGGTTCCCAATCCTGGTCTCATGGATAACACTACCTGAGCTGGGAGGTTGGGCCAGGTGCCCACTCTGTGTCCTTCCAGCCTGACCCATGCTGGGATTTGGAGATTGTGGCAGTTGTGGTTTGGGAATTGTCCACAGGAGGGCAGCAGCGAGCGTGGGAATTCAGTGGCACTGTGCAGTTCCGGGTGCCAACAGCAGGCGGCAGCACGAGCGACTGGCGCTGCTGAGCGCCCGCCCTGCCCCATCCCGGCCCTGGGGGCTCTGCAATGGTTTGGGATGGAGCGACCTTAAAGCCCATCCAGTGCCAGCCCTGCCATGGGTAGGGACATCTTCCCCTGGGCTGGGATGCTCCAGGCCCTTGCAGGAGTGGGGCAGCCCCAACTTTGTTATCAACCTTGGCCTTGAACCCTTCCAGGAGTGGGACTGCGACAGCTTTGTTTTAGATGGGGAATATGATGATTGACTCTCACAATTAAGGGATGAATATTGTTTGTATGTTAAGAAAAGTTTTGTTGATGTATGGTCATGTCATTGAAGTATTTTCTTTGGACACCCTCTGTTCTCTCCATAGTCCCCTTCCCCCACCCATATTGTTCCTACCATACAGCACTGATTTTCAGGGTTTTCAGGGACATGTGGAGGGATGGCGTGTACCTGTGCCCCTTGCATGGGGCAGCTGGGAAAGGGCCAAGCCTGTTGCTGAGGAGAAGTGCCAGGACAACACCTCACCTCCAAACAGACTTAAGGAAGGTCTCTACCAATGGACAGCAAGGAAGTGTAAACTGGCTGACTTTGGGAGGGGCCAGGGATATAGGAGGAATATTTCTGTATATGTATGACTACTTATGGATATGTATTTGGCTGATGCAACACCAGGGGTATAAAAGGCAGAGCCGCCATTTTGTGGATGAGACTCTGGCCTCAGCTAAGCACACTAGTTAGGATTCAAGTGGAACAACATTTCGCTATCTACACTCTGAGCAGAAAAATTTGCCTTGCCAGAGGTTTAATTGCACAAAGGAGACACAAGAGCTCTGTAATTTTATTAATGATCAAAGGGAGAGGACGTGGGCAATTTCCCCATGGGGATGTCTCAAAATGCTGGACCATGCAGACCCCTCTTAATCCCAATTTCCTGTCCAGATCACCCTCTCCCTTTCTCCATTGGCAGAGGTATTCGGAAGGGGCAGACTTCCTAATCCAGCTACTGAATGTCCTCTTGCTACACACCCCGCCCTTCTGTAACAGACACATGACCATTAAAATGAGCTGTAAGCTTCACCATGGGGAGGAAAATTCAAATTCATAAGCCTGTTAAGTCTCTGTTCTTCTCAAAGTTCAGGAAATTCGCTGGACCTTGTCTGAGCAGCAGGCCAGGTCAATGAAGAACATTTTCTGAAACTGATAACTTCCCTGGTCACTTCCTTCTCTACAAGGCCCTGGCCATATCCACCACCAGATCCACACAATCTATTCGTAAAGAAACATTCCTATTATTCCTTTCTAGGTTGAATTAATTGGGAAGCGGCAATAGAGTTTGGCTTGGTTTAAGTCCTGAATATATGGGAATTCACAGGATTTGGGAGAGAATGCAAATTAATGAATTGGCAAAGAAGTAAAGGCCAGTTAATGAGATGTTGGGGGGTGGGGAGTAGGTAGGAAATTTTTTTTTGTCTTCTCTTCCTCTTTTTTTCCTTATTTCCACCCAGGGAAAATGGCATTGGTGGCCTTGGTAGCTTTGGTTGCCTCTTTTCTCTGGAGGTCACTGTGGCTCTGGTGATTGTGGAGACCACAGTGTCTTCCTTACCTCATGTCTCAGACAATACTGGTAGCCACTACCAGGGCTGTAGTGGCCAGGAGGAGCCCTCTGAGGTGAGAGGGGGCCCTGGGGATGCTCCCACCTGGGGGGGAAAAAGAGGGGGGTGAGTGGTTCATGAAGGTGTGGGGGTTGAGGCTGGTCAGAGAGGAGTCAGGGATTACATGGGTACAGAGGGGGCCATGAGGGGCCATGAAGGACCATGATCTCTCCTGCTGCTGCACAACAGAGGGGACTTTGCCACATAGAATCTATCAGTCCTAATTATACATATTCATTCAAATGGGCTCCTTAGCTAATACAAAACCAGCACTTTTCCCATAAATAATTCGCATGGCTCTGACTCTTTTGGGAAATAATTTTTATTGTCCTGGAGGATCATGAAAATGGGGTTTCTGGGGATCATTTCATTGAGTGCTCCAACATCTCCAGATGACCTTGCCTCAAACTTTCGCTTTGGGCAGGTGCAGCTCTTTCTGAGTTTCAGAATTTGTCAAAAACCCCACTGCATTGCCTTTATCTCTTTCTCCACTGCTTCCAGCCACTTTTATTGTCCTGTGTAAATACTTTTACAGCCTTTTATCATTTTTGCCAGTCAGATTTTAAGTTCTACCCAGCACCTTCAGTATGTGGGGAAAAGCCACACTACGAAAAGCCAAGTGTTCAAAAAGTAGTCTTGAAACTTGATTGGAATAAAGGGACAGAGTTTCCACAGCCATATTCCCTGTGGGGTTTCTCTCTCAAGGATTCGGAGAGCTCAGCCTCCTTTTATCCCGTACTCCCGGCTGCATGTTGCCCTCTCCCTTTTCCCATTGGCTGAGGTACCTGCGGAGGACGGGGTAAGTATAAGTCCAATTGTGTCAGGAACCCACGTCTTAAAAAAGGAACCCACTAGGCCACAGCAAAATATCCAAATATGGATAGCATTTTAACCAGACCAGTGAAGAGATTTTTGCTTTTATTTCCAGCACATCTGTCTCAAAATACAAAATGGAGACATGACAGCTCACTGATCCACACCAAAAAATGTCTCTTCCAGCAGCGCTGGTATAGAAAAACATAAAATTATCTCAGACTAGAATTCAGCCAATCAGACACAGAAAACACGTATTGACAATCATTCTATCCAATCCCACAAAGCACACGCAATGATAGTTAAAACAAAGACTTGTTCATAAGAGACAAAGAACAAAGTTCTATTCATGCTAACTTTTTAAAGATATACATTAAATAACCTTGTTGCCATCCTAAAGCCAATTCTACAGAAGCCTATTGTTATTTGTCACGTCTACTGCTTGGGAAACTTTTCTGCTTGCATGGGAAACTTTTCTGCAATGCTAACAAAACTCCAATCTAAGGCCTACATACTTTTTTTAACAATTTCTTAAAAATCCTCTAGCCTTATGGATTCCAACAGTACTGGGAAGATGCAGCATTCCCCAACCACCTACCCCATATCCCCCTTGAAGCTGGCATTTTCTCCCAAAGTTCAGAAGTTCAGGCTGTGTGAGTTATGGAATAGACTGGGTGGGGAACAATTTCTCTTATTAGATGAATGTTCAGGACTTCAAACTTTCTGGTCAAGCCACCAGGGTTCTATGACAAACCACATGTGTGCTGGTGTAGAGATATCAAGACCCATTTTGAAGACACTGACAACAATTTCTCATAAAAGTCTTCAACCATCCAAGTAGTTTTTCAAAGACATCACCACCCATCTTTCCTATAAAATCCTTCCCTGTGATGGTGGTGATGCCCTGGCACAGGTTGCCCAGAGAACCTGTGGCTGCCCCATTCCTGGCTGTATCCAAGGCCAGGCTGGGCAGGGCCTGGAGCAGCCTGGCCCAGGGGAAGATGTCCCTGCCCATGACAGGGCTGACACCGGACAGGCTTTAAGGTCGCTCCATCCCAAACCATTGCAGAGCCCCTGGGGCCGGGATGGGGCGGGGCGGGCGCTCAGCAGCATCAGCAGCTCGTGCTGCCGCCTGCTGTTGGCAACTGGAAGTGCAGCTGGGGGCAGCGCAAGCACAGTGCCGCTGATTGCCCGTGCTAGCTGCTGCCCTCCGGTGGACAATTCCTGAACCACAACTGCCAGAATCTCCAAATCCCGGAATAGGTCAGGCTGGACAGACCCACAGTGGGCATCTGGCCAAACCTCCCAGCTCAGGCAGCGTCATCCCTGAGACCAGGATTTGGGTCCAGAGCAGCCCAGAACTTGAATGGCACTGGGCAGAGCTGGATAGGGCATTCCAGATCTGCCCTCCTGGGCAGGGCAGAGGGGCATGAAAACACCCTGACTTCCTGGCCCTGCTCTTCCTGATACCTCCTGGATCCCTGCTGGCCCCAGGCCACAGAGCCAGCTTCACTTGTCACACACCAGCAATCCTAGGTTCATCTCCACAGCTTCTCCAGCTAATCCTTCCCAGCCAGAGATGTCTGTTCCCAGGGGCAAGACCTGCCCTTGCCCTCTTGAACCTCCCAGTTTCCCGCCTTTAAGGTCCCCTGAACTGCAGGACGTGGTTGGATGCTCTGCCTAGAATGTGGCCAAGGGACAATGGCCCATTTGTGGCCATCAGGTCAACATTGAGAGAGGTCTTGATCTGATTTTGGTGCTGAATGGGGCTAAAACCAACTCAAATCACCAACTTCAAATTCACAACTGAGGGTAAAAGACCAGAGCTGGGCCTGGCCATCCATCATCTGACCCTGGGAACATTCAGTCGTGTCAGACAGAGATTCCTCTTCCCTATTCTGCTTGCAATGAAAGTGTGTGACATTCCTCCCTTGGGTAGGGGATGCTCCCCAGGGATGCTTCTCGAGGCTGAGAGAAAGAGATGTTCGCATGATTGTTGGTGTGGGGACTGACATTGAGCCCTGTTTAGGAATTGTCTCTCTTTGCTGGCTTTGTCAGAATTAATTAACAGAATTGTTTTGATTGAATTTTTTATTAGAATTTATTTGCACAATGGTCTTGGTGACCACACTGGCCAGGGTGGCTGTGGTAGCCTTGTGGCTGAGGGTGTCTTGGTGATCATGGTGGTCACAGCTGCTGCAGTGTCCACAGTGACCTTTGGTGACCTTGATGGCCTCATGGCTCAGAGGATCCTGGTGGCCACTGCCAAGGCTGTGGGGGTCAGGAGTTCTCTGAGGTGGAAAGGAGCTCTGCAGACACACTAACCTGGGGGAAAAAGAGGGAAATCAGTGGGGCCATGGGGGTAGTAAGGGGTCAGGGATAGCCATAATGGGGGGTTAAGCATGACAGTAGAGATGGGGGCATGAGTGTGACAGGGTGACAGGGAGTTGGGGGGGGATACAGGAGGGTACAGGGGCCAGAGAGGTCAGGGGAGTCATGGTGGGCTTAGAGGTGACAGGGGTGAGGGGTCTTCAGGGATTGCCATGGGGGTTATAGGGGGTTACAGGGTTTCACAGAATGGCACGAGGCGGTCCTGGCCCACCCCTTTTTTGTACACAGGGCCCCTCCCCACAGCACTGCCTTTATCAGAGGGACAGGGTTGGTACCCTTGGGAGAACCCCGTCTCTGTCTCTTGGTCCCTGGCATGGGTCGTCCTGTCCCTGTTCCCTCCTGGAAGTGGGGGTCCCCATCCCTGTTCCCTGTCATGTGAGTTCCTGTCCCTGTGCCCACAGTGAGTGTCCACAGACTTGGTGTCCCCAGCCCAGGGTATCCTTGTTCCCCCACACACTGTGGGTGTCCCTGTACCTCATCCCCAATCAGTGTCATTTTCCCTTGTTCCTTATCATGGCTGTCCCCATTCCCCCAGGTTGTCCCCTGTAGTGTTACCTCGCAGCCACTCGCAGTTGTATTTGCTGTAGGTCCCGGTAGACTGGAGCTGGATCTGTGTCTTGTCCCCTTTCAGGGTGTATTGGGTGACCTTGAAGGTCTCAAAGGGTGGGATCAGCACGATCTCAGGTTCTGGATGTTCGCTGAAAAACTGGATTTCCACGCCATAGCATGTGCGCAGCTCGAGCATTGTCTCACCGGGACACTCGCCAATTTGTTTGCTCGGGAACACCGGCGTGAAATGACCAAACCGGATGGTTTCACCAGGCTGTGTCTCGAACCGGGTGTCACACACCTTCAGGAACGCATCCCGACACTGCCCTTTCTGAGTGTCCCTCAGTGTGGCCAGGGCATCGGTCAGCAGGAAATGCAGTGTTTTGAAGTGGAAGTTGTCCCGGTATTCCTGCCTGGAGCGCCCAACCACATGCACGGCCTCATTGAATGTCCTGGGGTCAGTCATTGTGAAGGCCATGATGGCAGTGGCCTGCTCTGCAGACAGAGGGGACTCAGGGAGGCCCTGACCCTGCACCTTGGCTGCAGCCTTCACCCAAACCTCAGCAAACTCCTCGTTCTGCTGGAAATCAGAGCGGTTGAGGGCCGGCAATGCCGCCTTCATGGCAGGGCCACAGCCCCGGTACTGGTCATCGAAGGAGTCCGGGGCCATGTCCAGGGGAATCACGTCGACAGCCATGGTGGCCATGGCCATTGCCAGCAGTGCCAGTGTCTGAGCCAGTGGGGCCATGGCAGGGAGAGGCCACAGGGACCGATGTGTACACTGGAGGACACAGAGGGGACATGGGAGAGACACGGGGAGGGTTCATCAGTGAGGGACTGGGTAAGGGAGTGGGATCAGCAGGTGAGTGGGGTCAGGGGGAAGGGAGGCACTCCTGCCCAGCCGACACCTAAACATATCTGAGTTCCTTGATCCCAAATCCTGGGGTTACTTATGCCTCCCCAAGATACCCCAGCCCCACAGACCCCAATCCCACAGTACCATCGCGACCAGAAGCCCAATCCCACACCTGACTACAAGTCCCCTCAGCCCCAGCAGAATCCCGACCCAAATCCTGGGGTCACTCCCCGAGATCCCCGGTGTGCCCCTCAGCTGGTCCCCAGACCCCACTCCTACTACCATTCCCGAAATTCTTTGGTGTCACCCTATAACCTCAACCCAAATCCAGGCATCATCCCCAGCCCCAAAAGTGTCTCCCAGCCCCCCATGACCCCAGTCGCACTCTCACCATACCGTGTCCCCCCTCATTTTCCCCCAGAAAACCCCATCACCCCAATCCCAGACCTGTGACTCCCCCAGTATTCCCCCATGTCCGCAATCCCAATCCCTCAGTCCCGTGTCCCCTCAAGGAGTCCTCCCACACTCACCCCTCCACAATACCTAAATCAGCTGGAGTGAACTCCCGGATAGATATGGAGATAGCAGAAAGCCAGAATTCTTTATCAGCTCGGACTCACAACAGATCTCTCCTGGTCCTGCACATCAGGGGGAAATTTGCCATGGGGTATTTATTCACCATAATTATAAATATTCATTAAAATGTGTCCCTTATCTAATACAGAAAATGTACTTTTCTAGTAAATCATTTGCATTGATCCACCTTCTTTGACAAGAACTTTTATTGTCCTGGAGAGTCATAAAAATGGGGCTTCTGGGGCTCAGTTTCACCAAATACCTTGATATCAAAGGGACTGTTCCTGGAACAATTTCTTTGCACAGGTGCTGTTGGTTCCTGTTACAGAACTTGCCAAAACCCCACTGGAGTTCCCTTTAGCTGTTTCTCCAACGGTTCTAGCCGTGACTTTCATCCTGTGTGCACACTTCTCCATCCTTTTATAATTTCTGCCAGTTTGTCTTCAGGCTTTGTCCAGCACCTTCAGGGGAAGGGAAAATTTCCATTCTCTCTGGTATTTGTCACTTTGTGACAGAAATGCTCCAGTTCTGTCATCATCCATGCTGCCCTCCAGGATCTCCAGGTCTTTCCTGTCCTGAGGAGCCCAGAATGGGCAAGAGCACTGGGCAGAACTGGACATGGCACTGGGCAGAACTGGACATGGCACCGGGTAAAACTAGACATGGCACTGGGAAGAGGTTGACACAGCCCTGAGCACAGCTGGAAATGGCTCTGAACAGAATTGGGCACAGCACTCCTAATGTGCCTCACTGGCAGGGAGAGGGACATGATCACTACCTGACTTCCTGGCCTCGCTCATCTGAGTGTCCTCCAAATCCCTCCTGGCCCCTGGCCACACGGCCAGCTCCACTGGTCACCCAGCAGCAGCCCCCGGTCATTCCCCAGATCTGATCCAGCAGGTCCCCACCAGCCAGGCAGGGCACTGGTGCTAAATTGGGCCAAAACCAGCACAAGTCACCAACCCTGAACAGACAATTGAGGGTAAAGCACCAGAACTGGGCCTGGCCATCCATTACCTGACTCTGGCAATGCCCAGTCCCCTCTCAGACAGAAATTCTTCTCCCCTATTCATACTTGGAATGAAATATGTGTGAAGTTCCTCCCTCAGGAAGGGCACGCTCCCCAGCAGTCCTCCTCAAAGGTGGGAGAAAGAGACGTTCCCACAAGTGTTGGTATGGGGAGTGACAATGAGCCCTGCTTAGGAATGGTCACTTTTGACTGGCTTTGTCAGAATTACTTCATGGAATAATTTTGGTAGAATTATTTAACGGAGTTGTTTTGATAGAATCAGGTAATAGATTTTATTTGACACAATATGTTAATAGAATGTGAATTGACTAAACCGGACCTTCTGGCCACACTGTGCCTGAAATTGGACATCATGCACACCCCAGAACACGTGGTGACACTGCCCTTTCTGAGCATGCCTCAGTGTCACCAGTGCATCAGTTAGCAGGAAATGCAGTGTTTTGAAGCAGAAGTTGTTCTCCGATTCCTGGCAGGAGCATGCAGCTGCACACATGGCTGCGTTGAAGTCTTTGTAAATGTCCTTTGTTGTGTAGGCCATGAGAGTGACGGTCTGGGCTGGAGATGCCAGAGGGGACAGTGGGAACCCCGGCTTTGCCAATGAGCCTCGGCCTTCACCCAGGTCTGGGTGAAGAAGGGAGGATTCACCTAGAACTCAAAGTGGCTGAGGGCTGGCAAGGCTGCGATAATGGCAGGGCCTCAGCCCCGGTACTGGTCATTGAAGGAGTCCTGGGTCCTGTCCAGCGGCACAACCTTGATGGCTGCAGTGGTCACTGTCATTGCCAGCAGTGCCAGGGGCTGAGCCAGGAGAGCCATGGCAGGGAGGTTACTGGGAGCAGTGTGGGAAACTCGGGGACAAAGTGGGACACATACTGAGGGGACATTGAGGACACACGGGGGTACATGGGAAGGGTTCCTCTGTGAGGGGCTCAGCATGGCCACCAATCTCCAACCAGATGAACTTTAGTACAGTGGCCATTTATTCCCATTTCCTAGGAGGCCTTAGACATTATCCTTTTGTTCTCCTATGCAGTGAATCTCTTTGTCAGTGCCATGATTGCCTTTGGCAAATTTTTATGGATTGTGATCTGTACTCTATATATTTCATCCTGTATTTAGCAGATAACCAGTTCTGGGGTCTTAATTAGATAATAGCCTTACAGATGGGAACTGCTTTAACATGTATGCATTACATAAAAAACCAAAAAAGAGGGAGATGTGGAAGCCCAGACCACTACAGAAGCTCAAATGGGGAGCACAGCAGACCTTGCAGCCCTGGTACAGTGAAGACCATGAGAGAGAAAAATTCAATAAAGAACAGAAGTGAAGACATCATCTCTGGTCACTCTGACCCTCTGACGCTGACCACTCTGAGTAAAGAAGAGATGACAGGGACGTTGCTGGTGAAACAGACAACAAGGACATTACTAGTGAAAGATGGATAATTGAGAAAATTGTGTTTTTAAGGGGACTGGGGCCAAGGGGTCCAAGTAGAAAATTTTCGTATGAACATAGTGAGCTATAAATCCTGGTAAACTGGTGTAATAAATGGCTTTGCTTTGCTGGCATTGAAGAGTCCATGTCTCTCAATCCCCACACACCAGCCGCCCAGTCCCAATCCCAATCCTCTGTTTATCCTTCCAGTGTCCCCTTGGTGCTCCCCAGGATCTCATTTATACTCCCAGACATTTATAGCCCTGTTGTGACCCCAGGTTGCTCAGGAACCTCACTCATACTCCTTAAGCCACCCCGTCATTTGCCCCCAACCATCTGCCTTGGTCCTCTCCCAGATGCCAGTCCTGCTCACAGTCCTGTTACCCATTTCATGTCAACCCAGGACACCTAACTAAATTCAGGGACCAACCCGTGACCCTGCAATGTCGGCCTGGAGCCCTCCAGGCCCCCACTCTACAATCCCAGTCCCATGTCCCTCCACTAGTGTCCCGTGGAATAGTCCCAGCTACCAATATCAGAATCGGCAGGAGCGAACTCCCTCATGGAACTGAAGGTAGCAGAAAGATCGAATTCTTTATCAGCTCGGACTCACAACACATCTCTCCTGGTCCACATCAGGGGGGCACCTTGTCAAGAGAATCTGTTAATCCTAATTATAAATATTCATCAAAATGGGCTTCTTAGTTAATACAAAACCAGCACATTTCCCGTAAATAATTGGCATGGCTCGGCCTCTTTTGGGAAATAATTATTATTGTCTTGGAGGGTCATAAAAATGGGGTGATAGGAGGTGGGTTTCACTAAGTGCCCCAATATGCCAGATGACCTTGCCTCAAACTTTTGCTTTTGCAGTGACTGCTCTTTTTGTGTTACAGAACTTGCCAAAAACCCCTCACTGCATTGCCCTTTATCTCTTCCTCTACAGGCTCCAGCAACCTTTGCCTTTCTGTGTACATATTTTTACATCCTTTTATTGTTTTTTGCTCGTTCTTTTTAAAGCCCTATGCAGCACCTGCAGGAGAACTCAAACTTTCTATTCTCTCTCTTATTGCTCAGCCTCCAACACCCCAATCCCATGTCCCTCCAGTGCCACCCAGTCCCACTCCCCATTTCTCACTGAGTTGCTGCCACACCTCAGATACCTGTTGGAGATCCCTATCAGATGACATCCCAGTAGGCACCTTGAACCTGAGTATGGTTCTCTTGGGGGAGTGCCTGGGTGACTTCCCTGGCCTTGTTGGTGTGGCAGGAGTACTTCTGGACCCCCCAAAAAGGGATCCACCAACACCAGGAGATACCTGAGCCTATGTTGGCATGGTAGTTCAGAAAATCCATTGGCCAGTTATAGCCAGGAGTGTTTCCACTTCCAGTGATGCCTGGAGGTGATGGTTTTGAATTCAAAGGGTTCTTTTGAAGACATATCAGACATTGCTCTGTAACAGACCTGAGAATTTTCTCCTATGGACACTGAGGATCTGAGGCTGCAGACCAGTACCCTTCACATCAATGCCCCAGAGATTTGCTGTTGCTTTTCTCCTTTACAAATTGCAGCATCAGTTGGGGAGGGCCTGAAACCTGGTTATTGGGAATTACCTCTCACCCACTCACCCAGCCACCCTCTTTATTGTGTGCTTCTAGATAAGCAGCCAATTTTCAATCTGCCCAACTCTACCGAGGCTTCACCTCTGGGGCTGAAATTCCTTTCTCAGGAATTAACACCAGGATGCTTTGTTTCAGAACCTCTCATGCAGCTTTATTGTAAGTTTATTTCCCACAGGGATTTGTCAGTCCTCAAGCTGGTATGCCCTGGATTGTTGTACAGC
The DNA here is from genome assembly GCF_035770615.1 of Melospiza melodia melodia. Taxonomy (NCBI): domain Eukaryota; kingdom Metazoa; phylum Chordata; class Aves; order Passeriformes; family Passerellidae; genus Melospiza; species Melospiza melodia. The sequence continues at coordinate 174,194,300 of NC_086194.1, read as the reverse complement.
CACTTCTTTGGGCAGCTGGGTGGTAAACAGGACACACAGGGACTGCTGCTTTCCTTGGTACACAAAAAGCTCAAAGGAGAGGAAATCCCACGGGAGATGCAGACCTGAGGAGCATCTTTAAGTTACCGAATGCCTGTCCTTCCGCAGGAGTCCAAATCAAGGACATTCAGGGGCCTCATGTTTGAGGGAGCCTTCAGGGCTCCTGTGGGGTGCTCTTCAAAACAACTTGGCATCAGCCAGGATTGGCACAGATGAATGTAGGCCACAGCAGTGACTTTTCTCCTCATCCAAGTGGCCAAGAAATCCAATTTGCGACAAAGGTTTCAGGTATATACTCTGGTCACTGTAACTGAAAGGAGATGTGGAACAAGGGGAGGAGCTCAATGTGTTACAAAGAGCTCTGGAATTGGCAGTGAGGAAAAGGGCAAATATAGGAACTCACTTGCCATCTGCTTTGAGCATTGCTCATGCCCATGGAGACATATGGAAAGAAAGAAGTCAATTACAGCATAGGGATCTCCGATTAAATATAAGCAAGAATTATTGTCCCTCCTTGATTCCACCCAGCTGCCCAAAGAAGTGGCTGTACTACAATCCAGGACACACCAGGTTGGGGGTTGAAAAATCCCTGTGGGAAATAGATTTGCATTAAAGCTACAGGGTAGGTTCTGTGACAAAGCATCCTGGTGTTAATTCCTGAGAAAGGAATTTCAGCCCCAGAGGTGAGGCCTGGATAGAGTTGGGCAGATGGAAAATGGGTTGCTTATTTAAAAGCCCACTATAATGAGGATGGCTGGCTGGGTAGGTGAGAGGTAACTCCCAATAACCAGGTGTCAGGCCCCCCCCCAACTGATGCTGCAATTTGTAAAGGAGAAAAGCACCAGCAAAGCTCTGGGAATCGATGTGATGGGGATCAGTCTGCGGCCTCAGAACCTCAGCGTGCTTAGGACAAAATTGTCAGGTCTGTTAGTGAGCAATGCCTGATATGTATTTAAAAGAACCCTTTGAATTCAAAACTATCACCTACAGGCATCACTGGTAGTGGAAACACTCCTGGCTATAACTGGCCAATGGATTTACTGAGCTTCCACACCAACATAGGCTCAGGTTATCTCCTGGTGTTGGTGGATCCCTTTTTGTGGTCCAGAACTTCTCCTGCCACACCAACAAGGCCAGGGAAGTCACCCCGGCACTCCACCAGGAGATCATCCCCAGACTCAAGGTGCCTACAGGGATGTCATCTGATAGGGGACCCCAATTGGTGTCTGAGATAAGGCAGCAACTCAGTGACCAGTGGGGAGTGGGACTGGGGGGAACTGGGGGAACATGGGACTATGAGATTGGTGTTGTGGGGACTGAGCACTAAGAGAGAGAATAGAAAGTGTCAGATCCCCTGAAGATGCTGGATAGTGCTTTAAGAAGAACTAGCAAAAAACAATAAAAGGATGTAAAAGTGTGCACACAGAAGAGCAAAGGTTGCTGGAACCTGTGGAGGAAGAGACATAGGGAACTGCAGTGATGGGCATGTGGCAAGATCTGTTACACAAAAAGAGCAGTGCCAGCCCAAAACGAAAGTTTGAGGCAAGGTCATCTGAGATATTGGGGCACTTAGTGAAACCCACATCCTGATACCCCATTTTTATGACCCTCCAGGACAAAAAAAAATATTTCCCAAAAGAGGTCGAGCCATGCCAATTATTTACGGGAAATGTGCTGGTTTTGTATTAGCTAAGAACTGCATTTTCATGTATATATACAATTAGGATGGATAGATTCGGCTGGCAATGTCCCCCCTGATGTGCAGCACCAGGAGAGATGTGCTGTAAGTCCAAGCTGATCAAGAATTCTGCTACCTCCAGTTCAATCAGGGAATTCACTCTGGCCGATTTTGATATTGGTGGCTGGGGAGATTCCCCAGGACACTTGTGGAGGGACATGGGACTGGGGCTGTAGACTGTGGTCATGGAGGGCTCCAGGCTGACATTGTAGGGTCAGGGGTTGGTCCCTGAATTTGGGTTGGGGTCTTGGGGTGACATGAAATGGGTAACAGGGCTGGAAGTGGGACAGTGGGACTGGGGTCTGGGAGAGGGCCAAGGCTGATGGGGGTGGGGGCGGGGGCGATGGGGACTTTAGGAATTTGGGTGAGGTTCCTGAGCGGCCTGGAGTCACAAGAAGGTTACAAAGGTCTGGGACCAGAAACAAGATGCTGGGGAGTACCACTGGGACACTGGAAGGGTAAAAAGAGGTTTGGGATTGGGACTGGGTGGCTGGTGTGTGGGGATTGAGAGACGGGGACTCTGCAATGCCAGCAAAGCAAAGGCATTTATTACACCAGTTTACCAGGATTTATAGCTCACTATGTTCATACGAAAATTTCTACTTGGTCTTCTTTGCCCCAGTCCCCTTAAAAACACAACTTTCTCAATTATCCTTCTTTCACTAGTAATGCCCTTGTTATCTCTTTCACCAACTACATCCAGGTTATCTCTTCTCTGTCAAGAGCAGTGAGCATGAAAGTCAGGAGTGTCCAGACATGATGGTCAGAGTGATCAAAAGTGATGTCTTCAATTCTGTTGTTGCCTTGATTCTTTCTCTCCCACAGTCTTCACTGTACCCAGGCCAGAAGGTCTGCCATGCTCCACAGTTGAGCTTCTGTAGCAGTCTGGTCTTCCACATCTTCTCCTTCTCTGTTCTTTATGCAAAGAGTTTGTGTACCTTTATGTTAAAGCAGTTCCCACCTGTAAGGCTATTATCTTATTAAGACTGTTACTGGTTGTCTGCTAAATACAAGATAAAATATATGGAGTACAGATCACAATCAAGAAAAACTTACCAAATGCAACCCTGTTGCTGACAAAGAGACTCACTGCATAGGAGAAAAAAGGATAATGTCCAAGGCCTCCTAGGAAATGAGAATAAATGGCCACTGTTCTAAAGTTCCTGTGGTTGGAGCTCGGGGCCATGCAGAGCCCCTCACAGAGGAACACTTCCCATGTACCCCTGTGTGTCCTCAGTGTCCCCTCAGTATGTGTCCCACTTTGTTCCTCCAGTCTCCCACACTGCTCCCAGTAAGCTCCTTGCCATGGCCCTCCTGGCTCACACCCTGGCACTGCTGGCAATGACTGTGACCACTGCAGACATCAAGGTGGTGCCCCTGTACACGGCCCAGGACTCCTCTGATGACCAGTACCAGAGCTGCTGAGGCTTCTGGCCCTCAGCCACTCTGAGTTCCAGGTGAATCCTCTCTTCACCCAGCCCTGGGTGAAGGCCGAGGCAGAGTGGCAAATCAGGGCTCTCCCGTGTCCCCTGTGTCCCCGCTGGCATTCCCAGCCCAGGCTGTTGCTCTCATGGCCTACGCAAAAAAGGATATTGGCAAGGACTACAATGCAGCTGTGTGTGCAGCCTGGCGCTCCCACCAGGAATTCTGGAACAACTTCCACTTCCAAATGCTGCATTTCCTGCTGACCCAGGCCCTGGTGACACTGAGGCATGCTCAGAATGGGCAGTGTCGCCACGTGTTCTGGGGTGTGCATGATGTCTGGTTCCAGACACTGTGTGGCCAGAGAGTCTGGTTTGGTCAATTCACATTCTATTAAATTATTCTCTCAAATCAAATCCATTAAATGATTCTATTAAAAAAACTCAAATAATTCTACCAAAACAATTCCATTAAGTAATTCTGACAGAGAGAGCCAAATATGACAATTCCTAAGCAGGGTTCAATGTCACTCCCCATACAAACACTTGTGGGAACGTGTCTTTCGCTCAGCTTTGAGGAGGTCTGTTGGGGTGCATCCCCTTACTGAGGGAGGAACCTCACACACATTTCATTCCAGGTATGAATAGGGGAATGGAATTTCTGTCTGAGAGGGGACTGGGCATTGCCAGGGTCAGGCGATGGATGGCCACGCCCAGCTCTGGTGATTTACCCTCAATTGTCAATTTAGGGTTGGTGACTTGTGCTTGTTTTAGCCCAATTTAGCACCAGTGCCTTGCTTGGCTGGTGGGGACCTGCTGGATCAGCTCTGGGGAATGACCTGGGGTTGTTGCTGGGTGACCAGTGAAGCTGGCCATGCAGCCTGGGGCCAGGAGGGATCTGGGGGACACTCAGAGGAGCAAGCCCAGAAAGTCAGGGAGTGTCAGGACCCCTGTCCCTGCCCAGTGAGGCACATCAGGAGTGCTGTGCCCAACTCTGTTCAGTGCCATTTCCATCTCCGCACTATGGTCTGTGTCAACCTCTGCCCAGTGCCATGTCCAGCTTGGCTTGGGGCTGTGTCTGGTTCAGCCCAGTGCCATGTCCAGTTCTGCCTAGAGCCATGTCCAGCTCTGCCCAGTGCTCTTTCCCATTCTGGGCTCCTCAGGACAGGAAAGACCTGGAGATCCTGGAGGGCAGCATGGATGATAACAGAACTGGAGCATTTCTGTCACAAAGTGACAAAATAACAGAGAATAGATATCTTCCCTTCCCCTGAAGGTGCTGGACAGAGCCTGAAGACAAATGGCAGAAATGATAAAAGGATGGAGAGGTGTGCATACAGGATGAAAATCATGGCTAGAACCTGAGGAGAAACATATAAAGGGAACTCCAGTTGGGTTTTGGCAAGTTCTGTAACAGGAACCAACAGCACCTGTGCAACGAAATTGTTCCAGGGCAAGTCCCTTTGATATCAAAGTTTTTGGTGAAAATGATACCCAGAAGCCCCATTTTTACAACATTCCAGGGCAATAAAAGAACTTGTAGGAGGAGGGAGACATATGCAAATGATTTACGGGAAAAGTACATTTTCTGTATTAGATAAGTGGCACATTTTAATTAATATTTATGATTATGGTGAATAAATACCCCATAGCTGAGTCCTCACTGATCTGCGGACCAGGACACATCTGCTGTGAGTCCCAGCTGATCAAGAATTCCGGCTTTCTGATACCTCCAGTTCCATCAGGGAGTTCACTCCGGCCGATTTCGGTATCGAGGGCTGGGGGGGACTCCAGGCAGACACTTAGTGGTGGACACGGGACTGAGGGATTGGGATTCTGGTGCTTGGGGGATACTGGGGGAGTCACAGGACTGGTATTGGGGTCATGGGATGTTCTGGGGGTAAGTGAGGGGAGAACACGGGATGATGAGAGGGGATTGGGGTCATGGGGGTGCTAGCAGACACTTTTGGGGCTGGGGGTGATGCCTGGATTTGGGTTGATGTCCTGAGGTGACACCAAAGGAACTGGGGAATGGGAGTGGGATTGGGGTCTGAGGATGGGTGAGAGGGACACTGGGGGGCTCAGGGTGTGACTCCAGGATTTGGATCAGTGTTGTAGGGGGCCTGGGGGCACTTGAATTCCTGTGAGTATAATTGGGCTTCTGGGGGGCTGAGGTACTGCACAATTGGAATTGGCATCCCTGGGGAGCTTGGGGCGGCCTAAGTAACCCAGAATTTGGGATCAGGGACTCCAGACATGCCCAGGGTCTGCTGGCCAGGAGTGCCTCCCTTCCCCCTGGGCTGACCCCACTCCCCTCCCCAGTCCCTCACTGAGAACCCTCCCCGTGTCTCCCCCATGTCCCCTCTGTGTCCTCCAGTGTCCACACTTGCTCGCTGTGTCCTCTCCTCTTTATGGCACCCCTGGCTCAGACCCTGGCACTGCTGGCAATGGCCATGGCCACCACGGCTGTCGAGGTGGTGACCCTGGACATGGCCCCGTACTCCTTTGATGACCAGTACCAGGGCTGTGGCCCTGCCATGAAGGCAGCATTGCCGGCCCTCAACAACTCCGAGTTTGAGCAGAATGAGAAGTTTGCTGAGGTATGGGTAAAGGCTGCAGCCGAGTGGCAGAGTCGGGGGCTCCCTGAGTCCCCTCTGTCTCCAGAGCAGGCCACTGCCATTATGGCCTTCACAATGGATGGCCTGTCCAGCATGTTCAATGTTGCTGTGCGTGTGGCCGGGCGTTCCGACATGGAATACCGGGACAACTTCCACTTCAAAACGCTGCATTTCCTGCTGACCGATGCCCTGGCAACGCTGCGGGATGCTCAGAAAGGGCAGTGTCTTGATGTTTTCCAGAGGGTTTGTGGGGGCTGGTTTGAGGCACAGCATGGTGATATCATCCGGTTCGGTGAATTCATGTTGGTGTCCCTGAGCAAACCAACTGGCGAGTGCTCCAATGACACGGTGCTCGAGTTGCACACGTGCCATGGCGTGGAAATCCAGTTTTTCACCGAACATCCAGAAGAGAAGGTGGTGCTGATCCCACCCTTTGAGACCTTCAATGTCACCCAAATCACCCAGGAAGGAAACAAGACACAGATCCAACTCCTCTCCACCGGGACCTTAAGCGAATTCAACTGCGTGTGGTGTGAGGTGAGAGCACTAAGGAACGGCCTGGGGGGATGGGAAACCCACTGTGTTCATGGGGGCACCCATGAGAGCACGCAGAGGACAATGACACTCATTGGGGATGGGGACTGGGACAGAGACACCCACTGTGTGTGGGGGAACATGCTGGGGACAGCAAGTTTGGGGACTCCCGTTGTGGGCATGGGGATAGGAACACCCATGAAAGGCCACAGGGATGGGGGCCCGCATTTCTGGATGGGAACACGGACAGGGACACCCCTGCCAGGGGATAACAGGGACAGGGACAGAGATTGGGATCTCCCTGTTCTGACCCTATCCCTCCCCACCTTGGGTAATGCTGTGAGGATGGGCCCTGTGTGCTGGATGAGGGTGGGTCATGAACCCCCATGGCTCCTCCCTGTAACCCCTAAGCCCACCATGAACCCCTGACTTCCCTGGCTCCCTATAGACCCGGGTGCCCTCACCGACATCCTGCAATGCATCACCTCATGGTCCCCATCACTCCTGTAACCCCTCTCTCCCCATTGAGGCCATCCCCAAACCCCTCACTCCCCTCATGGTCCCTCTGATCCCTCCCTTTGTCCCTCAGGTCGGAGCATCCCCAGCACCCCTTTCCACCTCAGAGGACTCCTCCTAGCTGCCACAGCTCTGGCAGTGGCCACCAGGATCCTCTGAGCCATGAGGCTGCCAAGGTCACTGAGGTCATCGTAGTCACTGTGGAAGCCATGGTCACCTTGATCACCAAGACTCCCTGAGATACAAGGCTACCACAGCCACTCTGACCACTGTGTATGCCAAAGCCATTTAGCAAACACATTTTAATAAACAATTCTATCAAAACAATTCCATTAACTAAATCTGTCACAGCCAGCCAAAAGTGACATGCAGGGCTCGATGTCACTCCCTGGACAACACTTGTGGGAGCATCTTTTTCTCTCAGCTTTGAGGAGGATCCTTGGGGAGCTTCCACTTCCCAAGGGATCAACCTCACACACATTTCATTCCAAAGAGGAATAGGGGAGAGGAATCTCTGTCTGGGAGGGGACTGCACATTCCCAGGGTCAGCTGATGGATGGCCAGTCCCAGCTCTGGTGCTTTACACTCAGTTGTCAATTTGGGGTTGGTGATTTGGGCTGATTTTAACCCAATTCAGAGCCCAAACCAGTCAAGACCCCTCTCAATGCAGCCCCAATGGCCACAAATGGGGCATTGTCCTTTGGCCACATTCCAGGCAGAGCATCCTGCTATATTCTGCAGTTCAGGGGATGTTAAAGGCTGGGAAGTTCAAGATGGCAAGGGCAGGTCCTGTCCATGGGGAGAAACAGTCTGTGGTTCCACTCCTGGCTGGCGTGTGCGGGGTACGGGACAGGTATAAGTCCAATGGTGTCAGGAACCCACGCCTTAAAAAAGGAACCCACTAGGCCGCGGCAAAATATCCAAATATGGATAACATTGTAACCAGACCAGTGAAGAGATTTCTGCTTTTATTTCCAGCACATCAGTCTCAAAATACAAAATGGAGACATGACAGCTCACTGATCCACACCAAAAAAATGTCTCCCCCAGCAGCGCTGGTACAGCAATACGTAAAATCATCTCAGACTAGAATTCAGCCAATCAGACACAGAAAACACATATTGACAAGCATTCTAATCCAATCTTATAAAACATACGTAATCGTAGCTAAAACAAAGACTAGTTTATAAGAGACAAAGAACAGAGTTCTATTCATGCTAACCTTCTAAAGATATACATTAAATAACCTTGTTGCCATCCTAAAGCCAATTCCTCAAAGACCTATTGTGGTTTGTCACATCTACAGCTTGGGAAACTTTTCTGCTTGCATGGGAAACTTTTCTGCTGTATTTGCAATGCTAACAAAACTTCAGTCTGAGGCCTATACTTTTTTAACCATTTCTTAAAAACCCTCTAACCTTAAGGATTCCAACATTTCCCCCTCTCTGTTTGACCCAGAGGCTTTCATTTTCTTGTCGCTTGCTACTTGCATTTCATAGCTCTATTGCAAAATTTCTGCTTATCTATCATCTGTTGAAAACCTATTTTCACTAAACTGAAGCATTGCTATATTATGGCACAGCAACTTAATGCTGTGAAGACCCAATCCTTGAAAGAGATATGAATCACGTTTGACAACAGTCACAAGTCATTGTTCAAAAAACTCTGGTCGATTCCAAGGCCTTAATTCAAAACCTTCGTTCATGTCAATACCCTTATCTACTGCTTTCGTGAGATTTTGTACACTCTCTGTGCTTCTATTTCTTAATTCTCCTGCTTGAATGACAAAATCTTCTCGGACTGTTTTGTTCATCATTCGCCGAACACAACAGAGTATACAAGGTACCACTATCAATATCAGTATTAGAACACCTAATACGTAAAGACCTATCTTGCAAAGTTGCCTTAGCCAAGGTGCAAAACTCCAATTTTGAAACAAATCATCCAACCAGGAACCTCCATCTTCTTTAATTTGGGCTGTCAGATCCTTCAGTTTTTGAATGCTTTTGTGAATGGATTCAGAAAAAAAAAAAAACTCATTTTAATGGTCATGTGTCAGTTACAGAAGGGCTGGGTGCATAGCAAGGGGAACATTCAGTAGATGGATTGGGAAGTGTGCACCTTCCGAATGCCTCAGTCAATGGGGAAGGGGAGTGGGAGATATGGCCAGGAAAGCCCCCTCTGGACCCCACTGCTGTGAGCCCACCAGTGTCATTCCTGTGCCCACTAGCCCCACAACCCCACTCCCAGTCCTGAATCCCAAGCCCCTTAGTGTCATCCCAACCCCTATGCACTTCCAGATCCCAAATCCTGGGAACAATCTCCGATCTCCCCAGTGTCCCCTCAGTGCCCCACCAGACCCCTGTGCCAATCCCAGTCCTGTGTTTACCCTTCCATTGTCCATCCACTGCTCCCTTGGTCTTCAATCCAGCTCCCAATCCTCTGCAACTGTCTTGTAGTGCCAGGCTGATTACAAACCCCAACCAAATCCCTAAAGCCACTCCCTCAGCCCCCATTGTCCTCCACAGCACTCTCCCAGACCCCAGTTCCACTCCCAGTCCCTTGATCCTGTTGGTGTCACCCCAGTACTCCAACCCAAATCCAGAGCTCACTCCTGCCCCCACAACATCCCCCTGGAGACTTCCCTGGCCCCACCCTGCAATCCCAGTCCCATGGCCCCCCCTCCATATGACCCCATTGTCCCCCAGCCGCTGACACCAAAATTGGCTGGAGTGAACTCCCTGATGGAAGTGGAGGTATCAGAAAGCCAGAATTCTTTATCAGCTGGGACTCAGCTGATATCTCTTGGACCTGCAGCTTAGCGGGGACTTTGCCATGGGGTATTGTCCTGGTTTAGGACAAATTAGGGGAAATCTCCAAAAGGGAGCCCCCCAAAACAAAACAAACCTCCAACCACCCCTCCCCCAACACCGGGTTCGGGAAGGAATTTCTCGGAGGAGCAAAGTGGAAAACAAAACCTATTTATTTACAAGTAACAAAAGAACACTCCCCAACACAAGAAAAGAAAAGAAAACAGACTGTGTTGTGAGGGCGTCAAGCTTCTCTTGCAAGCTCCAGGTGTCCTGGACGTCTCAGGTCAGGTCCAGAGCCGGTCCAGTATCTTCAGGGGAGGGTAAGAAAGAGGGAACAAAAGAAAAGGAAATAAAAAACAGCGCAAAAAGCAGAAAGCAAGCAAGCAAAGCGGCTAGCCAAGCCAAGCAGCCAAAAGCCCAAAGCAAAAAGGCCTGGACAAACACTCCCCCCCTCTCTTCCCCGCCCCGCCACAGCAAGACGTCCGGGGGTGGGGGGAAGAGAGAAAAGGCACAGCTGCCAGACACAACACACGATATTGGGATAAAGGCTGTCAACCCACGACACTCCACCCCTTATCCCATATCGTGAATATACAATAAAAACTTTCATTTCACTTACTCACACCTTTGACACTTACACATTCCTCTCATCTTACTTGCTCAGATCTTTGACACTTACAGTTTCCTTCTGTCTCACATTCAACAAACAATGACATTCATATATGAGTCTCATCCCACAATCAGGTCTCCCTGAGGCACACACCGTGTTGTTCCATCTTTCTGCATTATCCACCATGTATAACCTGGTCCTTGAGCAAAGACAATCCCACGGATGGGTTTGTCTGTACTCGAGGCAGAGTTGACCCATACTGTCTTTCCCAACAAACCTCTGACATGGGCCACTGGGGCTTTATACCCATCTACTATATTAAGGAGCTCAGACTGAGCAGGACCCGCTCGGTTGGTGGAACCTCGAGTGTTAACTAACCAGGTAGCCTTTGCCAAATGCTGCTCCCAGTTTTTTAAAGACCCCCCACCCAATGCTTTTAAGGTGGTTTTTAACAATCCATTATACCTTTCCACTTTCCCTGCAGCTGGTGCATGATAGGGGATATGGTATATCCACTCGATGCCATGTTCCCTAGCCCAAGTATTAATAAGATTGTTATTAAAATGAGTCCCATTATCCGACTCAATTCTCTCGGGAGTACCGTGCCTCCAAAGGACCTGCTTTTCAAGGCCCAAGATAGTGTTACGGGCTGTGGCATGAGACACAGGGTAGGTTTCCAACCATCCCGTGGTGGCTTCTACCATGGTTAGTACATAGCGCTTGCCCTGGGTTTGAGGCAGTGTGATGTAATCAATCTGCCAGGCCTCCCCGTATTTGTACTTAGACCACCGCCCCCCATACCAGAGGGGCTTCACCCGCTTGGCCTGCTTAATGGCAGCACACGTCTCACAGTCACGAATAACCTGAGAGATACTGTCCATGGTTAGATCCACCCCTCGGTCTCGTGCCCACTTATAGGTGGCATCTCTACCCTGGTGGCCTGAAGCATCATGGGCCCATCGTGCTAAGAATAACTCTCCCTTATGCTCCCAGTCGAGATCTATCTTCAACTCCCCTATCTTTGCAGCCTGATGTACTTGCTGGTTGTTTTGCTGCTCTTCATTAGCTCTACTTCTGGGGACATGGGCATCTACATGGCGAACCTTCACAGGTAACTTCTCTAACCGAGTAGCGATATCTTTCCACTCTTCCGCAGCCCAAATTGGTTTTCCTCTTTGCTGCCAGTTCGCCTCTTTCCATCTCTTCAGCCATCCCCATAGAGCGTTGGCTACCATCCAAGAATCGGTATACAAATAGAGCCTTGGCCACTTCTCTCTCTCTGCAATACCTAGGGCCAGTTGAATAGCTTTGATTTCAGCAAATTGACTGGATTCGCCTTCTCCTTCAGTAGCCTTTGCAACCCGTAGAGTGGGACTCCATACAGCTGCTTTCCACCTCTGTTTCATCCCTATGACGCGACAAGAACCATCGGTGAATAGAGCGTAACATGTTTCTTCTGCTAGTAACTGATTGTATGGAGGAGCTTCCTCAACCCGGGTCACTGGCTCTTGTTCCTCATCCGCGACACTAAAGCTTTCACCTTCGGGCCAATTTGTAATTATTTCCAGGATCCCAGGGCAATTTAACTTCCCAATTCGAGCGCGCTGTGTAATGAGGGCAATCCACTTACTCCAAGTAGCACTGGTGGCATGGTGGGTAGAGGGAACCTTTCCTCTGAACATCCATCCCAGCACCGGTAGTCGGGGTGCCAGAAGAAGTTGTGCCTCTGTACCAATCACCTCTGAGGCGGCTTGGACTCCTTCATAGGCGGCCAAGATTTCTTTTTCTGTTGGGGTATAGTTATCTTCAGACCCCCTGTAGCTCCGACTCCAAAATCCCAATGGTCGACCTCGGGTCTCACCAGGCACCTTCTGCCAAAGGCTCCACGACAGACCATGGCTCCCGGCTGCAGAGTAGAGAACATTCTTCACATCTGGTCCCGTCCTGACTGGACCAAAGGGCTACAGCATGAGCGATCTCCTGCTTGATCTGGATGAAAGCTTGCTGCTGCTTTCAGGGCCCCAGTGGAAGTTGTTCTTCTTGCGGGTAACCAGATAAAGGGGTCTCACAATCTGACTATACTCAGGGATGTGCATCCTCCAGAAACCTATAGCACCTAGGAAAGCTTGTGTTTCCTTCTTATCAGTTGGTGGGGACATAGCAGTGATTTTGTTAATAACATCCGCAGGAATCTGATGCTGTCCATCTTGCCACTTCACCCCCAAGAACTGAATTTCTCAGGCAGGTCCCTTGACTTTGCTCTTCTTAATGGCAAATCCGGCTTCCAAGAGAATATGAATTATCTTCTCTCCTTTCTCGAACACTTCTATTGCCGTGTTCCTCCAAACAATGATATCATCAATATATTGTAAATGTTCTGGAGCCTCACCCTCTTCTAGTGCAGCCTGGATCAGTCCATGACAGATGGTAGGACTGTGTTTCCACCCCTGGGGCAGTCGGTTCCAGGTATACTGCACTCCCCTCCATGTGAAAGCAAACTGAGGCCTGCATTCTGCTGCCAGAGGGATGGAGAAAAATGCGTTAGCAATATCGATGGTCGGGTACCACTTTGCTGCCTTGGACTCCAGCTCGTACTGCAGTTCCAGTATGTCCGGTACTGCCGCACTCAGTGGTGGAGTCACTTCATTCAAGGCACGATAGTCCACAGTCAGTCTCCATTCTCCGTCAGATTTTCGCACAGGCCAGATAGGGCTGTTGAAAGGTGAGTGGGTTTTACTGACCACCCCTTGGCTCTCCAGCTCTCAGATCATTTTGTGGATGGGGATCACGGCATCTCGATTCGTCCGGTACTGCCTGCAGTGCACTGTTGAGGTGGCAATTGGCACTCGTTGCTCCTCTAACTTCAAGAGTCCTACTGCAGATGGGTTCTCTGATAGTCCAGACAAGGTATTCAATTGTTTAATACCCTCTATCTCCACTGCAGCTATTCCAAAAGCCCACCTGAATCCCTTAGGATCTTTGTAATAGCCATTCCGGAGGAAGTCTATGCCCAAAATACACGGAGCCTCTGGACCAGTCACAATCGGATGTTCCTGCCACTCCTTCCCAGTCAAGCTCACCTCAGCTTCCAACAAAGTCAACTGTTGTGATCCCCCTGTCACTCCAGCAATGGAAACAGGTTCTGTCCCCACGTGTTCCAATGGCATTAGGGTACACTGTGATCCAGTGTCAACCAATGCTTCATAATCTTGTGGCTCTGATGTGCCAGGCCAGATCCACACCTTCCAGAAAACCCAGTTCTCCTGTGCCTCTTCCTGGCTGGAGGCAGGGTCCCTCTAAGCCAGATTGTCCTTCTTTCCTTGGGCATATGCCTTAGAAGTTCCTTCAAGGGGATCGGACATGTCATCGTCATCAGCATACTTAACATCTCGGCTACGAGCGACCGGAGCTGCTGTCCTTTTGGTGATACTTTCTCTTTTCTTCAAATCACGCACCCGTTGTGCCAAAGCAGCGGTGGGTTTTCCATCCCATCTCCTCATGTCTTCTCCAGACTCACGCAGAAAAACCTGTAACTCAGCCCGTGGGATGTACCTTCTCTCCCCATCAAAGGAGCGCCAGCGTTGGACACCAGGGCCTCTAATTTGTACAGCTGAGATTTGAATAAGGTCCTCCTTAATCTCTTCCCGGAGTTTCTTATGATTCTCCTCTATTTTGTCCTCTAGTTTCTGCAGTCGGGTTTCCACTGCTGCAATTCTGGCATGAGTTGGGCCATGCACAGCATCTGCATACGCTCGAAGCTTCTTTGCCATATCGAGCACAGTCTCATATGTATCATCCCGCTTCATTATTGCTAGGGCAGAAGCGTATTCTGGTGGTCCAAGTCGCACAAGTTTCCTCCACATTACAGGTGTGCATGGTACCAGGTCCGGATTCCTAGTTGTTGTATCATCTGAGAAAATGAGCTCTGCCACCGCCATCTCTTTCAGGCGTTGGATCCCCTGTTCTATGGTCTTCCACCGTGTCTGCTGCATATACAGATCATCTGTACACAGGTATCGTTCTGCTACGCTTCTTAGAATCCGTTCCCAGAGGCTGTGAGGGTTAGCCCCCCTCATCATACCTTGATCGATGACAGGATCATGTGACAGGGATCCCAAATGCCTCGCTTCAGTACCATCCAAAATCGTAACCTCCCCTGCAGCATCCCAAAGGCGGACTAACCAACTAATTATAGATTCGTCAGGTTGTCGTCTGTAATCCTTTCTTAGGCCTCTGAGGTCCTTCAGAGAAAAGGAGTCAATATTAGCTCCAGATTCTGTGCCCCTTGATGTGGCCTCTGATTTTGGTGAGGGTCCTTCTCCTGCATCATCATCATCATCATCCTCCACCTTTCGATCGGTCTTGCCTTTACACTTTCCACCTCTTGTATTAGCTGCAACAGCCATGGTTTGGGGCCTATTGTCTGATTCAGCTGCTAGCCTGGAGCCTGGGATGTTAGCTGCAGCCTGGGTCACTGGGATAGTAACTAACTTATCTCCCTGTTCCCTTTCTGCTATCTGCTGCTCCACAGTATCTAGCAGAGTACGGTAAACAAACGCCAAGGCCCAGCTCACTGCAGTAATCCTTTCTTCCTTAGTAGTACCATGGCACTTCTCCCTCAAATACTTTGCCACCTCGACTGGATCCTGAATTTGATCGGATGGAAAGTCCCAGTCTATAGGATCGGAAAATTCCTTTAAAGTCTGGCCCATATCCTCCCATTTCCCACTCCAGTCAAGATTTTTCCTGCTTTGTTTTTCTCCTAAGTCAGGAGTGTCTCTAACCCCTCTAGAAATCTCAGCTTTCATTTTATATACACTCCAGACAGTATAGAAAAGGCTTAATAAATTAAATGCCAGAAAGATGGTTTCTTCCAAACTCAGGGGAAATTCAGTATTTTCTAATAGAGATGTCAACAATTTGGAGGAGAAGAAGGAAGACAAAGGCTGAAAAGCCCCTTCTCCTTCTTCTCCCCAAACAAACTGAGTACACAGCCATAACAACAATCCATACATTCCTGAAACAAAGCCCAGCATTTTTATCCGACACATCATCACACATAAGACCAGCACAATGACTATTCTGGTTAGTGCCCCCCGCTTACAAAAGCTACTTATTAGGGACAACATCAAAGCTATTTTTGGGTAAGGAAATAACCCCAGGGACCACAAAAGTATTAAAACTTCAAAAACCCCTAGGGACCAGAAATACCGGCAAGCTTCCACTCCAAATGACATTATGAATCACCAATATGCCCACAAAATAACCAAAACCAAAATATTATTGTTATAGGGTTTTTTTCCACTGGTTTTTTTTTGGCCTCCATTTCCTGGCCAACGCACCAAAAGATATACTGTCCTGGTTTAGGACAAATTAGGGGAAATCTCCAAAAGGGAGCCCCCCAAAACAAAACAAACCTCCAACCACCCCTCCTCCAACACCGGGTTCGGGAAGGAATTTCTCGGAGGAGCAAAGTGGAAAACAAAACCTATTTATTTACAAGTAACAAAAGAACACTCCCCAACACAAGAAAAGAAAAGAAAAGAAAAGAAAAGAAAAGAAAAGAAAAGAAAAGAAAAGAAAAGAAAAGAAAAGAAAAGAAAAGAAAAGAAAAGAAAAGAAAAGAAAAGAAAAGAAAAGAAAAGAAAAGAAAAGAAAAGAAAAGAAAAGAAAAGAAAAGAAAAGAAAAGAAAAGAAAAGAAAACAGACTGTGTTGTGAGGGCATCAAGCTTCTCTTGCAAGCTCCAGGTGTCCTGGACGTCTCAGGTCAGGTCCAGAGCCGGTCCAGTATCTTCAGGGGAGGGTAAGAAAGAGGGAACAAAAGAAAAGGAAATAAAAAACAGCGCAAAAAGCAGAAAGCAAGCAAGCAAAGCGGCTAGCCAAGCCAAGCAGCCAAAAGCCCAAAGCAAAAAGGCCTGGACAAACACTCCCCCCCTCTCCTCCCCGCCCCGCCGCAGCAAGACGGCCGGGGGTGGGGGGAAGAGAGAAAAGGCACAGCTGCCAGACACAACACACGATATTGGGATAAAGGCTGTCAACCCACGACAGGTATTTATTCACCACAATTATAAATATTCCTTGGAAGGGCCATCTTAACTAAAGCAGATACATCACTTTCTCTGGAAATGATTTGCATGTTTCTGCCTCTTTCTGGAAGGCCTTTTATGGTGCTGGAGGGTCACCCAAAGAGGTTTCTGGGTGTGGTTTTCAGTGATTGCCCCAATATGCCAGATGACCATTCCTGCAACTTCTGCTTTTTGCAGGCACTGCTCCTTCTGTGGTCCAGAAATTGCAAAGGACCCTCACTGGAGATCCTTTATCTGTTTCTCCATGGATCCAACCCATGTTCATCCTCCATATCCACACCTCTACCACCTTTCCTTGCTTTTACCCGTTCATTTTAAGGTCAATCCTACATCTTTAAGGGATCTGAAACTTTCTATTCTCTCTCTTCTTGCTCCACCCCTATGACCCAAATCCCACAGTCCCATGTTCCTCCAGTTCCCCCCAGTCCCCACTACTCACTGAGTTGCAATCACACCTCAGATACCAAATGGGTCCCCTTATCAGATGACATCCCTGCAGGTACCTTGGGCTTGGGGATGATCTCTTGGGGGAGTGCCTGGGTGACTTCCTTGTGGGTGTGGCAGGAGAAGTTCTGGAACCCCTAAGACAGGATCCACCAACACCAGGAGATACCTGAGCCCATGTTGGCGTGGTAGCTCAAAAAAGCCATTTGCCAGTAGTCCCTGGGAGTGTTCCCTCTTTCATGATGCCTGGCAGTGATGGTTTCAAATTCAAACGGTTCTTTTCAAAATGTATTAGGCATTGGTCCGTAACAGACCTGAGAATTTTGTCCTAAGGACACTGAGAATCTGAGGCCACAGACCAATCTGCATCTCATTGATTCCCCTGTGCTTTGCTGGTGCTTTTCTCCATTACAAATTGCAGCATCAGCTGGGGAGGGCCTGACCTGGTTATTGGGAGTTACCTCTCACCCACCCACCCAGCCACCCTCTGCCTTGTGGGCTTTTAGATAATCAGCCAGTTTTTAATCTGCCCAACTCAATCCAGGCCTCACCTCTGGGGCCGAAATTCATTTCTCAGGAATTAACACTAGGACACTTTGTTGCAGAACCTCTTCTGCAGCTTTAATACAAGTCTATCTCCCACAGAGGTTTTTCAACCCCCAAGCTGGAGTGCCCTGGACTGTAGTACGGCCACGTTTTGGGCAGCTGGGAGGTGCCAAGGAGGGATAATAATTCTTGCTTATATTTAACTGGAGAACCCTGTATTGTTAATTGACATTTTTCCTTGCATATGGCTCCATGGGCATGAGCAATGCTCAAAGCAGATGGCAAGTGAGTTCCTACATTTGCATGGGACCTTGAGAGTGGGATTGGGGATGTGGACTGTAAGCAAAAAGAGAGGGAATGAAACTTATATCCCTTAATAATTCTAGATAGAACTTAAAGATGAATGGACAAAAGCATGAAAAGGAGGTTGAAATGTGGATACCCAGGATGAACGTGGATGAAGAAACAGATAAAGAAACTCCACTGAGGATCTTTTTCAATACTGGACCAATGAAGGAGCAGCGCCTGCAAACAGCAGAAGTTGCAGGAAAGATCATCTGGCATATTGGGGCAATCACTGAAAACCACACTCAGAAACCTCTTTGGGTGACCCTCAAGCACCATAAAAGGCCTTCCAGAAAGTGGCAGAAACATGCAAATCATTTCCAGAGAATGTGATCTATTTGTATTAGCTAAGAAGCCCCTTCTAATGCATATTTATAATTGTGGTGCATAAATACCCCGCGGTAAATTCCCCCTTGAGCTGCAGGACCAGGAGAGATCTCCTATGAGACCCAACTGATAAAGAATTCTGACTTTCTGATATCTCCATTTCCATCAGGGAGTTCATTCCAGCCAATTTTGGTATCAAGGGCTAGGGGGACACTGGGGACACTTGTGAGAGGGACATGGGCCTGGGATTGCAGAGCGGGACCATGGCGGGCTCCGGGGGGAGGTTTTGGGGCTGGGGGAAACCCCCAGATTTGGGTTGGGGACCTGGAATGACATGAAATGTGTAATGGGACTGGGAGAGGGTTTTGGGTCTGGGAGATGGACCTGGGGGACACTGGAGCTGGTGAGGGAGTGACTTTAAGAATTTGGGTGAAGTCCCAGAGTGGTCTGGGGTCACAAGAGACTTGCAGAGGATTGGGAGTAGGCTTGAATTCCTGTAGAGCACTTGGGGGACAATGGAAGGGTAAATACAGGACTTGGATTGCGACAGGGTGGCTGGTGGGCACTGAAGGGAAAATTGAGGAGGTCAGGGACTGTTCCCAGGGTTTGGGCTGGGGTGGCACTAGGGGGGGAAAGGACAAGGGACTGGGAGTAGGGTGGTGGGGCTAGTGGGCACAGGGACAACACTGGGGGGGGTCAAAGCAGTCGGGTCCAGGGGGGACATTTTTTGGAGTGGGATTAGGGTCCTGGGAGGCACTGCTGGGGGGACAGGAAGTGACCCCAGAATTGGAATTAGGTTCCTGGGGTTCTAGGAGGACACTAAGGGTTGAGGCCATGGGACCATGGGATGGGAGTAGGATTCTGATGGGAGTCCAGGAATGACCCCAGGGTCTGGGCTCAGCATCCCAGGATGTTTCCAGGTGTCTTGTAGCCAAAGCTGCCTCTCCACCCCATGGCTGGCCCCAGTTCCCCTCCTCAGCCCCTCAAAGAGGAACATTTCCCATGTGTTACTTTGTTCCCTAAGCGTTCCCTCAGTGTGTCCCTTTTTGTACCCCAGTGTCCCTCACCCGCTGGTGGTGGCCCTTCCTTGCCATGGCCCTCCTGGCTTACATCCTGGCACTGCTGGCAGTGACCATGGCCACCATGGCCATCAAGGTGGTGCCCCTGGACATGGTCTGGGACTCCTTCGATGACCGGTATGAGGGCTGTGGCTCTGCCATGAATGCAAAGTTGCTGGACCTCTACTATTTTGAGTACCAGAAGAATCCTCACTTTGCCTGGGGCTGGTACAATGCAGATGCTGAGTGTCGCAGGCGGGGCTCTCCTGTGTCCCTCTGACATCCCACTGGAGGCCGTGGCTCTCATGGCCTACACGTCGCAGGACATTTACAAGGATTTCAACGTGGCCATGTGCACAGCCGGGTGCTCCCGCCAAGTATACTGGAAAAACTTCCACTTCAAAACGCTGCATTTCCTGCTGACCCAGGACCTGGTGACACTGAGGCAAGCGCAGAACTTGCAGTGTCAACATGTGTTCCAGGGCATGTGTGACGTTCATTTCAAGGCACAGCATGGCCTGAGTGTCCGGTTTGGTCAATTCCCATCGACGTGTCCACGTAAAGAGACTGCTCTGCACTTTGGGACAGACACAATTTTCGAAGTGCACACATGCCATGGCGTGGACATCCAGCAGTTTTCCATGTATCCAGGGGAGGAGGAGGTGCTGATCCCACCCTTCGAGATCTTTGAAGTTACCAAAGTCACCTGGAATGGGAAGAGGACATGGATCAGTCTCCACTCTGCTGGCACCTTCAGCAAATACAACTGCAAGTGGCACTGAGGTGACAGCACAGGGGACAGTCTGGGGCGATGGGGACACTCACTGTGGACTTGGGGACACCCATGATATGTCATGGGGGGGGCATGGGGACAGGGACAGGGGCATTTACTCTGTGTAGGCATGACAAGGACACCCACGGCTGTGGAGACTCAATATGGGGACGGGGTACCCACATGATAGGGCACAGGGGGTGAGGACACTCCCTGCCACCTGTGGGGACACTCACTGAGAGTTTGGGTTCAGGGACATCCAGTGCTGGGAGACCAGGTCTGGGGACACCAATTGTGGTCATGGGGGCAAGAATGTCCATGACAGGGCAGAGGGAGGGGGGATCCCCACATCTGGGAGGGGACAGGGAAGGGAACACCCCTGCCAGGGAAGGACAGAGATGGGGTCCTGCCTGTACCAACCCTGTCCCTCCCCATCAAATACAGTGCTGTGAGGCTGGTCCCTGTGTGCTGGATGTGTGTGCGCCAGACCCCCCTGGCAATCCCTGAACCCCTGTCACCCCCATGGCACCCTCTGCTACCCCTCAACCCTGTCACTCCTAAGCACACCTTGACCCCCTTGGTCTCTCTGATCCCTCCCATGTACCTCCCTGTGCCCCCATTGATACCCTTTCACCTCATGGCCACCATCTCTCCTGTCACCCCAAACCATCCATTATGGCTGTCCAAGACCCCCTCACTGCCCCCATGGTCCCCTGATGCCTCTGTCCCCCCAGGTTTGGACCTTCCCCAGGACTTCCTTCCAATTTCGAGGACTCCTCCTGGACACCACAGCCCTGGTAGTGGCCATCAGCATTCTCAGCACCACCAAGGTCACTGAAGTCACTCGGGTCACTGTGGTCATCAAGACTCCGTGGGCCACAAGGCTACCACAGAGACTGTGACCACTGTGCCTACCAAAGCCACTGTGGAAAGAAATCTTATTGAAAAATTCTATTAAATCAAATCCATTAAATAATTTGATCAAAACAATTCCATTAAATAAATCTGTCACAGCCAGCCAAAAGTGACAATTCTAAAGCAGGGCTTGATGACACTCCCCACACCAAACCTCAATGCAATGTCTTTTTCCCTCTGCCTCAAGGAGGATCCTTGGGGAGCATCCCCTTCCTGAGGGAGGAACATCACACACATTTCATTGCAAGCAGGAATAGGGGAGTGAAATCTCTGTCTCAGAGGGGACTGGATGTTCCCAGGGTTAGCAGATGGGTGGCCAGGCCCACTTCTGGTGATCCACCCTCACTTGTCAATTCAGGATTGGGGATTTGGGCTGGTTTTAGTCCAATTCAGAACCCAAATTAGATCAAGACCCCTCTCAGTGCAGCCCTGATAGCCACAACTGGGGCATTGTCCCTTGGCCACATTCCAGGCAGAGCATCTTGCCACGTCCTGCACTTTAGGGGGACCTTAACAGTTGGAAACTGGGCAGTTCAAGAGGGCAGGAGCAGGTTCTGTTCGTGGGGAAGGACAGTCCCCAGTACCAGTCCAGGCTGGGGGGAGCCTGTGGTAGCAGTTCTGGAGAAAGACCTGGGGTTGCTTGTGGGCGACCTGGGGAACTGGCTGTGTGGCCATGGGCCAGAAGGGGCCCAGGGGGTATCAGGAAGAGAAGGCCAGGCAGTCAGGGAGTGTTCGTGCCCCTCTGTCCTGTCCAGGGAGGCACATCAGAAGTGCAGTGTCCAACTCTGCCCAGCGCCATGTCCAGTGCTGCGCTGCTCTGGACCCAATCCTGTGGTCAGGGATGACACTGTCTGAGCTGGGAGGTTGGGTTAGGTGCCCGTTCTGGGTCCTTCCAGCCTCACTCATGCTGGGATTTGGGGATTCTGGCAGTTGCAGTTTAGGAATTGCCCACCGGAGGGCAGCAGCAAGCGCAGGAATTCAGGTGCACTGTGCAGTTCCGGATGCCAACAGCAGGCAGCAGCATGACCTGCTGGCGCTGCCAAGCGCCCACCTGCCCCATCCCAGCCCTGGGGGCTCTGCAATGGTTTGGGATGGAGCGTCCTTAAAGCCCATCCGGTGCCAGCCCTGCCATGGGCAGGGACACCTTCCCCTCGCCCAGGCTGCTCCAGGCCCTTCCAGGAGTGGGGCAGTCACAGCTTTGTTATCAACCTGGCCGTGAACCCTTCCAGGAGTGGGGCAGCCACAGGTTTGTTTTAGATGGGCAATATGATGATTGACTCTCACAATTAAGGGATGAATATTTTTTGTATGTTAAGAGAAGTTTTGTTGATGTATGGTTATGTTATTGAAGTATTTTGTTTGGACACTCTCTGTTCTCTCCATAGTCCCCTTTCCCCCACCCATAATGTTCTACCCTACAGCATTGGTTTTCAGGATTGTCAGGGACATGTGGAGGGAGGGCGTGGACCTGTGCCCCTTGCACGGAGCAACTGGGAAAGGACCAAGGCTGTTGCTGAGCAGGCATGGCATGGCAACACCTCACCTCCAATCAGACTGCAGGAAGGTCTCTACCAATAGACAGCATGGAAGTGTAAATTAGCAGACTTTGGGAGGGGCCAGGGATACAGAAGGAAAATGTTTGTCTATGTGTGACTCTTATGAATGTGTATTTCGCTGATGCAGCACCAGGGGTGTAAAAGGCAGACACACCATTTTGTGAATGAGACTCTGGCTACAGCTAAGCACGCCGCTTAGGATTCAAGTAGAACATTTTTGCTCTCCACCTTTCGTACAGAAAAATTCACCTTTCCAGAGGTTTATTTGCACAAAGGAGACAGAAGAGCTCAGTATTTTTTTTCATGAAAAAAGAAAGAGGCCATGGAGAATTTCCTCATAAGGTGTCTCAAGTTGCTGGACGATGCAGCCTCCTTTTTATCCCAATTTCCCACCCACATCTCCCACTCCACTTCCCCATTGGCTGAGGTATTCAGAAGGTGCAGACTTTCCAATTGACCTACTGAATGTTCCCCTTCCAATGCATCCCACACTTCTGTACCATTAACACATGCCCATTAAAACGAGTTTTAACTTCACCCTGGGCGGGGAAATCATTATTCATAAGCCTGTTATTTTTTTGTTCTTCTTCTTGAAATTCAGGAATTTCACTGGACCTTGTCTGAGCCGTAGTCCATGCAATGAAGAACATTTTCTGAAACTGATAGCTTCTCCAGTCATTTCCTTCTCTACAAGTCCCAGGCCTTATCAACCACCAGATTCACACAACCTGTTTCTAAAGAAACATTCCTCTTATTCCTTTCTAGGTTGAATTAATTGGGATGCAGAAATAGAGTTTGTTTGGTTTAAGTCCTGAATATGTGGGAATTCAAAGGAGTTGGGCAAGAATGCAAATAAACAAATCTTCAAAGAAGTAAAGGACATTGAATGAAATATTGGTGGGTGGGGAGTAGGCAGGATTTTCTTTTTATCTTCTTTTCCTCTTCTGATTTCCCCCCAGGGAAAATGGCAGTGGTGGCCTTGGTTGCCTTGGTTGCCCCTTTTCTCTGGGGGTCATGGTAGCCTTGGTGTCCCAGAAAATCCTGGTGGCCACTGCCAGGGCTGTAGTGGCCAGGAGGAGCCCTCTGAGGTGGGAGGGGGCCCTGGGGATGGTCCAGCCTGGAAGGGAAAAAAGGGGAATGAGTGCTTCATGGAGGTGAAGGCATTGAGGGGGGTCAGAGAGCAGTCAGGGATTACAGGGGTACTCGAGGGACCGTGAGGGGCCGTGATCTCTCCTCATCCTTCACAACAGAGGGAACGTTGCCACACAGAAACTATGCATCCAAATTATACATATTCATTCAAATGGGCTTCTTAGCTAATACAAAACCAGCACATTTCCCATAAAAAATTGGCATGGCTCTGCCTCTTGTAGGAAATAAATTTTATTGTCCTGGAGGGTCATAAAAATGGGGTTTCTGGGGGTCATTCTCACTAAGTGCTCCAAAATCTCTGATAACCTTGTCTCAAAATTTCGCTTTGGGCAGGTGCAACTCCTTCTGTGTTTCAGAATTTGTCAAAAACACCACTGGAATTCCCTTTATCTCTTTCTCCACTGCTTCCAGCCACTTTTATTGTCCTGTGTAAATACTTTTACATCCTTTTATCATTTTTGCCAGTCAGACTTTAAGCTCTACCTAGCACCTTCACTATGTGGGGAAAAGCCACACCATGAAAATCCAAGTATTCAAAAAGTAGTGTTGAAATTTGATTTAAGTAAAGGACAGAGTTTGGAAAGCCATACCCCTGTCGGTTTCTCTCTCCAGGTTTCGGAGAGCACAAACTACTTTTATCCCAAATTCCCAGCCACAAGTTTCCTTCTTCCTTTCCCCATTGACTGAGGTACCAGGAAGGTGTAGCATTCCCAAGTCACCTATCCCATACCCCCCTTGAAGCTGTCATTTCCCCCCAAAGGTCAGAAGTTCATGCTATCTGGGATATGGAATAGACTTTGTGGGGACCCATTTCTCTTACTAGCCGAAAGTTCTGCATTTCAAACTTTCTGGTCAAAGCACCAGGGTTCAGTGGCAAACTTCATGTCTATGAACTCATCAAGATCAATTTTGAAGACATTGAACACAATTTCTCCCAAAAAAGAACCCAACCTACCTAGTCATTTTTCACAACCCACCTTTCCTATGAAATCCTTCTCTGTGATGGTGGTGATGCCCTGGCACAGGTTGCCCAGAGAAGCTGTGGCTGCCCCATCCCTGGCTGTGTGCAAGGCCAGGTTGGGCACTGTCTGGAGCAGCCTGGCCCAGGGGAAGATGTCCCTTGCCCATGGCAGGGCTGGCACCAGATGGGTTTTGATGTCGCTCCATCCCAAACCATTGCAGAGCCCCCAGGGCCGGGGTGGGCACTCAGCAGTGCCAGCAGCTCATGCTGCCACCTGCTGTTGGCACCTGGAACTGCAGCTGGGGGCGGCGCATGCGCAGTGCCACTGATTTCCTGCACTCGCTGCTGCCCTCCGGTGGGCAATTCCTGAGCTACCAAGGCCAGAATCCCCAAATCCCAGCATGGGTGAGGCTGGAAGGACCCAGAGTGGGCACCTGGCCCAATCTCCCAGCTCAGGCAGCATCATCCCTGAGCACTGGATTGGAACCAGAGCAGCCCAGAACAGGACATGGCACTGGGCAGATCTGGACACATCACTCCCAATGTGCCTCACTTGGCAGGGCAAAGGGGCATGATCACTCCCTGACCTCTTGTCCCCACTATTTCCAATGCCCCCTGGTTCCCTCCTGGCCCTAGGCCACACAGCCAGCTCCACAGGTCACCCATCAGCACCACCAGGTCCTTCTCCAGAGCTGCTCCAACACGTTCCCACCAGCCGGGACTGGCTCTGGGGACTGTTCCCCCAGGGACAGGACCTGCCCTTTTCCTCTTGAACCTCCCAGTTTCCAGTCTTTAATGTCCCCTGAAGTGCAGGATGTGGCAGGATGCTCTGCCTGGAATGTGCCCAAGGGACAGTACTCTATTTTTGTGGCCATCGGGACAACATTGAGAGGGGTCTTGATCTGATTTTGGTGCTGAATTGGGCTAAAACCAGCCCAAATCACAATTCCCAAATTGACAACTGAGGATGAAGTGCCAGAGCTGGACCTGGCCATCTATCAACTGACCCTGGGAGTGTCCATCCCACTTTCCATCAGAGATTCCTCTCTCCTATTCCTCTTTGGAATGAAATGTGTGTGACACTTCTCCGTTGGGAAGGGGAAGCTCCTCAAGGGTCCTCATCTAGGTTGAGAGAAAGAGACGTTGCCATGAGTGTTGACCGGGGAGTGGCATCGAGCTCCGCATAAGAATTGTCACTTTTGGCTGGCTGTGACTGACTTATTTGTTGTGGAATTGTTGTGATAGAATTATTTATTAAAATGTGTTTGCCCAATGGCTTTAGTATGCACAGTGGTCAGTGTGGCTGTGGTAGCCTTGTATCTCAGGGAGTCTTGGTGATCATGGTGGCCATGGTTGCCACAGTGACTACGGTGACCTCAGTGACCTTGGCAGCCTCATGGCTCAGAGGATCCTGGTGGCCACTGCCAGAGCTGTGGCAGCTAGGAGGAGTCTTCTGAGGTGGAAAGGGGTGCTGGGGATGCTCTGACCTGAGGGACAAAGAGAGGGATCAGAGGGACCATGAGGGGAGGGAGGAGTTTGGGGATGGCCATAATGGGGAGTGAAGGGTTACAGGAGCGATGGGGGCCATGCGGTGATGCGTTGCAGGATGTTGGTGGGGGCACGGTTGTCTCTTGGGAGCCAGGGAGGTCAGGGGTTCATGGTGGGCTTAAGGGTGACAGGGGTGAGGGGGAGCCATGGGGGTTCCTGACCCATCCTCATCCAGCACACAGGGCCTGTCTGGTGTGCAGCACTGCCCATGACAGGGAGGGACAGGGTCAGAATGGGGCTGTCCCTGTCTCTGGCCCTGTCCCTGTTGTCCCCTGGCAGGGGTGTCCTGTCCGTGTTCCCATCCAGAAGTGTGAGCCCCCATCCCTGTGTCCTTTCATGCGCGTTCCTATCCTCGTGTCCACAACGGGTTTCCCCAGCACGGGCTATCCTTGTTTTCTCTCACACAGTGGGTGTCTCTGTTGCCCGATTGATAAATGACACAAAACTCGGATAAGTTTTGTGGGTGCTTTATTAAGGGCCCGGGGAACTGGGGGACTCACGTCCCTAAAGTCCGAGCCCCCAAATTCACGTATGGGTGCTTCCCTCTTATACATGTGATTCACAACAAAGTCTCCAAGGAACAGTTTCCCCGTTCCCCTTGCCTAGCCTCCAAGGAACAGTTCCCCGTTCCCCTTGCCTGGTCACAGACCCCTTGTGATACATTCCTTGGTTCACAAACAAGATCATTAATCCTCTGCTTATCTTATTCTAAGAGCATTGTATGCTGCCTCTAGACAGGTTAGCATTCTTACTTTCTTGCACTAGTTTAATTATTTATTAAATCCCTAAGACTACCTGCTAGGTTACACACAAAACTCAACACACTTTTCAACGGCTACAAAACTGCTTTTTAACAAACCAGTTCACACACAACTCACTATAATTAAATATTTTGCTAAATTTCATTTCTTTTCCAACATCTCTGTCCCAGTCCCCATCCCCAGTGAGTGTCATTGTCCCCTGTGCCCTGTCATGGATGTCGCATGGCCACAGTGGGTTTCCCATCCCCCCAGGCCGTTCCTGTGTGCTCTCACCTCACACCGCTTGCAGTTGTATTCACTAAAGGTCCTGGTGGAGCAGAGCTGGATCTGTGTCTTGTTTCCTTCCTGGGTGATTTGGGTGACATTGAAGGTCTCAAAGGGTGGGATCAGCACCACCTTCTCTTCTGGATGTTCGGTGAAAAACTGCAGTGCCAGGGTCTGGGCCAGGAGGGCCATGGTGAGGAGAGGCCACAGGGACCAATGTGGACACTGGGGGACACAGAGGGGACATGGGGGAGACACAGGGAGGGTTCATCAGTGAGGGACTGGGCAGAGGAGTGGGGTCAGCAGGGGAGTGGGGTCAGGGGCAAGGGAGGCACTCCTGGCCAGCCAAACCCTGGACACATATGGGTACCCTGATACCAAATCCTGGGGTTACTTATGCCTCTCCAATATTCCCCCAGACCCCAGGGACACCAATCCCACGGTACCATGGCCCCCAGAAACCCAATCCTACTCCCATGACTACAAGTCCCCTCAGACACCCCAGGACCCCGACCCAAATCCGAGGGTCATCTCCTGAACCCACAAGTGTCTGCCTCGGCCTCTCCCCAGACCCCAATCCCACTCCCAGTCACCCTTTTCTTTGGTGTCACCCCCAACCTCAACCCAAATCCAGGCATCACCCTCTGCCCCCAAAGTGTCTGCCAGCCTCCCCATGACCCCAGTCCCACACTCACCCTCCCGTGCCTCCCCCTCATTTTCCCCCAGAGCCCCCATTAACCCAGTCACAGACCTGGGACTCCCCCAGTGTCCCCCCATGTCCGCAATCCCAATCCCTCAGTCCCGTGTCCACCCACCAGGAGCCCCCAGGGGTGCCCCCAGCCCCAATACCAAAATCAGCCAGAGTGAACTCCCAGATGGAACTGGAGGTATCAGAAAGACGGATTTCTTTATCAGCACGAACTCACAGCAGGTCTCTCCTGGTCCTGGACATCAGGGGGGACCTTGGCAACAGAATCTATTCGTCCTAAACATATATATTCATCAAAATGGGCTCCTTAGCCAGTACAAAACCAGTAATTTTCCAGTAACTATTCTGCATGGCTCTGCCTCTTTTGGGAAATATTTTTTATTGTCCTGGAGGGTCATAAAAATGGGGTTTCTTGGGGTCATTTTCATTAAGTGTTCCCATAGCTCAGATGACCTTGTCTCAAACTTTTGCTTTGTGCTGCGAAAATGCTCCTCCTGTGTTACAGAACTTGCTAAAACCCCTCACTGGAGTGCCCTTTATGTCTTTCTCCACAGGTTCCAGCCACATTTGATCTGATCTGCACACACTTTTACATATATTTATTGTTTTTTGCTCATTCTCCTTTAAGTCTTATCCAGTACCTTCAGGAGAACTCAAACTTTCTATTCTCTCTCTTATTTCTCACCCCCTATGACACCAATCACACTGTTCCATGTTCGCCAATTTCCCCAGTCGCACTCCCCACTGCTCACTAGGTTGCTGCCACTCCTCCGATACCACTTGGGGTCCCCTATCAGATGACATCCCTGCAGGCACCTCGAGCCTGGAGATGATCTCTTGGGGGAATGCCTGGGTGACTCCCCTGGCCTTGTTGGTGTGGCAGGAGCCCCAAAAAGGGATCCACCAACACCAGGAGATCCCTGAGCCTATGTTGGCGTGGTAGCTCAGAAAATCCATTTGCCAGTAATCCCCAGGAGTGTTTCCGCTTTCAGTGATGCCTGGAGGTGATGGTTTTGAATTCAGAGTTCTTTTGAAAATATATTTGCATTGCTCTGTAAAAGACCTGACAATTTTGTCTTACAGACACTGAGGATCTGAGGCCACAGACCTGTTCCCATCACATTGATTCCCCAGAACTTTGCTGGTGTTTTCTCCTTTACAAATTGCAGCATCAGCTGGGGAGGGTCTGACCTGGTTATTGGGAGTTACCTCTCACCCAACCCCCAGCCACCCTCTTTCTTGTGGGCTTTTAGATAAGCAGCCAATTTTCAATCTGTCCAACTCTATCCAGGCCTCACCTCTGGCAGTGAAATTCCTTTCTCAGGATTTAACACCAGGATGCTTTGTTGTGGAACTTCTCGTGCAGCTTTAATGCAAGTCTATTTCCCACAGGGATTTGTCCATCCCCAAGCTGCTGTGCCCTGGACTGTAGTTCGGGCACTTCTTTGGACAGCTAGGAGGAATCAAGGAAGGACATTAATTCTTGATTATACTTAATTGGAGATCCCTGTGATGTTATTGACTGCTTTCTTCCCTTGTGCCTCTATGAGCATGACCAATGCTCAAAGCAGATGGCAAGGAAGTTCCTACATTTCCTCTTTTGCTCACTGCCAATTCCAGTGCTCTCTGTAACACTGCGAGCTTCTCCCTTTGTTCCATCTCCCCTTGACTGTATGGAGAGCAGAGTATATACCATAAACATTTGTCCAAATTGGATTTCCTGACCTCTTGGATGAGAAGAACAGGCACCGAGGAGTGGGACTGGGGTCCTGGGAGGTGAGAAATAAGAAAGAAAATAGAAAGTTTCACATCCCTTAATGGCGCTGAGTACAGCTTAAAATGAACGGGCAGAAAACAATAGTAGGATGTAAAAGGGCGGACACAGCAGGGCAAAGGTGGCTGGAACATGTGTAAAGTGAGATAAAGGGAACTCCAGTGAGCGGGTTCTGTCAAGTTCTGTAACGCAGAATGAGCAGCGCCTGCCAAAAGCGAAAGTTTGTGGCAAGGTTATCTGGTATATTGCGGCACTCAATGGAAACCACACTCTGACACCCCATTTTTATGACACCCCAGGACAATAAAAATTATTTCCTAAAAGAGGCAGAGCCATGCAGATCATTTACGGGAAAAGTGCTAGTTTCTCTATTAGATAAGGGACACATTTTCATGAATATTTATAATTATGGTGGATAAATACCCCATGGCAAGGTCCCCCCAACCTACAGGACCAGGAGAGAGCTGCTGTGAGTCCGAGCTGAGAAAAAATTCCAGCTTTCTGATACCTCCACTTCCATCAGAGATCTCACTCCGGTTGATTTTGGTATCAGGGACTAGGGGACCTTTGTGGGGGGAACATGGGACTGTGGGATTGGGGTCTGGGGGGGCACGGGGGGTGTCACAGTAGAGGAACTGGGGTCCTGGGGTGGTTTGGAGCAGAGATGTGGAATGCAGCACCATGGGAGTCATAGTTGGGTACTGGGGGACACTGGGCACACTGGGCACACTTGGGGCACATAAGATTGGATCCACGTCCAGGGGTCACCAGGGTGGTCATGGGACTGGCAGTGGGATTGGGGTGTGGGATGGGGACAAGGGGGACACTGGGGTACCGTAGGCCTTGTTTCAGGGTGCCGGGGATCATGGGGTCACTGAGAGGGGTACAAGGGCATGGGAGAGGGATTGGGGTAATGGAGGCACTGGGAAAATCCAGGAAGATTTATGGGAGTGGGATTGAGAGTCTGGGGGACACTGGGGCATCCAGGAGTGACCCCAGGATTTGGGATCAGGTTCCAGGGGTCTCCTGGTCAGGGCTGCCCCCTCCCTGGGCTGACCTTTCTCTTCCTCCCCAGCTCCACCCCAAGGAAACCTCCCCATGTCCTGCCGTGTCCCTCAGAGTCCCCTCTGTCCAACTAGTGTCCCCTCAGCATCCCCTGGTGTCCCCCAGTGTCTTCCCTATGTCATGCAGTTTGTCCTCTGTGTCCCCTCTAGGTCCCACAGTGTCTCACACTGGTCCCTGTGGCCTCTCTTCTCCATGGCCCCCCTGGCTCAGGCCCTGGCACTGCTGGCAATGACCGTGGCCACTGCGGCCATCACGACGGTGCCCCTGGACATGGCCCAGAACTCCTTTGATGACCAGTACCTCAACTGTGGCCCTGCCATGACTGAGGCATTGCCGGCCCTCAACAGCTCCGAGTTCCAGGAGAACAAGAAGTTTTCCCAGGTCTGGGTAAAGGCCATGGCTGAGTGGCAGAAGCGGGGCTCCTCTTCATCCCCTCTGACCAAAGAGGAGGCCATCGCTCTCATGGCCTACACGATGGGGGACGTGTACAGGGAGTTCAATGAAGCTGTGCGCACAGCTGGAAAGGAATACCGGGACAACTTCCACTTCAAAACGCTGCATTTCCTGCTGACCCAGGCCCTCCAGAAGCTGAGACGGCCTAATGAGTGTCAGAACGTGTTCCGGGGAATAAAAACGTACCAGTTTAAGGTGAAGACTGGCGATAAAGTCCGCTTCGGTCAATTCGCTTCATCATCGCTGGACAAAACGGTGGCCCAGCGTTATGGGACAGACACAATGTTTGAGGTGTACACATGTCATGGCGTGGACATCCAGGCTTTTTCCTATGATTCTAGAGACCGTGAGGTGCTGATCCCACCCTTTGAGACCTTTGAGGTCACTGATGTCAACACAGAGGGAAGCACAATGAACATTGGTCTTCGCTCCACTGGGAACTCCAGCAACTACAACTGCGAGTGGCTGCAAGGTGACATCTTGGGAACAACCTGGGGGGATGGAGACGTTCAGTGAGGGTTGGGGACAAGGACGCACAGTGCTGGGGACACCCATGGCCCAGAGGGGACAGGGACACACACTGTGGTTGGGAGGCAGGACACCCAGAGCTGGGGACAAGGTTGGGGACAGCATTGTTTGGGCACAGGGGATGGGGACACCAGTGCCAAGGGAGTGGAACAGGGACATCCAGTGCAGGGGTTGGGGCCACAAGGTATACATGGCACATGGCTGGATACAGAGGAAATAGACCTTGATATGGTCCCCTCTGAGCCCACACCCTCGGGGCCCCCAACCACCTCTGTCTCTCTTTCCATGGCCCTCCTGATGCCCACCTGACTCTCTCGCCCCATGATCCTCCTGACCCCTCTCTTTGTCCCCACAGGTGGGAGCCTCCCCAGGAACTCTCCCCACCTTGGGGGTGTTCTCCTGGCTACTGTGGCCATGGCAGTGGCCATTGGAACCCTCTAAGCCACGAGGCAATCAAGGTCACGGTGGTCCTGGAGGCCACTGTGGAAGGCCACCAGGACGAAGGCCACAAGGATCCCCAGAGAAATGAAGCCACCAAGACTACCGAGGCCATTATGACCACTATGGCCCCTTTCTCCACTGTGACCACTGTGGCCGTTATTGCCACTACAGCCACTCTGACCACTTTTGTCTCTATGACCACTCTGGCCACTCTGGGCATTAAAATCATCATGGTCAGCATGGCCAGTGGGCTCACAGAGACCCATATATATCACCGTGGCCCACTGTGGCTACTGTGGTCACTGTAACTGCTCAGGCCACCATGGCCACCGTGGTTCCCAAGGTGACCAAGGTCACCGTGGCCACCACAGCCATGGGGGCCACCACAGTCATTGTAACAAGGCGTCCATCCAGGGGAAGTCCCTCTTAGAGCTGCCCAGTGAGGGAGCAATTCCAGGGCAGCCGGACCTGCATGAGGGGGGCTGGAGCTGCCAGGACAGTGCAGGACAGCACACTCCCAAACCCCTCTATGGGGAAGTGCCCAAGCAGCCCCAGGCGACTGGGCATCACCTGGGGCCACTTGGGCTCTTCCCCATAGAGGGGCTTGAGAGTGGCAATGTCACAGCCACCTGCTAATGTTCCTTGGCCGCCTTGCCTGATGTAGCAGTAAACTGCTGCTTGTTCACCTGCCATATAAGAAATGTATCAAAAACTTGATCCTTGCTTGCCTGGAGCATCAATTGTTTATCAGAAATTTGATCCTTTCTTACCTGGTCTATCAAAATTTACCAAAATTTGTTTCTGGCTCGCCTGATGTGTCTGCTACAGCCCTTTTAACTCCTTTCCTGCAGAACACCTCATTTCCTAAAATAAAACATTGTGAGACTCTGTCCAAAGTTCCTCTCATCTGCCTTGCAATCGTCATTGGGGACCACTGAGAAAAGACCCTCACCTGAAACTTCTGGCCCTGTTGCAGAAAGTCCCTTGCTGAGAACTCTGAGACCTGAGCATAAGTTCCTGACTTGCTAAGCTATTGTTCTCAGGTGTGTTTGCTGTATGCTGCACTGAACCATATGAAAAGAAGAAGGGGCCACCTTGCCCTTTTTGCAACAGTAGCCTTGGAAGAGTTCCCACCTCTCAGCCTGGCAGAACCTTTCCTGAGTTTTGGGTGGTCCCCCACAGAACACCCCTCTCACCCGTTTGCAACCGCCGTGACAGGCCGATTGAGATGTAAGAAGCCTTTCCATCACAAAACCAAGATATGTGAAAAAGCCACAAACTATCACAAAACCCGTCCTTGAGGACAGCATGTGACAGGCTGGTTTTAGCCCATTTCAGCAACAAAATCAGCACAAGACCCTTCTCAATGTTGTCCTGAAGGCAATAAATGGGCCATTGTCCCTTTGTCTCATTCCAGGCAGAGCATCCTGCCACATCCTGAACTTCACAAGGGGACCTTAAAGCCTAGAAGCTGGGAGGTTCAAAAGGGAAGGGCTGGTACTGTCCCTTTGGGAGGGACAGTCCCGAGTGTCTGTTCAGGCTTGTGGGAACCTGCTGGAGCAGCTCTGGAAATGAACCTGGGGGTGCTGTTGAAAGACCAGTGGAGCTGGTTGTGTGGCCTGGGGCCAGGAGGGGTCCAGGGGCATTGAGAAGAGCAGGGCCAAGAGTGCCTGTGCCCCTCTGCCCTGCCCAGGGAGGCACATCAAGAGTGCTGTGTCCACCAGCACCCCCAGGTTCTTCTCCAGAACTGCTTCAGCAGGTCCCACCCAGCCTGGACTGAGACTGAGGACTGTCCCTCCAAAAGGGACAGGACGTGCCCTTCCCTCTTGAACCTGACAACTTCCAGCCTTTAAGGTCCCCCTGAACTGAAAAATGTGGCAGGATGCTCTTCCAGGAAAGTGGCCAAGGGACAATGTCCCATTTGTGGACATTGGGGCTGCATTAAGAGGGCTTTTGTGCTGATTTGGGTGCTAAATTGGGCTAAAACCAGCACAAATCACCAACCCTGAATTGACAACTGAGGGTGAAGTGCCAGAGCTGGGCATGGCTGTCCATCGTCTGACCCTGGGAACATCTAATCCCCTCTATGACAGGGGTTCCTCTCCCCTATTCCTGCTTGGAATGAAATGTGTGTGAGGTTCCTCTCTCAGGATGGGGATGCTCCCTCAGGATTTTCCTCAAGGTTGAGAGAAAGAGACATGAGTGTTGCTGTGGGGAGTGGCAGCGTGCCCTGCTTAAGAATGGTCACTTTTTGCTGGTTTTGATAGATTTGTTTCTTAGAATTCTTTTGACTGATTTTTTTTAATACAATTGCATTGCAAAATGGTATGGGGAGCCACAGTGTCTGTGGTAGCCCCGTGGCTGAAGGATTCTAGGTGATCATGGTGGCCATAGTGACCTTGGTTGTTATTGGGACCATGCTAGCCAGAGTGGCTGTAGTGGCCTTCATAGCCTTGGAGGCCTTGTTTCTCTGGGGGTCCTGGTGTTTTTGGTGATCGAGGAGGCCACAGTGATGATGGTGATCATGGTGGCCATGCTTGCTACAGTGACCACAGTGACCTTGGAGGCTGTGGTGGTCTTGTGGCTCAGAAGATCCCAGTGGCCAGTGCCAGGGCTGTAGTGGCCAGGAGGAGTCCTCCAAGGTGGAAGGTGGCCCTGGGGACTCTCCCACCTGGGGAACAGAGAGACGGACATCAGGGGGATCGTGTGGGGAGTGAGAGGGTTGGGGACGGCCATAATGGGGGGGTTAGGGATGATAGGAGAGATGAGGGCCATGAGGTGACAGGTGACAGGGTGTTGGGGGTGGCACAGAGGGCACAGGGGCCTGGGAGGTCAGGGAGGTCATGGTGGTCCTAAGTTTGACAGAGGTTAAGGGGATTCAGAGAGTTCCATAGGGAGTTCCTGGCCTACCCACATTCAGCACTCAGGGCCTGTCCCCACAGCACTGCCTTTGGTGAGGGGGGACAGGGTTGAAATTGGGGGGGGGGGGGTATTTTGTGGAGAAAAGAAGAAACCTCACAACTTTCTAAAAGTTGTAAAGCTTGGTATGTTTATTACGGTGCCGGACACATGCGGAGATTGCTCTCCTCAAAAAGGCATGTGTCCGGCGCCTTAAGAAACATACCAAGATTTACAACTTTTAGAAAGTTGTGAGGTTTCTTCTTTTCTCTGCAAAACATTATGGTGAGCCAGCCAGGAGTTCTCTGTCCCCGCAGGGACAGGGCGGATAGACGGACCTCCAAGGCGCGCCCTAGGATTTTTTTTCCTGGTGGGGCTCCGCTCGTCTCGACTTGCCTCCTGCAAGGACAGACAAGGACCTGCTGGCTGTGGAGGAAGATATGGTATGTACTGAAGGGCCCCCGGGGGGGAAAAGAAAGCTAGGGAATAAATCACTCAGAAACATCTGGGTACAGCTGATGGAGCAGCTACAGTAGAGACGGGGTTCATCGTTCTGATAGAGCAGACCGCAAGCGGTTCTGGGGGTGAGCCGGGTGAACCCGTGTATGTGTGTATTGGGGGTTCATTGTTCTGATGGAGCAGAACTGCTGAGCCCGTGTGTGTTTTGTTTGTGTGTGTGTGTGATGTCCAGACACTGTGTTGCTGTATGGTTTGCTGTATGGTTGATGTGTGCATTGTGTGGTCAGTGTACTGTGTTTTTAATCGTGCAAGTGTATAAGTGTATGGTGTATAAAAGAGAATAAATCTACAGGGCCCTACAGTGCAGGGGGGGTCACTACTACCCGTGTTTGAAGCAGCTGAGTGAGGCCTGAGGCTGCAGCAGGCTGTGGGGGCAGGGAGAGAAGTGCCCCGCGGAGAAACGAGTGGAGGAATGTCAGTGATGGTATTTATCATGTTTAAATGTAGTGGTTTGTGTAGATTTGGTACATTTTAACTGTGAGTATGAGCTCAGAGAGTTCCTTTGCCCTGGATGTTTGGATTTTATCTCTAGACTGTGTGCTGTTATTTTGATTGTGTCCAGGAAAAATTGATGTGAGTAAATGCCGAATTATGGTATGCTGTGTTGTGTTGAGAAAAGTGAGCACTTTGAGAGTTATGCCCTTTCCCAGTGATTTTGTGCGGTGATTGTCTTCCACTGCATTGTGGTAATTTGATTCTCAGATTGTATAGTACTGTTTGTGGAGATTTTAAGATTTTGTTTGCAACAAGAGTAGCATTTTACATAGGAGAACTATAGTACGGTGATTTATGCTTAACTACGATAAAGCAAGTTAAAGGAATTCCAAGAATTCTCCTCCTCACAGCAATTCAAGCCTTGGCTCTAGTGAATTTGAGATACAGGGGGGGTGCGGGTGCGTGTGTCCGTGTCTGTGGGCATATCAGAGTTTCGGCTGTGACTAGCACAGCCTTTTTGCAAAGCAGTAAAACAAGTGTAAGTAGACACAGGGCTTAATTAGATTGTGCAAGAAGAGAACTAGAAAAGACTGATATTTTGTTTGATCAGAACATAGTGTCTATGTCACGTTTTTGATTAGCATGCTGTGTGAGGTGACAGTGGCTGTCCCCTGGGCACAGGGACAGCTCTGGCTGCCCCGTCTCCCCAGGGAACACGGGAATGGCCTGTGAGCAAAAGCTGGATGTGCAGGTATTATTGCAGTGCGGTGTTTATGAGAAACACTGGTTTTGCTGTTTTGCTGTCAGGGCACATGCCCCGAGTGTAAATTAGAGGTTTCTGGTCAAGCGGATTCAGAACCTAAGGTCTTAAAGCTTGTGTGTGGGAATCACATCTGATGCCTGCCACCTGGAGCTGTGTGTGTGGAGGAGGAAAACTGAAAAACTACTGTGAAGGTCTGTGAAAAGAGGTTTGAGTGGAAGCGAGATAGGGCAAGGAGAAATAAATAATGAGAACTGACCAGAGCAAACAGGTTCCTAAATTAGCCCCTTTTGGGAGGGGCTCATCGGGAGGAGGTTGCCAGTAAGAGCAGCTCAGAAAATAAAAAGATTTATAATACTTCATTGCTGTTAGTACTGTTCTATAATAGGAAGATAAATGGGATAGAGTTTTTGTATGCTGATATGTCTTTTTGTTTTAAGAAATCACCCAGAATGGCAAAGAGACTGTAAGATCAGACCGCCCTCTGGTCTTGGCGCTTGAAAAAGGAAAACAAGGCAAAGAGAAAGCAAATCAAACATGTTGTTCAGCATGCAGCATAAGATAGCAACGTATGAAATCAGGCAAAGATTATCATGCTGAAATGCAAAGCAATCACAGTTCACAAAATGAGTACATATGATTTGCTAAAGGCTCCTCCCAAGGTAAGGGAGGAAAGATAAAGATGACCTCCCCAAAAGGGAAGAATTTTTGTCGACACAAGGGCCATATATTCAGTTTTAATAAAGCTTTAGTACCTGTGGAGAATGTTTATGTTGTAGTGTGGGGAATGAACAACTGGCCAGTCTGAGAAGGCATACTCGTGCAAACCTTTAAAGTAACATGTGTACTATGTGTACTTAAAAGCTTTTGTACAATTTGCTCAATTTGCTAAATGTTCTCAAATGAGAAAGGTTACTCTGGAGGCAAATGATACAAAGAGGTTAGGCTTAATATTAACAGACACTGAAATTAAAGACATTAGTAAAGAGATATTGGAATAAGTAAACAAGTGTTTTCAAGGGTATGGGCCTCTGCTGTACCAGGGAGAGTGAAAGATGCTCCCCCATGAGCATCAAGCTTAAGGAAAGAACACAACTAGTGAGAACTGAGTAGTACCCTCAAAAGGAAAATAAGGAAGGAATCAGCCCAATAACTGATAGTACTGGATTAAGGACTGTCAATAAGATAACAAAGAATTTATACCCTGTGGTAGCAAATCCATATACCTTACTAACTTGTTTAACACCTGAGCTAACCTGGTTCACGGTTTTAGGCCTAAGAGATGCCTTCTTTTGCCTCCCTATCCACGAAGCCAGCCAGAAAATTTTTGCATTCAAACACAAGCTCACATAGTCCGTGTGCCTGAAGACTTCAAGATTCCCCACTCAGATTAGAGAACAGCTTGCAAAGACCCAGAGTCCCAGGAAGCTCCACAAGAGGAAAGGAGGCTGTTGCAGTACGTGGATGATCTTCTAGTAGCCACTCGGATGAGGGAAGCGAGAGAAGCCTGGACGGTAAGCCTTTTGAATTTCCTAGGACTCCAAGGACGCAGAGTCTCAAAGAAAAAGGCAGAGGTAGTGAAACAGAAGGTAATCTACCTGGGGTAAGAAGTGAGTGCTGAGCAGCAGACTTTAAGGCAGGGAAGCCGTCTGCCAAACCCCAAAACCCCAGACAATGAAGGAACTCTGAACCTTCTTAGGCATGGCAGGGTAGTGCCAGCTGTGGGTTTATAATTATGGACTGTTCACCAGACCCCTCTATGCTCTTATTGCCAATGGAAACAGAGATCTCCAGTGGACAAAAGACGCCACACGGGCCTTTCGCCAGCTAGAGAGAGTGCCCTCATGTTGGGTCCAGCTTTGAAACTTCCAGATGTAAGTAAAGCACTTTTTCTATCTTTCCACGCAAGGAATTGCCCAGGGAATATTGGCTCAGGACTTGGGCCCATACTGAAGGGCAGTTGCTTACTTCTCTAAGCAACTAGATGCAACAGCCAAAGGATGACCAGGTTGCCTCAGAGCTATAGCAGCAGTCGTACTGAATATTCAAGAGGCATGCAAGTTTACCCTGGGACAAAAATGACTGTGCTAGTGTCCCACACAGTGTCTGCAGTACTAGAAGTAAAGGGTGGCCACTGGCTCTCACCACAGAGGTTTCTGAAATGCCAGGCCATCATGGTAGAGCAAGACGATGTAGAGATAGTGGTGACTAATACTGTCAACCCAGCTTCTTTCCTCAGTGGAATCAAGGAGAAGCAGTACACCATAGTTGCCTAGAGACTACTGAAGCTACCTACTCCAGCTGCCCAGAATTAAGGGACACTCCTGCAGATGATGCAGAGACCTGGTTCACTGACAGGAAAGTGACATTGCAAAGTTCACAGTGACTTACCTGCAGAGAGGTAATAGAGTCTGGACCCTTACCAACAGGTACCTCTGCGCAGAAGGCTGAGATAATTGCCCTGACCCGTGCCCTGGAAAGGACAAAAGGGAGGAGAATAACCATCTACACAGACTCAAGGTATGCATTCGGAGTCTACATGCACATGGAGCCATCTGGAAGGAGAGGGGACTGCTGACCTCACAGGGAAAGAAGAGACAATCCAGCTGCTGGAAGCAGTTCAGCTACCTGAAAAAGCATATTAAGGCACACCAGAGAGTGAGCTTAAAATTGGAGGAAAGAAATGAGCTGACGGATGGAGAGGCAAAGAAAGCAGCAAAGGGTGAGGAACAGATTTTCCTCGAAGGTAAACCATAATACAATAATACTAATCAAAGGAGACGTACAACTGCAAGGGGTGGGCTACTATTGAAAGAGAGCTAGTAATCCCTTCCCATTTTCGTGGTTACTAGTGAAGGAAGGGCACTAGAAAACACACTAGGGCCTAACTACTTAACTGCTTAACTACTTAGGCATGTTTTTATAGAGTGTGGCTCCTTTTCCGAAATGACCAAGGCTGCAAGTGATACAGAGTGCATTGAAATGAAGTGTTGACTTTGAAGTAGTAATTTCCACAGGCTTTCTAGAACACACATCTGATTGAAAGAATCGTTGTATCGTTGTCAGGAATTTATATGCCACTATCACTCAGGTGAGCCGACAGTGTGATCCTTGCCTCCAGACTAACCCCAAAACACCCCCCGGCCAAAACTCGGTCAGACTGAGAGAGGCTATGGGCCGGTACAGCAGTGGCAAATTAACTTTTCAGAACTCCCAAGGAAAGGGGGGTATCAGTATTTACTGGTATTGATAGATACATTTTCAAAATGGCCAGAAACATTCCCCACCAGAACTGTCAAAGCTCAAGAGGTGACCAGATTATTTTTACAAGAAATAATACCACGCTTCAGAGTTCCAGCCACGATATCCTCAGATAAAGAATCACATTTCATTTCCAAAATAGTGCAACAGATTAGTAGCCATCTGGGCACAGATTAGAAACTTCACACCCCATACCACCCCCAACCAAGCGGCCGGGTGGAGAGAATGAATAAGACTGGGGCAAGAAGTTAATCTACCCTAGCCCAAGCTCTTCCACTAGCAATATTGCAAATTCAAACTAAACCTTGAGCTAAAGGAATGCTGAGTCCTTTTGGAATGCCTTATAGAAGACCATATAGAATACAAAGGGAATGTCCAGAATGTCCACCTACATGGTGGCATTAAGCAAACAGCTCAGAGTAATTGAGAGACATGTGGCTGGAACTCAGAGCAGGGAGTTAGATAGCCTGGGGATGATGTATATGTTAAGTCTCTTACAGAGAAGACTTCGGAACCACAGTGGGACAGACCACTGCGAGTACTTCTCACCACCTTCACTGCAATCAAAATCAAGGAGCAGAATGCCTGGATCCATCACTCTCGGGTGAAGAAGGCCCAGAAACCCCTTAAGGAGTGACGCCAGGAGACAATGAACTGAGATTAAAACTTACTCGGGCAAAATGAGTATATTGCGGTCGGGAGTAGCTCATATTTTAGTTTGTAGAATTGTATTGTGTGTAATCATAACTGAAGTTTCAGAACTTGAGAGTACCTCTGTTCAAAGTAATGCTAAATGGCCTTGGTCCCTGGCATTTAATCAGTATACTGGATCCATAGGAAAACCTTCTGAGATAAAAGATTTAAACATATCTACTGTAGTAATCCACGAGAATCAGGTATGTGAGGAGCAAGAATGGCAAGAGCAGGAACTGTGGAATCTTCAAGGAATCAGAGGAGAAGAAATCAAAGTAGAGTGCCAAGTCATCAATAGGGTAGCTTATGAGAGACCAGATGTAATTAGTGTCTGAACCTCCCCTGGTGTATATGAACACCAGGAAGTCTGTGATAACCTAAGTGAATCAGACTGTTGGTGTAATTTCACCTTGATACAGCCTGTAGAAGTGACCTGCCTTTGAGCTCAAATTACTATCAGACTTTCATTTGAATTCAAAGTGGACACTGCACTTTTTACCACAGCAGGGCCTTATACACCCCATACTAGTTCAGACTCTACCCAAAATCCAAACTTGAACCTAACGTAGTAAAGAATGTGACTGAACAACAGCTCCTTAGGTCATTTTCCAAGCCGGTTGGCTGAACACTCAGGCAATGGCTGGTAAAGGGTGCTGAACTGCAGGTGGTAAATTAACCCAAGCAAGGAAGGCGATTTTCTTTATTTATAGCTATCCCTTTTCCTACTGAGATTTGGATCAGTGATTGTCCCAGTCTGAGGCAGTTGGATTCTGCTTAAAAGAGGTAGAGAGAGACCCCCCCCCCCCCTCAGAGCTCAGCAGCAGGCTGTAGGATTTTGAGCATCACTTTTGTGCTGAGTGTTTCAAGTAGCAGAAACCTGATCCCAGTTTCTTCTGAGGCACTGCAATGAATTTAGGCTCTTCTCTCAGACTTCCCCTTCATTATTTACTTGAGGCTTGGACCTGAAGCTAGGGGCAAGGTCGGTGAGGTTTCGTAGACCAGGAGAGACATTCCTGCTTGCCACACATCTGGGAAATCAGGTGCTTTGGAGGGGGAAGGAGATTCCCTGAGGTCTCTACATTTCAGAACAAACATCTGCCTCAAATATGACCTAAACCTCTGTCAGATACACTGGTGAAGTGTGTCTGAATTTGCAGTGTGAGTCCAGCACATCCCTCTGGCAGGGAGGGATGGTCATAAACAGAAAGCAGTTCCTGTTCCCCATAACAAACATCTAACTGGCATATTAGGGACAAGATTAGGAGTTTTAAATGGAATTGATTCAGAAATACTGGTGAATAAACTGGCCACTGCAGCAGGTAGCCTAACAAAACTGAAGCAGCCTTTATAGTAATCTCTATTGGCATTAGGAACTAGCCAGTGACAGATTTCAAAAGTACTGCCAAAGTAAGGAAGTATGAAAAGGCCGGGGAGCAAGACCACAAGTTGATAGTAGAAGCACTTAGTATAGTACAAGATAATGTGTCTTTAGCTTTCAGTTGTATACAAGCACAGTTATGGATGCAAGCAACAGCAGCTCTGATCATATGGGAAAGG
This sequence comes from Melospiza melodia melodia, assembly GCF_035770615.1. Classification (NCBI taxonomy): domain Eukaryota; kingdom Metazoa; phylum Chordata; class Aves; order Passeriformes; family Passerellidae; genus Melospiza; species Melospiza melodia. The sequence goes on along the minus strand of NC_086194.1, from coordinate 174,152,183 downwards.
GGTGAAGGTAATTTTCCAGCTGAAATTCAAGAAATTGTGTGGGATAATGCAATTGATTTTGAAAGGAATTTTCAATCCTGGTGGACTGTGGTGAATTTCACCTATGATCCTGTTTCTAATGTGGCAACTGCCTTTGTGCTTACCATACATAATGCCACTGTTTATGTTATCCATCCCATCGTTGCTCTAGGATCAAACCATGAAAAAACAATACTCTATCCTTCAGAACATGGAGTGTGGGCACGAAAGATGAATGGGGAATGGCAGACAGTAAACTTAGAATCCTGCACTGCTAGAGAACAGATGGGATTCATTTGTGAAAGCAATACTATTAGTGCTCAGGATGTGTGTTTGGACACTGAGCAGAGTATTTGTCACTTCGAAATTCATCCAGTCACTGACCAGAAAACTGTGCTCGTATATACTGGAAAAGGGGGTATGCTTGAGAACTGCTTGTGCTGCTGTACAAATTGATAGCAATGATGTTATTCTGTCTAGTAGAAACCATTCTAATCTCTGTATATGTAATTTTGTTAAGATTATTGGATGTGATCTTTGGGTGGTCACCAACTGCAAATGGAATCTTTAATAAGTTGTGCCACCCCATTGTAATTTTACTACTATTAGTTGGGGTAAGCTTAGGATTATCTATTATATTGTTAATTTGGAACTGGAGAATGCTACAACGAATAGCTGTGCTAACACCTTTGTCAAAAGCACATGGTGAAGCACTAAAAGACACTGACTGTTGTGAAGGTTTTCATTAAGTAAAAGAATTTACTTATTTCCTAGGAAAGGGGGGAATGAGACAGAGTAAAGATCCATTCTGAATTAGGTGAAGTGTCTAAGAGAGGTGAAAAGTCTGTGAGGCCAAAGCTGAAGGAAGAACTCGCATGCCGAGACAGCAAGGAGACAGAGAAAGAAAAACAGAAAAGACCACAAGGTCGATTTGCCCCCGACTTAGAAATTCCTTTGATAAAGAAGAACTGGCGATAAATGTCACACGGAATGAATAGGTATGAACTCATTGTGAAAATGTATGCATATGCATTTGGAAGGGGGAAAAAGAAGACCCGAGGTCTTCAGAAGTACGCATGCCTTGTTGGGGGACCTGCGTCCGGCAAGTGTCGTAATAAAAGCATACTGGGCTTTACAACTTTTACGAAGTTGTGAGGTTTCTTCTTTTCTCTGCAAAACACCACTACCAAGGTTGTGGTGGCCAGGAGAAGTCCTCCAAGGTGGGAGGGAGCCCTGGGGATGCTTCCACCTGGGGGCCAGAGAGAGGGGTCAGAGGGGACCATGTGGGGAGTGAGGGAGTTTGGGACATGCATATTGGATGGTTAGGGGTGGCAGAAGAGAATGGGGGCCATGAGGTGACAGGTGACAGGGTGTTGGGAGAGGCACGGAGGGGTAGAGGGGCCAGGGAGGTCAGAGGTGTAATGGTGGGCTTAGGTTTGACAGGGGTCAGGTGGAGTCAGGAGGTGCCATGGCGAGTGACAGATGGTGACAGAGGTTCAGGATGTGCCATGAGGGGTCCCAGCCCACCCACGTCCAGCACACAAGATCCATCCCCACAGCACTGCCTTTGGTGGCGAGTGACAGGGTCGGAATGGGGTCGGGGGTCATGTCTCTGTCCCTGTCCCTCTTGTCTCCTGGCATGGGTGTCCCTTTCCCTTTTCCCTCCCACAAGCGCGGGTTTTCATCTTTGTGCCCTGTCCCCGTGCCCACATGGGTGTCCCCAGAGTTGGTGTCCCCAGCATGGCCTGTCCCTGTCCCCAAACTCTGAGTGAGTGTCCCCACCCTCTGTGCCTGGTCATGGGTGTGCCCTGTCCACTGTTGGTGTCCCCATGGCCACAGTGGGTGTCCCCATCCCCCCAGATTGTCACCTCTGGTGTCACCTTGCAGCCACTCGCAGGTGTAGTTGCTGAAGTTCCCATTGGAGCGGAGCTGGATCCTCGCCTTTTCTCCTTCCTGGCTGACTTTGATGACCTGGAAGGTCTCATATGGTGGGATCAGCACCTCCTTCTCATTAGGATACTTGGAGAAATTCCAGATTGCTGCTCCGTGGAACGCGTACACCTGGAGCACCATGGCACTCCCAAAGTGCTGGGCAGTTTTTTCATTCTGTGATGCTGAAGAGAATTGACCAAACCGGACCATGTCACTGGGCTTTGCCTTGAACCTGTACTTGCACACCCCCAGATACACGTTGTGACACTGCCCATTCTGAGCCTGCCTCAGCATCACCAGGGCCTGGGTCAGCAGGAAATGCAGCATTTTGAAGTGGAAGTTGTCCCGGTATTCCTGGCTGGAGCGCCCGGCTGTACGCACGGCTTCGTTGAACTCTCTGTACAGCTCATTCATTGTGTAGGCCATGAGGGCGATGGCCTGGGCTGGAGAGGACAGAGAGGACACAGGGGACTTCTGACCTCGCCACTTGGCTGTGGCATTAAGCAAGGCCTGGGCAAAAAGAGGATTCTGCTGGAACTCGGAGTTGTTGAGAGCTGGTAATTCCGCGATCATTTTAGTGTCACAGCCCTGGTACTTATCATCGAAGGAGTCCGGGGCCATGTCCAGAGGGATCACATCGACAGCCATGGTGGCCATGGCCATTGCCAGCAGTGTCAGGGTCGTAGCCGGGGGAGCCATGGAGAGGAAAGGCCACAATGACCAGTGTGGGACGCTGGTGGACACAGAGGGGACATGGGGGAGACACAGAGAGGGTTCATCAGTGAGGGACCGGGAAGGGAAGTGGGGTCAGCCCAGGGGGAAGGGAGGCACTCCTGGCCAGTAGACCCCAGGGCATGTCTGGGGTCCCTGACCTAAATCCTGGGGGTCATGCCCTGAGACCCCCAGTGTCCCCCTCGGCCCATCCCCAGACCCCAATCCCACTCCCAGTCCCCAATTTCTTCGATGTCACCCCAGGACATCAACCCAAATCCAGCCATCACTCCCTTCCCCCACAGCGTCTCTCAGCCCCCCACCACCCCAATCCCACCCCCACCATCCCATGCCCCCCGTCATTTTCCACCAGAGCCACCCATTACCCCAATCCCAGTCCTGTGACTCCCCGAGTGCCCCCCCAGCACTGCAATCCCAATCCCTCAGTCCCGTGCCTCCCCCAAGAGTCCCCAGGGGTCACTCCAGCCCCAGTACTGAAATCAGCTGGACTGAACTCCCTGATGGAACTGCAGCTATCAGAAAACTGGAATTCTTTATCAGCTCAGACTCACAGTGGATCTCTCCTGGTCCTGCAGGTCACGGGAGACTTTGCCACAGGGTCTTTATCCACCATAATTTCAAATATTCGTTACAATGTGTCCCTCACCTAGTACAGAAACTTCACATTTCTGAAAAATCATTTGCATACTTCTGCCTCGTTCTGGAAATCCTTTTATGGTACTGGGAAGTCCTAAAAATGAATTTTCTCAGTGTGTTTTTCATTGAGTGCCCCAATATCCCAGAAGACCTCAGCTTGAACTTTCACATTTGGCAGACACTGCTGCTTCTTCTGTGTTACAGAACTGCCCAAAAACCCCTCAAATGACTTCCCTTTATCTCTTTGTCTTTGCTCTGATGTGCACACATTTTGCATTCTATTATGGTTTTTTGCTAGTTCTTCTTTAAGCTCTATCCAGCACCTTTAAGGGATCTGAAACTTTCTGTTCTCTCTCTTATTGTTCAGTCCCCACGACTCCAATCCCACAATCCCATGTCCCCACAGTTCCACCCAGTCCCACTCCCCAGTGCTCACTGAGTTGCTGTCACACCTCAGATACCAATTGGGGTCCCCTATCAGATGACATCGCTGCAGGCGATGATCCTCTGCAGATGTCATCTGATACGGGACCCCAAGTGGTATCTGAGGTGTGAGTGCAACTCAGTGAGCAGTGGGGAGTGGGACTGGGGGGAACTGGGGGGACATGGGTTGGTGGGATTGGGGTCCCAGAGGGTGAGCAGTAAGAGAGAGAATAGAAAGTTTTAGATGCCTTGGTACAGTTTGGTGCTTGGTACAGTTTAAAGATGAACTGGCGTAAAACAATAAAAGGATGTAAAAGTGTGGACATAGCAGGACAAAGTTGACTGGACCGTGTGGAGAAACAGATAAACTGCTGTAAAGGGTTTTTGGCAAGTTCTGTAACACAGAAGGAGCAGCAGCTGCCCAAAGCAAAATTTTGAGGCAAGGTGATCTGGGATATTGGGGCACTCAGTGAAAACCACACTGAGAAAGCTCATTTTTATGAATCTGCAGCAAAATAAAAATTATTTCCTAAAAGAGGCAGAGCCATGCAGATTATTTACGGGAAAAGGGCTGGTTTCTGTATTATATAAAGGACACAATTTCATGTATATTTATAATTATGATGCATAAATACCCAATGGAAAAGTCCCCCCTGATGTGCAGGACCAGAAGAGATCCCCTGTGAGTCCGAGCTGATCAAGAATTCTGGCTTTCTGATACCTCCAGTTCCATCAGGGAGTTCACTCCAACCAATTTCGGTATCAGGGACTGGGGACCCTTGAGGGGGGAACATGGGACTGAGGGATTGGGGTCTGGGGGGCACTGGGAGTGTCACAGGACAGGAACTGAAGTCCTGGGCTGGTCCAGAGGCCAGCAATGGGAGACCCAGGACCATGGGAGTGGCAGTGGGGTACTGGGGCACACTTGGGTGGCACATGGGACTGGATCGGGATCCAGGGGTCCCCAGGGAGGTGATGGAACTGAGACTGGGATTTGGGTAAGGGGAGGAGGGGACAGGGACAGGTGGGACACATTGGGGACCCCAAACCTTGGGCTAGGGTCTTGGGGGACATGGGGTCACTGGGAGGGATACAAGGCACTGGGGGAGGGATTGGGGTAACAGAGGCAATGGGAAACACTGCAAGGAGTGGGGGGGCACGGAACTGTGGGAGTGGGATTGAGAGTCTTGGGAACAATGAGGTATCCAGGAGTGATCACAGGATTTGGGATCCGGTTCCAGGACATGTCCAGGGGTCTCCTGGCCAGGGCAGCCCCCACTCTCCCTAGGCTGACCGCATTTTCACTCGCCAGACCCTCCCCTGGGAAGCTCCCCATGGCTGGCCATGTCCCTCAGAGTCCCCTCTGTCCCATTAGTGTCTCCTCAGCATCCCTCAGTGTCCCCCAGTGTCCTCCTCGTGTCACACAGTCTGTCCTCTGTGTCCCCTCTGTGCCCCCAGTGTCCCACACTGGTCCCTGTGGCCTCACTTCTCTATGCCCCACCTGGCTCACACCCTGGCACTGCTGGCAATGACCGTGGCCACTGCGGACATCAAGGTGGTGCACCTGGACATGGCCCACAACTCCTTTGATGACCAGTACCTCAACTGTGGCCCAGCCACGACTGCAGCCTTGCCAGCCCTCAAGAGCTCTGACTTCCAGAGGAACCCTCTTTTTGCCCAGACCTGCGTGAAAGCCACGGCCGAGTGGCAGAAACAAGGCTCCAATTCATCCATTCTGACCAAAGACCAGTCCATCGCCCTCATGGTCTACACAATGAATGACGTAGACAATTCGTTCAACAAGGCCGGGCGTGAGGCTGGACGCTCCCGCCAGGAATACCGGTACAACTTCCACTTCAAAACACTGCATTTCCTGCTGACCCAGGCCCTCCAGAAGCTCAGATGCCATAATAAGTGTCTGGAAGTGTCCCGGGGAGTGAGGAATATCCAGTTCAATATGAAATTTGGTGATAATGTCGGCCTCAATCAATTCACTTCATCGTCACTGAAGAAATCTGTGGCCAAATATTATGGGACAGACACAATGTTCGAGGTGCGCACGTGTCTCGGAGCACACATTGAGAAGTTCTCCCACAATCAAAGTTAGAAGGAGGTGCTGATCCCACCCTTCGAGACCTTTGAGGTTGCCAAAGTCACCAGGGAAGGGAATAAGGTGCAGATTGCGCATCGCTCCACTGGGAACTTCAGCAACTACAACTGCGAGTGGCTGCGAGGTGACATCATGGGAACAACCTGGGGGGATGGGGACACTCAGTGAGAGTTGGGGACAAGAAGACATGGTGCTGAGTACACCCATGGCCCAGAGGGGACAGGGACACACACTGTGGCTGGGAGACAAGACACCCAGAGGTCGAGACATGGTCAGGGACAGCATTGCTTGGGTGCAGGAAATAGACACAGCCAGTGCCAGGTGAGAGGGAAAGGGACATCCAGTGCGGGGGTTGAGGGCGCAAGGTACATGGTACATGGCTGGGTACAAGGGGACATGGACCTCATTATGGCCCCCTCTGACACCACACCCTCAGGGCCCTCCACCACCTCTGTCCCTCCCGCCATGGCAATCCTGATGCTCACCTGGCCCTCCCACCCCAGGATCCCCTGACCCCTCTCTTTGTCCCCACAGGTGGGAGCCTCCCCAGGAATTCTCCCAATCTTGGGGAGCTTCTCCTTGCTACTGTGGCCATGGCAGTGGCCATTGGAACTCTCTAAGCCACAACACCACCAAGGTCGCGGTGGTTGTGGAGGCCACTGTGGAAGGCCACCAGGACGAAGGCCACCAGGACCCCCAGAGAAATGAAGCCACCAAAGCTACGGAGGGCATTATGACCACTATGGTCCCTTTGTCCAGAGTGACCACTGTGGTCGTTATTGTTACTATGGCCACTGTGGCCACTTTGGTCTCTACGACCACTCTGGCCACTCTGGGCATTGGAACCACCATCGTCAGCATGGCCATTGTGCCCACAGTGACCCATGATGTCACCATGCACACTGTGACTACTGTGTTCACGGCAGCTACTGAGACCACCATTGACACCATGGCTACCAAGGCGACCAAGGTCACCATGGCCACCACAGCCACTGTAGCCAGCATGGTTACTGTACCATGGTGTCCATCCTGGAAAAGCCCCTCCAAGAGGTGCCCAGTGAGGGAATGATGCCAGGCCAGCAGGACCAGCACAAGGGGCCTGGAGCTGCCAGGACAGCACAGGACAGCACGGACAGCAGAGACTGGGCAGCACCTGGGGCCACTTGGGCACTTCCGGACAGAGGGGTTGGGGAGTGGCAATGTCACGGCCACCTCCTAGCGCTCCTTGGCTGCCTTGCCTGGTGTAGCAATAAATTGCTGCTTGCTCACTTGCTGTACAAGAAATGAATAAAACCCTGATCCTTGCTCGCCAGGTGTATCAAAAGTTTACCAAAATTTGCTGCTGGCTCACCTGATGTATCCCCTACAGCTCCTTTAACGCCTTTCCTGCAGAGTGCCTCATTCCCTAAAATAAAGCAGTTCCTGGGGTTTTCTTTAGAGACCACTGAAAGCTTTATTTTTCAAAGCTTGATCTTCAAACAGGTGATGGAGAAATATTCCTCCCTTTTTCCTGAAGAGGGAAACGTTTCCCTTTTTCACTGCAGCCCCTCAGCAAGGACCTGGAGGGGCTAGAGCATGTCCACGGAAGAGATGGAAAAGTAGAAGGGTTTGGAGAACCAGGAAGAACTGAGGGAGCTGGTGAGGGCTGCTCAGTGCAATTAAAAAAGGATGAACAATCAGTCAGGGGCCTTTTCACAACGTCCTGATTTGAGGCAATGCAACAGAAGAAGCACTGGGAGGAAAAAAAAGAAAGAACTAACAGAAAGAGAAAGGATGTAAAATAAAATGGAGAAAAGGGGAGAGAGGCAGCACCACCCATTTATTGATGAAAACTCCTGATGTTTCATTCAGGAAACTCTTTTTTGTTTCAAATCTTCTTTACGCCCTCATCTGCTGGAGTTGTGGTTTGGGAATTGTCCACCCGAGGGCAGCAGCGAGTGCGGGAAATCATCGGCACTGTGTATGCGCCACTCCCAGCTGCAGTTCCGGGTGCCAACAGCAGATGGCCGCACGAGCTGCTGGCACTGCTGAGTGCCCGCCCCGCCCCATCCCGGCCCCGGGGGCTCTGCAATGGTTTGGGATGGAGCGACACTGGTGTATTGACCCCACTCTTTCCAACATCCCCTGGGTCTCTCCTGGCCCCAGGCCACACAGCCAGCTCCACTGGTCACCCACCTGCACCACAGATCCTTCTCCAGATCTGCTCCAGCAGGCCAACCAGCCAGGACGGGCACTGGGGACTGTGCCTCCCCATGGACAGAACCAACCCTTGCTCTGTTGAACCTCCCAATCCCTGGTCCCCCTTAAGGTCCCTGTGAAGTGCAGAATTTGGCAGGATGCTCTGTCTGTAATGTCCCCAAGGGACAATGCCCCATTTGTGGCCATCAAGGCTGCACTGAGAGGGGTCTTCTGCTGATTTTGGTGCTGAATTAGTCTAAAACCAGCCCAAATGACCAAACTCAAATCAACAAGTGAGGATGAAGCATCAGAGCTTGGCCTGGCCATCCATCAGCTGACACTGGGAACATTGAGTCCCCTCCGAGACAGAGATTCCTCTCCCTTATTCTGCTTGGAATGAAATGTGTGTGAGGATCCTCCCTTGGGAAGGGAATGCTCCCTAGGGATCCTCCTTGAGGCTGAGAGAAAGAGACATTCTCATGATTCTTGGTGTGGGGAAAGACATTGAGCCCTGTTTAGGAATTGTCTCTTTTTGCTGGCTTTGACAGGATTATTCAATGAAATTGTTTTGATAGAAATTTTTAATAGGATTGCTTTGCACAATGGCCCTGATGTGCACAGTGGTCAGAGTGGCTCTGGCGGGTCAGGGAGTCTTGGTGTTCACAGCGGCCTTGGTGGTCATACAGACCATGGTGTCCAGAGTGCCTCTGATGGCCACAGGGACCTCATGGTGGCAATAGCTGCAAAGGTGGCCAGAGTGGCAGGGGTGGCCATGGTAGCCTTGGTGGTCTCGTTTCTCTGAGGGTCCTGGTGGTTTTGGTGATCGTGGTGGCCACAGTGACCACAGTGACCTCAGGTGACTTTGGTTGCCTGCTGGCTCAGAGGATCCCTGTTGCCACTGCCAAGGTTGTGGTGACCAGGAGAAGTCCTCCAAGGTGGAAGGGGGCGCTGGGGATGCTTCCACCTGGGGGACAGAGAGAGGGGTCAGGGGGACCATGTGGGGAGTGAGGGAGTTGGGGACATGCATATTGGAGGGTTAGGGGAGACAGGAGAGATGGGGACCATGAGTTGACAGGTGAGAGGATGTTGGGGGAGGCACAGAGGGGTAGAGGGGCCATGGAGGTCAGGAGTGTCATGGTGGGCTTAGGGGTGACAGGGGTCAGGTGGAGTCAGGAGGTGCCATGGCGAGTGACAGATGGTGACAGAGGTTCAGGATGTGCCATGAGGGGTCCCAGCCCACCCACGTCCAGCACACAAGGCCCATCACCACAGCACTGCCTTTCTTGGGGAGTGACAGGGTCGGAATGGGGTCGGGGACCCATGTCTCTGTCCCTGTCCCTCTTGTCCCCTGGCATGGGTGTTCCTTTCCCTTTTCCTCCCACAAGTGGGGGTCTCCATCTCTGTGCCCTGTCTCTGTGCCCAGATGGGTGTCCTCAGACTTGGTGTCCCCAGCATGGCCTGTCTCTGTCCCCAAACTCTGAGTGAGTGTCCCCACCCTCTGTGCCTGGTCATGGGTGTGCCCCTTCCACTGTTGGTGTCCCCATGGCCACAGTGGGTGTCCCCATCCCCGCAGGTTGTCACTGTGGTGTCACCTTGCAGCCACTCGCAGGTGTAGTTGCTGAAGGTCCCCTTGGAGTGGAGCTCGATCCGTGCCCTTTCTCCTTCCTGTCTGACTTTGATGACCTGGAAGGTCTCATATGGTGGGATCAGCACCTCCTTCTCATTAGGATACTTGGAGAATTCCCCGATTTCTGCACCGTGGCACGTGTACACCTCAAACACCGTGGCACTCCCAAAGCTATTGGCAATTTCTTCACTCTGTGATGCCGAAGAGAATTGACCAAACCGGACGATGTTACCGGGCTCTGCCTCGAACCTGTACATGCTCACCCCCCGGTACACGCGGTGACACTGCCCATTCTGAGCCTGCCTCAATGTCACCAGGGCCTGGGTCAGCAGGAAATGCAGCGTTTTGAATTGGAAGTTGTCCCGGTATTCCTGGCTGGAGTGCCCGGCTGTACGCACGGCTGCGTTGAACTCTCTGTACAGCTCATTCATTGTGTAGGCCATGAGGGCGATGGCCTGGGCTGGAGATGACAGAGGGGACAAAGGGGACCCCCGACTCTGCCACTCAGCTGTGGCTTTAAGCCAGGCCTGGGCAAAAAGAGGATTCTGCTGGAACTCGGAGTTGTTGAGGGCTGGCAATTCTGCAATCATTTTAGTGCCACAGCCCTGGTACTGATCATCGAAGGAGTCCGGGGCCATGTCCAGGGGGATCGCATCAACAGCCGTGGTGGCCATGGCCATTGCCAGCAGTGCCAGAGTATGAGACAGGGGAGCCATGGTGAGGAGAGGCCACAATGACCAGTGGGACACTGGGGGACACAGAGGGGACATGGGGGAGACACAGGGAGGGTTCATCAGTGAGGGACTGGGGAGGGAAGTGGGGTCAGCCCAGGGGGAAGGGAGGCACTCCTGGCCAGAAGACCCCCTAGGCATTTCTGGGGTCCCTGATCCCAAATCCTGGGGTTACTAATGCATCCCCAAAGTCGCCCAGCCCCCCAGGGACCCCAATCCCAATCCCACAGTACTGTGTCCTCCTGGCCCCCCAGAAGCCCAATCCCACTCCCATGACTACAAGTCCTCTCAGCCTCAGCAGGATCTCAACCGAAATCCTGGGGTCACTCCGAGACCCCCAGTTTCCCCCTCAGCCCATCTCCAGACCGGAATCCCACTCTCAGTCCCCAATTTCTTTTGTGTCACCCCAGGACATCAACCCAAATCCAGGCATCACTCCCTGCCCCCACAGTGTCTCCCAGCCCCCCCCCATCATCCCAATCTCACTCCCACCATCCCATGTCCCCCCTCATTTTTCCCAGAGCCCCCCATTACCTCAATCCCAGTCCTGTGACTCCCCCAGTGTCCCCCCCATGTTTGCAATCCCAATCCCTCAGTCCCGTGATACCCCACAAGAGTCCCCCTGGAGTCCCCCCACCGTGATACCAATATCAGCTGGAGTGAACGCCCTGATGGAAATGGAGATAGCAGAAAGCCAGAATTCTTGATCAGCTCAGACTCAGAGCAGATCTCTCCTGGTCCTGCACATGAGGGAGGACTTTGCCATGGGGTATTTATCCATAATAATTATAAATATTCATTAAAATGTGTCACTTATCTAATACAGAAACTGTACTTTTCTAGTAAATCATTTGCATTGTTCCACCTCCTCCTACAGGTCTTTTATTGTCCTGGAGAGTCATAAAAATCAGGCTTCTGGGGCACTTTTTCACCAAATACTGTGATACCAAATGCAATGTTCCTGGAACAATTTCTTTGCACAGATGCTGTTGTTTCCTGTTACAGAACTTGCCAAAACCCCACTGGAGTTCCCTGTGTATGTTTCTCCATGGGTTCTAGCTGTGATTTTCATCTTGTGTGCTCACCTCCCCCTCGTTTTATCATTTCTGCCAGTTTGTCTTCAGGCTCTGTCCAGCACCTTCAGGGGAATGGAAAATTTCCATTCTCTGTGGTATTTGTCACTTTGTGACAGAAATGCTCCAGTCCTGTTATCATCCATGCTGCCTACCAAGATCTCCAGGTCTTTTCTGTTCTGAGGAGCCCAGAATGGGCAAGAGCACTGGGCAGAACTGGACATGGCACTGGGCAGACCTGAACATGGCACCGGGTAGAACTGGACATGACACTGGGAAGAGGTTGACACAGCCCTGAGCACAGCTGGAAATGGCTCTGAACAGAATTGGGCACAGCACTCCTGATGTGCCTCACTGGGCAGGGAGAGGGACACGATCACTACCTGACTTCTGGTCTCGCTCATCTGAGTGTCCTCCAAATCCCTCCTGGCCCCAGGCCACACGGCCAGCTCCACTGGTCACCCAGCAGCAGCCCTCGGTCATTCCCTAGAGCTGCTCCAGCAGGTCCCCACCAGCCAGGCAGGGCACTCGTGCTAAATTGAGCTAAAACCAGCCCAAGTCACCAACCCTGAACTGACAATGGAGTGTAAAGCACCAGAACCGGGAATGGCCATCCATCACCTGACTCTGGCAATGCCCAGTCCCCTCTCAGACAGAAATTCTTCTCCCCTATTCATACTTGGAATGAAATATGTGTGAAGTTCCTCCCTCAGGAAGGGCACGCTCCCCAGCAGTCCTCCTCAAAGGTGGGAGAAAGAGACGTTCCCACAAGTGTTGGTATGGGGAGTCACAATAAGCCCTGCTTAGGAATGGTCACTGTTGACTGTCTCTGTCAGAATTACTTCATGGAATAATTTTGGTAGAATTATTTAACGGAGTTGTTTTGATAGAATCAGGTAATAGATTTTATTTGACACAATATGTTAATAGAATGTGAATTGACTAAACCGGACCTTCTGGCCACACTGTGCCTGGAATTGGACATCATGCGCACCCTAGAACACATGGTGACACTGCCCTTTCTGAGCATGCCTCAGTGTCACCAGTGCATCAGTTAGCAGGAAATGCAGTGTTTTGAAGCAGAAGTTGTTCTGATATTCCTGGCAGGAGCATGCAGCTGCACACATGGCTGTGTTGAAGTCCTTGTAAATGTCCTTTGTTGTGTAGGCCGTGAGAGCGACGGTCTGGGCTGGAGATGCCAGAGGGGACAGTGGGAACCCCCGCTTTGCCAATGAGCCTCGGCCTTCACCCAGGTCTGGGTGAAGAAGGGAGGATTCACCTAGAACTCAAAGTGGCTGAGGGCTGGCAAGGCTGCGATAATGGCAGGGCCTCAGCCCCGGTACTGGTCATTGAAGGAGTCCTGGGTCCTGTCCAGGGGCACAACCTTGATGGCTGCAGTGGTCACTGTCATTGCCAGCAGTGCCAGGGTGTGAGCCAGGAGAGCCATGGCAGGGAAGTTACTAGGAGCAGTGTGGGAAACTCGGGGACAAAGTGGGACACATACTGAGGGGACACTGAGGACACACGGGGGTACATGGGAAGGGTTCCTCTGTGAGGGGCTCAGCATGGCCCCGAGCTCCAACCAGATGAACTTTAGTACAGTGGCCATTTATTCCCATTTCCTAGGAGGCCTTAGACATTATCCTTTTGTTCTCCTATGCAGTGAATCTCTTTGTCAGTGCCATGATTGCCTTTGGCAAATTTTTATGAATTGTGATCTGTACTCTATATATTTCATCCTGTATTTAGCAGATTACCAGTAATAGTCTTAATTAGATAATAGCCTTACAGATGGGAACTGCTTTAACATGTATGCATTACATAAAAAACCAAAAAAGAGGGACATGTGGAAGCCTAGACCCGTACAGAAGCTCAAATGGGGAGCACGGCAGACCTTGCAGCCCTGGTACAGTGAAGACCATGAGAGAGAAAAATTCAATAAAGAACAGAAGTGAAGACATCATCTCTGGTCACTCTGACCCTCTGACACTGACCACTATGAGTAAAGAGATGACAGGAACGTTGCTGGTGAAACAGACAACAAGGACATTACTGGTGAAAGAAGGATAATTGAGAATATTGTGTTTTTAAGGGGACTGGGGCAAAGGGGTCCAAGTAGAAAATTTCATATGAACATAGTGAGCTATAAATCCTGGTAAACTGGTGTAATAAATGGCTTTGCTTTGCTGGCATTGCAGAGTCCATGTCTCTCTATCCCCACACACCAGCCACCCAGTCCCAATACCAATCCTTTTTCAATTCTTCCAGTGTCCCCTTGGTGCTCCCCAGGATCTCATTTATACTCCCAGACCTTTGTAGCCCTCTTATGACCCCAGGACGCTCAGGAACCTCACTCAAATTCCTTAAGCCACCCCGTCAGCTGCCCCCAACCATCTGCCTTGGTCCTCTCCCAGATGCCAGTCCTGCTCACAGTCCTGTTACACATTTCATGTCACCCCAGGACCCCAACCCAAATTCAGGGACCAACCCGTGACCCTGCAATGTCAGCCTGGAGCCCTCCATGACCACAGTCTACAATCCCAGTCCCATGTCCCTCCACAAGTGTCCCATGGAGTAGTCCCAGGCACCAATATAAAAATCAGCAGGAGCAAACTCCCTGATTAAACTGAAGGTAGCAGAAAGATCGAATTCTTTATCAGCTCAGACTCACAGCAGATCTGTCCTGGTCAACATCAGGGGGGCACCTTGACAAGAGAATCTATTAATCCTAATTATAAATATTCATCAAAATGGGCTTCTTAGCTAATACAAAACCAGCACATTTCCCGTAAATAATTGGCATGGATCGGCCTCTTTTGGGAAATAATTTTTATTGTCCTGGAGGGTCATAAAAATGGGGTGATAGGAGGTGGGTTTCAATAAGTGCCCCAATATCTCAGATGACCTAGTCTCAAACTTTCGCTTTTGCAGTGACTGCTCTTTTTGTGTCACAGAACTTGCACAAAAACCCCTCACTGCATTGCCCTTTATCTCTTCCTCCACAGGTTCCAGCGACCTTTACCCTTCTGTGTACACATTTTTACATCCTTTTATTGTTTTTTGCTCATTCTTTTTAAAGCCCTATGCAGCACCTGCAGGAGAACTCAAACTTTCTATTCTCTCTCTTATTGCTCATCCTCCATGACCCCAATCCCACAGACCGATGTCCCCCCAGTTCCCCCCAGTCCCACTCCCCACTGCTCACTGTGTTGCTGCCTTATCTCAGATACCACTTGGGGTCTCCTTTCAGATGACATCCCAGTAGGCACCTTGAGCCTGAGTATGGTTCTCTTGGGGGAGTGCCTGGGTGACTTCCCTGGCCTTGTTGGTGTGGCAGGAGTACTTCTGGACCCCCCAAAAAGGGATCCAACACACCAGGAGATACCTGAGCCCATGTTGGCATGGTAGCTCAGAAAAGCCATTTGCCAGTATTCTCCAGGAGTGTTTCATCTTTCAGTGATACCTGGAGGTGATGGTTTTGAATTCAAAGGGTTCTTTTGAAGACATATCAGGCATTGCTCTATAACAGACCTGAGACCTGAGAATTTTCTCCTATGGACACTGAAGATCTGAGGCCGCAGACCAGTGCCCATCACATCAATGCCCCAGAGCTTTGCTGGTGCTTTTCTCCTTTACCAATTGCAGCATCAGTTCGCGAAGGCCTGACACCTGGTGATTGGGAGTTACCTCTCACCTACCCACCCAGCAATCCTCATTATTGTGGGCTTTTAGATAAGCAGCCAATTTTCAATCTGCCCAACTCTATCCAGGCCTCACCTCTGGGGATGAAATTCCTTTCTCAGAAATTAACACCAGGATGCTTTGTTGCAGAACCTCTCCTGCAGCTTTATTGTAAGTTTATTTCCCACAGGGATTTGTCAGTCCTCAAGCTGGTGTGCCCTGGATTGCAGTACGGCCACTTCTTTGGGCAGCTGGGTGGTAATCAGGACACACAGGGACCGCTGCATTCATTGGTACACAAAAAGCTCAAAGGAGAGGAAATCCCACGGGAGATGCAGACCTGAGGAGCATCTTTAGGTTACCGAATGCCTGTCCTTCCGCAGGAGTCCAAATCAAGGACATTCAGGGGCCTCATGTTTGAGGGAGCCTTCAGGGCTCCTGTGGGGTGCTCTTCAAAACAACTCGACATCAGCCAGGATTGGCACAGATGAATGTAGGCCACAGCAATGACTTTTCTCCTCATACAAGTGGCCAAGAAATCAAATTTGTGACAAAGATTTCAGGTATATACTCTGGTCACTGTAACTGCAAGGAGATGTGGAACAAGGGGAGGAGCTCGATGTGTTACAAAGAGCTCTGGAATTAGCAGTGAGGAAAAGGGCAAACATAGGAAGTCACTTGCCATCTGCTTTGAGCATTGCTCATGCCCATGGAGACATATGCAGAGAAAGAAGTCAATTACAGCACAGGGATCTCCGATTAAATATAAGCAAGAATTATTGTCCCTCCTTGATTCCACCCAGCTGCCGAAAGAAGTGGCTGTACTACAATCCAGGACACACCAGGTTGGGGGTTGAAAAATCCCTGTGGGAAATAGACTTGCATTAAAGCTACAGGGTAGGTTCTGTGACAAAGCATCCTGGTGTTAATTCCTGAGAAAGGAATTTCAGCCCCAGAGGTGAGGCCTGGATAGAGTTGGGCAGATAGAAAATTGGCTGCTTATCTAAAAGCCCACAGTAATGAGGATGGCTGGGTGGGTGGGTAAGAGGTAACTCCCAATAACCAGGTTTCAGGCCCTCCCCAACTGATGCTGCAATTTGTAAAGAAGAAAAGCACCAGCAAAACTCTAGGGAATCGATGTGAAGGGCACTGGTCTGCGGCCTCAAATCCTCAGTGTCTTTAGGACAGAATTGTCTGGTCTGTTAGAGAGCACTGCCTGATATGTTTTTAAAAGAACCCTTTGAATTCAAAACCATCACCTCCAGGCATCACTGGAAGTGGAAACAGTCCTGGGGATTTCTGGCAAACGGCTTTACTGAGCTTCCACACCAACATAGGCTCAGGTTATCTCCTGGTGTTGGTGGGTTGGTGGATCCCTTTTTGGGGTCCAGAACTTCTCCTGCCACACTCCCCTGGGAGATCATCCCCAGGCTCAAGGTGCCTACAGGGATGTCATCTGAAAGGGGACCCCAACTGGTATCTGAGATAAGGATGCAACTCAGTGAGGAGTGGGGAGTGGGACTGGGGGGAACTGGGGGAACATGGGACTGTGGGATTGGTGTTGTGGGGGCTGGGCATTAAGAGAGAGAATAGAAAGTTTCAGATCCCCTGAAGATGCTGGATAGTGCTTTCAAAAAACTAATAAAAAACAATAAAAGGCTGTAAAAGTGTGCACACAAAAGAGCAAAGGTTGCTGGAACTGGTGGAGAAAGAGATAAAGGGAACTGCAATGAAGGGTATGCGGCAAGATCTGTTACACCAAAAGAGCAGTGCCAGCCCAAAACGAAAGTTTGAGGCAAGGTCATCTGAGATATTGGGGCACTGAGTGAAACCCACATCCTGATACCCCATTTTTATGACACTCCAGGACAAAAAAAAATTATTTCCCAAAAGAGGCCGAGCCATGCCAATTATTTACGGGAAATGTGCTGGTTTTGTATTAACTAAGAACTGCATTTTGATGTATATATACAATTAGGATGGATAGGTTCTGTTGGCAATGTCCCCCCTGATGTGTAACACCAGGAGAGATGTGTTGTGAGTTCGAGCTGATCAAGAATTCTGTCTTTCTGCTACCTCCAGTTCAATCAGGGAATTCACTCTGGCCGATTTTGATATTGGTGGCTGGGGAGATTCCCCATGACACTTGTGGAGGGACATGGGACTGGCGCTGTAGACTGTGGTCATGGAGGGCTCCAGGCTGACATTGTAGGGTCAGGGGTTGGTCCCTGAATTTGGGTTGGGGTCTTGGGGTGACATTAAATGGGTAACAGGGCTGGAAGTGGGACAGTGGGACTGGGGTCTGGGAGAGGGCCAAGGCTGATGGGGGTGGGGGCGGGGGCGATGGGGACTTTAAGAATTTGGGTGAGGTTCCTGAGTGGCCTGGAGTCACAAGAAGGTTACAAAGGTCTGGGACCAGAAACAAGATGCTGGGGAGTACCATTGGGACACTGGAAGGGTAAACAGGGGTTTGGGATTGGGACTGGGCGGCTGGTGTGTGGGGATTGAGAGACGGGGACTCTGCAATGCCAGCACACCAAAGCCATTTATTACACCAGTTTATCAGGATTTATAGCTCACTATGTTCATATGAAATTTTCTAATTGGTCCTCTTTGCCCCAGTCCCCTTAAAAACACACTATTCTCGATTATCCTTTCACTAGTAATGCCCTTGTTATCTCTTTCACCAACTACATCCTGATTATCTCTTCTCTGTCAAGAGCAGTGAGCATGAAAGTCAGGAGTGTCCAGACATGATGGTCAGAGTGATCAGAAGTGATGTCTTCAATTCTGTTTTTGCCTTGAGTCTTTCTCTCCCACAGTCTTCACTGTACCCAGGCCACAAGGTCTGCCATGCACCACAGTTGAGCTTCTGTAGCAGTCTGGTCTTCCACATCTTCTCCTTCTCTGTTCTTTATGCAAAGAGTTTGCGTACACTTATGTTAAAGCAGTTCCCACCTGTAAGGCTATTATCTTATTAAGACTGTTACTGGTTGTCTGCTAAATACAAGATAAAATATATGGAGTACAGATCACAATCAAGAAAAACTTACCAAATGCAACCCTGTCCCTGACAAAGAGACTCACTGCATAGGAGAACAAAAGGATAATGTCCAAGCTCTCCTAGGAAATGAGAATAAATGGCCACTGTTCTAAAGTTCCTGTGGTTGGAGCTCGGGGCCATGCAGAGCCCCTCACAGAGGAACCCTTCCCATGTACCCCCGTGTGTCCTCAGTGTCCCCTCAGTGTGTGTCCCACTTTGTTCCTCCAGTGTCCCACACTGCTCCCAGTAAGCTCCATGCCATGGCCCTCCTGGCTCACACCCTGGCACTGCTGGCAATGACTGTGACCACTGTAGACATCAAGGTGGTGCCCCTGGACATGGCCCAGGACTCCTCTGATGACCAGTACCAGAGCTGCTGGGGCTGCTGGCCCTCAACCACTCTGAGTTCCAGGTGAATCCTCTCTTCACCCAGACTTGGGTGAAAGCCGAGGCTGAGTGGCAAATCAGGGCTCCCCTGTGTCCCCTTTGTCCCCTCTGGCAACTCCAGCCCAAGCCGTTGCTCTCATGGCCTACACAACAAAGGACATTTGTCACAGACATTTTTTCATAAAAATCCTTTCTTTTAGGATTTGTCCTTTCTGGGAAGCTGAGGCCTCTGAAGAAAAATATAAACAATTAATATCTGCTGTTGTGGAATGTAACAGGTACATCTGTGATTGGTCTTCTGTGAGTCTCTGGATTTACTGACCACTGACAGGAGAGATTATCCTGTTTTCTGCCTGGACACAGACCCTTGTTTTTAGATTCCTATTCTATTCTTAGCTTAGCAGCTTCTGCACCTTGTCTCTCTATTCCTTTTAGTATAGTCATAATGTAGTATATATCATAAATTAATAAATCCAGCCTTCTGATCATGAAGCAAGACTCTCGTCCATCTCTCTCACCCTGAGGAACCCTCACAACATTTGTAAGGGCTTCAATGCAGCTCCGTGTGCAGCCGGTGCTCCCACCAGGAATTCTGGAACAACTTCCACTTCCAAATGCTGCATTTCCTGCTGACCCAGGCCCTGGTGACACTGAGGCACACTTAGAATGGGCAGTGTCGCCCCGTGTTCTGGGGTGTGCATGATGTCTGGTTCCAGGCACGGAATGGCCAGGGGGTCTGGTTTGGTCAATTCACATTTTATTATATTATTCTGTCAAATCAAATCTATTACATGATTCTATCAAAACAACTCCATTAAATAATTCTACCAAAATGATTCCATGAAGTAATTCTGGCAGAACGAGTCAAAAGTGACAATTCCTTAGCAGGGCTCAATGTCACTCCCCATACACACACTTGTGGGAGCATCTCTTTCTCTCAGTTTTGAGGAGGACTGTTGGGAAGCAATCCCCTTTCTGAGGGAGGAACCTCACACACATTTCCTCCCAAGTATGAATTGGGGAGAGGAATTTCTGTCTGAGAGGGGATTGGGCATTACCAGGGTCAGGTGATGGATGTCCAGGCCCAGCTCTGGTGATTTACCCTCAATTGTCAATTTAGGGTTGGTGCCTTGTGCTGGTTTTAGCCCAATTTAGCACCAGTGCCCTGCCTGCCTGGTGGAGACCTGCTGGAGCAGCTCTGGGGAATGACCTGGGGTTGTTGCTGGGTGACCAGTGAAGCTGGCCATGTGGCCTGGGGCCAGGAGGGATCTGGGGGACACTCAGAGGAGCAAGGTCAGGAAGTCAGGGAGTGTTAGTGCCCCTCTCCCTGCCCAGTGAGGCACATCAGGAGTGCTGTGCCCAACTCTGTGGAGAGCCATTTCCAGCTGTTCTCAGGGCTGTGCTCACCTCTGCCCAGTGTCCAGCTCTGTCCACCACTGTGTTCAGTTTTGCCCAGTACTGTGTCTGGCTCTGCCCATTGCCATGTCCAGCTCTGCTCGGGGCTGTATCCTGTTCAGCCCAGTGCCATGTCCAGTTCTTCCCAGTGCCATGTCCAGCTCTGCCCAGTGCTCTTTCCCATTCTGGGCTCCTCAGGACAGGAAAGACCTGGAGATCCTGGAGGGCAGCATGGATGATGACAGAACTGGAGCATTTCTGTCACAAAGTGACAAATACCACAGAGAATGGAAATTTTCCCTTCCCCTGAAGGTGCTGGACAGAGCCTGAAGACAAACTGCCAGAAATGATAAAAGGAGGGAGAGGTGTGCACACAAGATGAAAATCATGGCTAGAACTGTTGGAGAAACATCTAAAGGGAACTCCAGTGGGGTTTTGGCAAGTTCTGTAACAGGAACCAACAGCACCTGTGCAAAGAAATTGTTCCAGGAACAGTCCCTTTGATATCAAGGTATTTGGTGAAACTGAGCCCCTGAAGCCCCATTTTTATGACTCTCCAGGACAATAAAAGGACTTGTCAAAGAAGGTGGATCAATGCAAATGATTTACGGGAAAAGTACAGTTTCTGTATTAGATAAGGGACATATTTTAATGAATATTTATAATTATGGTGGATAAATACCCCATGGCAAAGTCCCCCCGATGTGCAGGACATGGAGAGATCCGCTGCGAGTCTGAGCTGATAAAGAATTCCAGCTTTCTGCTATCTCCAGATCCCTCACGGAGTTCACTCCAGCTGATTTTGGTATCGTGGTGGGGGGACTCTGGGAGGACTCTTTGGGGGTCTGAGGGATTGGGTTTGCGGACATGGGGGGATACTGGGGGAGTCACAGGAATGAGATTGAGGTAATGGAGGGCTCTGGGGGAAAATGAAGGGGGGACATGGGATGGTGAGAGTGGGATTGGGGTGATGGGGAGGCTGGGAGACACTGTGGGGGCAGGGGGTGATGCCTGTATTTGGGTTGATGTTCTAGGGTGACACCAAAGAACTCTGGAATGGGAATAGGATTCGGGTCTGGGGACCAACCGAGAGGGACACTGAGGGGCTCAGGGAGTGACCTCAGGATTTGGGTCGGGATTCTGCTGAGGCTGAGGGGACCTGTAGTCATGGGATAAGGATTGGGCTTCTGGGGTGGTTGGTACTGTGGACTGGGGACCCTGAGCAGTGGGGGGATGTTGGGGAGGCGTAAGTAATCCCAGGATTTGGGATCAGGGAACCTGGACATGTCCAGGGGTCGGCTGGGCAGGAGTGCCTCCCTTCCCCCTCACCCCACTCCCGTGCTGACCCCACTCCCCTCCCCAGTCCCTCACTGAGGAACCCTCCCCGTGTCCCCTCTGTGTCCTCCAGTGTCCACACTGGTCCATGTGGCCTCTCCCCGACATGGCCCCCCTGGCTCAGACTCTGGCACTGCTGGCAATGGCCATGGCCACCACGGCTGTCAATCTGATCCCCCTGGACATGGCCCCGTACTCCTTCGATGATCAGTACCAGGGCTGTGGCCCTGCCATGAAGGCGGCATTGGTGACCCTCAGCTGGTCCGAGTTTGAGCAGAACAAGGAGTTTGCTGAGGTTTGGGGAAAGGCTGCAGCCAAGTGGCAGAGTTGGGGGCCCCCTGAGTCCCCTCTGTCCCCAGACCAGGCCACTGCCATCATGGCCTTCTCAATGAATGACCTCAGAATATTCAATGATGCTGTGCGCGTGGTTGGGCGTTCCTGACAGGAATACCGGGACAACTTCCACTTCAAAACACTGCATTTTCTGCTGACCGATGCCCTGGCCACGCTGAGGGATGCTCAGAAAGGGCAGTGTCGGGATGCGTTCCAGATGGTGTGTGACACCCGGTTCGAGACAAAGCCTGGTAAAATCATCCGGTTTGGTCATTTCACGTTGGTGTTCCCGAGCAAACAAATTGGCGAGTGCCCTGGTAAGACAATGCTTGAGCTGCACACGTGCCATGGCGTGGGGATCCCGTTTTTCAGGGAACAGCCGGAAGAGAAGGTGGTGCTGATCCCACCCTTTGAGACCTTCAAGGTCACCCAATACACCCTGAAAGGGGACAAGACACAGATCCCGCTCCACTCCAGCGGGACCTACAGCAAATACAACTGCGAGTGGCTGGAGGTGATGCTACAGGTGACAGCCTGGGGGAATGGGGAGAGCCATGATAAAGCACAGGGGACAATGACACTCACTGGGGATGGGGGACTGGGACACACACAATGTGTGGAGGGACAAGGATACCCTGGGCTGGGGAGACTAATTCTGGGGACAGCCATTGTGGGCACAGGGACAGGAACACACATGACAGGGACAGAGACAGGGACCCTCCAGAGTACCAACCCTGTCCCTCTCTGATAAAGGCAGTGCTGTGGGGATGGCTGCTGTGTACAGAACATGGGTGGGCCAGGACCCCCAATGGCACTCCCTGAAACCCTGTAATCCCCCATGGCAATCCCTGACTCCTCCTGACCCCTGTCACTCCTAAGGCCACCATGACCCCCCTAGCCTCCCTGACCTCTGTCCCCCTCCACGTTCCCCCCCGACACCCTGTCACCTCATGGCCCCATCTCTCCTGTAACCCCAAGCCTCCATTATGGCAAATCCTGACTCCTTCACTCTCCTCATGGTCCCCCTGATGCTCATCTTTTCTCTTAGGTGGGAGTGTCCCCAATGCCCCCTTCCACGTTGGAGGCCTGCTGGCCTTCACTGCCCTGGCAGGGGCCCTCGGAATCCTCTGAGCCAGGAGGCCACCGAGGTCACTGCGGTTACCATGGCAACCATGGCCATCATGGCACCAAGGTCACTGTTGTCACTGTGGCCACCATGATCAGCAAGATCACCATGACCCCTAGAGAAACAAGGTCACCAAGGCTACCAAGGCCACCACTGCCACTATGGCCACCATGGTAGCTATTGCCACCATGAGGTAACGGCAGCCATCATTGTCACTGTGGCACTGCGGGCACCACAGCCACTCTGGCCACCATGGTCACTGTAACCACCAAGGCCATTGTGGCCACCTTGATCACCAGGAATCCTTGAGCCACAAAGTTACAACAGCCACTGTAGCTACTGTGGCCACCAGTATCAATGTGCAAAGCAATTCTATTAAATACTTCTCTCAAAATAATTCCATTGAATAAATCTGGCAAAGCCAGAAAAAAGTGGCAATTCTTATGCAGGGCTCAATGGCACTCTCAAGAAAAACACCTGTAGGAACATCTCTTTCTCTAAACCTTGAGGAGGATTCTTGGAAAGCATTCCCTTCCCAAGGCAGGAACTTCACACACTTTTCATTTCAAACAGGAATAGGGGAGAGGAGTCTCTGTCTGAGAGTGTGTTGGACATTCCTAGGGCCCGATGATGGACAGCCAGGTACAGCTCTGGTGCTTCACCCTCAGTTGTCAATTTGGGATTGGTAATTTGGGCTGGTTTTAGCCTGATTCAGCACCAAAATCAGCACAAAACCCCTCTCAAAGTAGCTACGATTTTCGCAAACTGGGCATTGTCCCTCGGCCACTTTCCAGGCATAGCATCCTGCACTTCAGGCGGACCTTAAAGGCTGGTAATTGAGAGATTCAAGAGGGTGAGGGGGGGTCCTGTCTCTGGGGGGGGACAGTCCCTTGTGCCAGTCCAGGCTGGATGGGACCTGATAAAGAAGCTGTGGTGAAGAACCTGGGGGTCTGGTGGGTGACAAGTGAGCTGGCTGTGTGTCCTAGGACCAGGAGGCATCAAAGGGGTATCAGGAGGGATGGGGCCTGGAGTTCAGGCAGTGTTTGTACCCCTCTGCCCTTCCCAGTGAGGCACATCAGGAGGGCTGTGTCAAGCTCTGCCCAGTGCTGTGTCCAGTTCTGGGCTGCTGTGGATGCAATCCTGGGCTCAGGGATGGTGCTGCCTGAGCTGGGAGGTTGGGCCAAGTGCCCTCTCTGGATCTTTCCAGCCTGACCCATTCTGGGATTTGGGGATTCTGGCAGTTGTGGTTCAGGAGTTGTCCACTGGAGGGCAGCAGTGAGCGTGGGAAATCAGCAGCGCTGCGCATGCGCCACCCCCAGCTGCAGTTCTGGGTGCCAACAGCAGGCGGCAGAACGAGCTGCTGGCACTGCCGAGCACCCGCCCTGCCCCATCGCAGCCCCGAGGGCTCTGCAATGGTTTGGGATGGAGCCACCTTAAAGCCCGTCCGGTGCCAGCCCTGCCATGGGCAGGGACATCTTCCCCTGGGCCGGACTGCTTCATGATCTGCGCAGCCTGGCCTTGAACCCTTCCAGGAGTGGAGCAGCCACAGCTTTGTTATAGATGGGTAACATGATGTTTGGCTCTCACAATTTAGGGATGAATATTGTTTGTATGTTAAGAGAAGTTTAGTTTTTATGGTTATTTGATTGTGGTTTGTTTTTTGGACAACCGCATTTATTCTCCTAGTCTCCTTTCCTCCCTCTGTATTCTTGCCACCAGATGGCCCTAGTTGTCACGGGTGGCTAAAAAGATGTGGAGGGAGGGCATTTACCTGTGCCCCTTGCACGGGGCAGCTGGAAATGGGAAAAAATTTTCTGGGGAGGTGTGACATGACAACACCTCACATCCAATCAGACGGCAGGAAAGTCTCCACCAACGGACAGCAAGGAAGAGTCAGCTGGAAGACTTTGGGAGAAGCCAGGGCTGTAGAAGGGAAATGTTTGAATATATATGACTTCTTATGGATGTGTATTTGGCTCATGCAACACCAGAGGTATAAGAGGCAGAGCTACCATTTTGTGGATGAGACTCTGGCTGAAGCTAAGCACACTACTTAGGATTCAAGTGAAATTTTTTTGCTCTCCAACATTTGAGCAGAAAAATTCACCTTTGACAGAGATTTCCTTGCACAAAGGAGACAGAAGAGTTCTGTCATTTTATTCACGATCATAGGATGAGGCCATGGGGAATTTTCTCATGAAGTCTCTCAAATTGCTGGACGATGCAGCCTCCTTTTTATCCTAGTTTCCCAGCCATATCTTCCTCTCCCCTTCCCCATTGGTGAGGTAGTTGGAAGGTGCAGACTTCCTAATCCAGCCACCGCACAACCCCCTTGCTATGCACCACTCCCTTCCGTAATACAGGCACATGACCATTAAAATGAGCTTTAACTTCACCCTGGGTGGGGAAATTAAAATTCATAGGCCTGTTATTTCTTTGTTCTTCTTCTTGAAATTCAGGAATTTTGCAGGACCTTCTCTGAGCAACAGTCCGTGTCAATGAAGAACATTTTCTGAAACTGATAGCTTCTCAGTCACTTTCTTCCCATCACCACAGCACTGCCTTTATCAGAGAGGGACAGGGTTGGAACACTGTGGAGGTCGCTGTCTCTGTCACTGTCCCTTGTCCCCTGGCACAGGTGTTCCTGTCCCTGTTCGCTCCCCATCCCTGTTTCCTGTCATGGGTGTTCCTGTTCCTGTGCCCACAAGGGGTGTCATATCTGTTACAGAGCAATGTCTGATATGGTTTCAAAAGAACTCTTTGAATTCAAAATCATCACCTCCAAGCATCACTGAAAGAGGAAACACTCCTGGGCATTACTGGCAAATGGCTTTTTTGAGCTACCATGCCAACATGGGCTCAGGTATTTCCTGGTGTTGGTGGATCACTTCTTGGAGGTCCAGAAATTCTTCTGCCCCACCAACAAGGCCAGGAGAGTCACCCAGGCACTCCCACGAGAGATCAAGCCCAGACTCAAGATGCCTACGGGGATGTCATCTGATAGGGGACCCCATTTTGTATCTGGGATGTGACAGCAACTCAGTGAGCCAGGGGGAGTGGGACTGGAGGGAATTGGGGGAAGATGGAACAGTGAGATTGGGGTTGTGGGGTTTGAGCAATAAGAGAGAATAGAAAGTTTCAGATCCCTTAAAGATGTAGGATTGAGCTTAAAATGAATGGGTAAAAGGAAGGAAAGGCAGTAGAAGTGTGGGTACGGAGGATGAACATGGATGGAGTCCATGGAGAAACAGATAAAGGAACTCCAAAGGAACTTTCCTGCAACTTCTGCTTTTTGCAACCACAGAAGGAGCAGCGCTTGCAAAAAGCAGAAGTTGCAGGAAAGGTCATTTGGCATATTGGGGCAATCAGTGAAAACCACACCCAGAAACCCTTTGGATGACCCTTTAGTACCATAAAAGGACTTCCAGAAAGTGGCAGAACCATGCAAATTATTTCCAGAGAAAGTGATGCATGTGTATTAGGTAAGAAGCCCCTTCTAATGAATATTTATAATTGTGGTGGATAAATACCCCATGGCAAAGTCCCCCCTGAGCTGCAGGTCCAAGAGATATCAGCTGAGTCCCAGCTGATAAAGAATTCTGGCTTTCTGATACCTCCAGTTCCATCAGGGAGTTCACTCCGGCCAATTTTGGTGTCAGCAGCTGGGGGACAATGGGGTCATATGGAGGGGGGGACATGGGACTGGGTTTGCAGGGTGGGGCCATGGGGGCTCCAGGGGGGTGTTGTGGGGGCAAGGAGTGACCTCTCAATTTGGGTTAGAGTACAGGGTCAAGGGACTGGGAGTGGAACTGGGGTCTGGGAGGGGGCTGTGGAGGACAGTGGGGGCTGAGGGAGTGGCTTTAGAGATTCAGTCGGGGTTTGTAATCAGCCCGGCGCTACAAGAAATTTGCAGAGGATTGGGAGTAAGATTGAGGACCAGGGGAGCACTGGGGGGACAATGGAAGAGTAAACATGGGACTGGGATTGGCACAGGGGACACTGAGGGGACACTGGGGAGATCAGAGATTGTTCCCAGGGTTTGGGCTGGGGAAGTGCAGAGGGGCAGGGGTGACACTAAGGAGGAAGGGACATGGGACTGGGAGTGGGGTTGTGGGGCTAGTGGATATAGGAATGATGCTGGTGGACTCACAGCAGTGGGGTCCAGCGGGGGCTTTCCTGGCCATATCTCCCACTCCCCTTCCCCATTGCCTGAGGCATTTGAAAGGTGCACACTTCCAATCCATCTATTGAATGTTCCCCTTACTACGCACCCCGCCCTTCTGTAACACTGACACATGACCATTAAAATGAGTTTTGACTTCACCCTGGGCAGGGAAATCATTATTCATAAGCCTTTTATTTCTTTGTTCTTTTTCTTGAAATTCAGGAATTTGGCAGGAGCTTGTCTGAGCAGAAGTCCATGTCAATGAAGAACGTTTTCTGAAACTGATAGTTTCTCCAGTCACTTCCTTCTCTACAAGTACCAGGCGTCATCAAACATCAGATTCACACAATCTATTTGTAAAGAAACATTGCTCTTATTTCTTTTTAAGTTAAATTAATTGGGATGTGGCAATAGAGTTTGGTTTGGTTTAAGTCCTGAATATATGGGAATTCACAGGATTTGGGAAAGAATGCAAATTAATGAATTGGCAAAGAAGTAAAGGGCAGTTAATGAAATGTTGGGGGGTGGGGAGTAGGTAGGAATTTTTTTTTTGTCTTCTCTTCGTCTTTTTTTCCTTAATTCCACCTGGGCAAAATGGCAGTGGTAGCCTTGGTATCTTTGGTTGCCTCTTTTCTCTGGAGGTCACAGTGGTGGCTCTGGTGATTGTGGAGACCACTGTGACCTTCCTTACCTCGTGTCTAAGACAATACTTGTGGCCACTACCAGGGCTGTAGTAGGGCTTGCCTTTATCTCTTTCTGCACTACTTCCAGTCACTTTTATTGTCCTGTGTAAATACTTTTGCAGCCTTTTCTCATTTTTGCCAGTCAGATTTTAAGCTCTACCCAGCACCTTCAGTATGTGAGGAAAAGCCACACTACAAAAAGCCAAGTGTTCAAAAAGAAGTCTTGAAACTTGATTGGAATAAAGGGACAGAGGTACCACAGCCATATTCCCTGTGGGGTTTCTCTCTCAAGGATTCGGAGAACGCAGCCTCCTTTTATCCCGTACTCCTGGATGCATGTTGCCCTCTCCCTTTTCCCCTTGGCTGAGGTACCGGGAAGATGCAGCATTCCCAAACCACCTACACCATATCCCCCTTGAAGCTGGCATTTTCTCCCAAAGCTCAGAAGTTCAGGCTGTGTGGGTTATGGAATAGACTGTGTGGGGAACAATTTCTCTTATTAGATGAATGTTCAGGACTTCAAACTTTCTGGTCAAGCCACTAGGGTTCTATGGCAAACCACATGTGTGCTGGTGTAGACATATCAAGACCCATTTTGAAGACACTGACAAAAATTTCTCGTAAAGATCCTCAACCTTCCAAGTAGTTTTTCAAAGACATCACCACCCATCTTTCATATAAAATCCTTCCCTGTGACGGTGATGACGCCCTGGCACAGGCTGCCCAGAGAAGCTGTGACTGCCCCATTCCTGGCTGTTTCCAAGGCCAGGCTGGGCAGGACCTGGAGCAGCTCAACCCAGGGGAAGATGTCCCTGCCCATGGCAGGGCTGGCACCGGATGGGCTTCAAGGTGGCTCCATCCCAAACCATTGCAGAGCCCCCGGGGCCGGGATGGGGCGGGGCGGGTGCTCAGCAGCACCAGCAGCTCGTGCTGCCGCCTGCTGTTGGCATCCAGAACTGCAGCTGGGAGCGGCGCATGCGCAGCGCCGCTGATTTCCCACGCTCACTTCTGCCCTCCAGTGGACAATTCCTGAACTGCAACTGCCAGAATCTTCAAATCCCAGAATGGGTCAGGCTGGACAGACCCACAGTGGGCATGTGGCCAAACCTCCCATCTCAGGCAGCATCATCCCTGACCACAGGATTGGGTCCAGGGCAGCCCAGAACTGGACATGGCACTGGGCAGAGCTGGATACGGCATTCCGGATGTCCCTTCCTGGTCAGGGCAGAGGGGCATGAAAACTCCCTGACTTCCTGGCCCTGCTCTTCCTGATACCTCTTGGATCCCTGCTGGCCCCAGGCCACACAGCCAGCTTCACTGGTAACACACCAGAACTCCTAGGTTCTTCTCCACAGCTTTTCCAGCTAATCCTTCCCAGCCAGAGATGGCACTGGGGACTGTCTGTTCCCAGGGGCAAGACCTGCCCTTGCCCTCTTGAACCTCCCAGTTTCCAGCCTTTAAGGTCCCCTGAAGTGCAAGACGTGGCAGGATGCTCTGCCTAGAATGTGGCCAAGGGACAATGGCCCATTTGTGGCCATCAGGTCAAAACATTGAGAGAGGTCTTGTGCTGATTTTGATGCTGCATGGGGCTAAAACCAACTCAAATCATGAACTTCAAGTTGGCAACTGAGAGTAAAAGACCAGAGCTGTGCCTGGCCATCCATCATCTGACCCTGGGAACATTCAGTCCTGTCAGACAGAGATTCCTCTTCCCTATTCTGCTTGCAATGAAAGTGTGTGAGGTTCCTCCCTTGGGAAGGGGGTACTCCCCAGTGATGCTTCTCGAGGCTGAGAGAAAGAGATATTCGCATGATTGTTGGTGTGGGGACTGACATTGAGCCCTGTTTAGGAATTGTCTCTCTTTGCTGGCTTTGTCAGAAATAATTACCAGAATTGTTTTGATTGAATTTTTTATTATAATTGCTTTGCACAGTGGTCTTGGTGACCACACTGGCCAGGGTGGCTGTGGTAGCCTTGTGGCTGAGGGTGTCTTGGTGATCATGGTGGTCACAGCTGCCGCAGTGTCCACAGTGACCTTTGGTGACCTTGATGGCCTCATGGCTCAGAGGATCCTGGTGGCCACTGCCAAGGGGGTGGTGGTCAGCAGTCCTCCAAGGTGGAAAGGAGCCCTGCGGACACACTAACCTGTGGTAAAAAGAGGGAAATCAGTGGGGCCATGGGGGTAGTAAGGGGTCAGGGAAAGTTATAATGGGGGGTTAAGCTTGACAGGAGAGATGGGGGCATGAGTGTGACAGGGTGACAGCGAGTTGGGGGGGGATACAGGAGGGTACAGTGGCCAGAGAGGTCAGGGGAGTCATGGTGGGCTTAGAGGTGACAGGGTTCACTGGTATTTAGAGATTGCCATGAGGGGTTACAGGGGGTTACAGGGTTTCAGGGAGTGGCATGGGGAGGTCCTGGTCCACCCTTTTTCCATACAGAGCGTCCATCCCCACAGCACTGCCTTTATCAGGGGGACAGAGTTGGTACCCTGGGGAGACCCCTGTCTCTGTCCCCTGGCTCCTGGCATGGGTGTTCCTCTCCCTGTTCCCACGCAGAAGTGGGGATCCCCATCCCTGTTCCCTGTCATGTGAGTTCCTGTCCCTGTGCCCACAGTGGGTGTCCACAGACTTGGTGTCCCCAGCCCAGGGTATCCTTGTTCCCCCACACACTGTGGGTGTCCCTGTACCTCATCCCCAGTCAGTGTCATTGTCCCTTGTTCCTTACCATGGCTGTCCCCATTCCCCCAGATTGTCCCCTGTTGTGTTACCTCGCAGCCACTCGCAGTTGTATTTGCTGTAGGTCCCGGTAGACTGGAGCTGGATCTGTGTCTTGTCCCCTTTCAGGGTGTATTGGGTGACCTTGAAGGTCTCAAAGGGTGGGATCAGCACGATCTCAGGTTCTGGATGTTCGCTGAAAAACTGGATTTCCACGCCATAGCATGTGCGCAGCTCGAGCATTGTCTCACCGGGACACTCGCCAATTTGTTTGCTCGGGAACACCGGCGTGAAATGACCAAACCGGATGGTTTCACCAGGCTGTGTCTCGAACCGGGTGTCACACACCTTCAGGAAGGCATCCCGACACTGCCCTTTCTGAGTGTTCCTCAGTGTGGCCAGGGCATCGGTCAGCAGGAAATGCAGTGTTTTGAAGTGGAAGTTGTCCCGGTATTCCTGCCTGGAGCGCCCAACCACATGCACGGCCTCATTGAATGTCCTGGGGTCAGTCATTGTGAAGGCCATGATGGCAGTGGCCTGCTCTGCAGACAGAGGGGACTCAGGGAGGCCCTGACCCTGCACCTTGGCTGCAGCCTTCACCCAAACCTCAGCAAACTCCTCGTTCTGCTGGAACTCAGAGCGGTTGAGGGCCGGCAATGCCGCCTTCATGGCAGGGCCACAGCCCCGGTACTGGTCATCGAAGGAGTCCGGGGCCATGTCCAGGGGAATCACGTCGACAGCCATGGTGGCCATGGCCATTGCCAGCAGTGCCAGTGTCTGAGCCAGTGGGGCCATGGCAGGGAGAGGCCACAGGGACCGATGTGTACACTGGAGGACACAGAGGGGACATGGGAGAGACACGGGGAGGGTTCCTCAGTGAGGGACTGGGTAAGGGAGTGGGATCAGCAGGTGAGTGGGGTCAGGGGGAAGGGAGGCACTCCTGCCCAGCCGACACCTAAACATATCTGAGTTCCTTGATCCCAAATCCTGGGGTTACTTATGCCTCCCCAAGATACCCCAGCCCCACAGACCCCAATCCCACAGTACCATCGCGACCAGAAGCCCAATCCCACACCTGACTACAAGTCCCCTCAGCCCCAGCAGAATCCCGACCCAAATCCTGGGGTCACTCCCCGAGACCCCCGGTGTCCCCCTCAGCTGGTCCCCAGACCCCACTCCTACTACCATTCCCGAAATTCTTTGGTGTCACCCTATAACCTCAACCCAAATCCAGGCATCATCCCCAGCCCCAAAAGTGTCTCCCAGCCCCCCATTACCCCAGTCGCACTCTCACCATACCGTGTCCCCCCTCATTTTCCCCCAGAAAACCCCATTACCCCAATCCCAGACCTGTGACTCCCCCAGTATTCCCCCATGTCCGCAATCCCAATCCCTCAGTCCCGTGTCCCCTCAAGGAGTCCTCCCACACTCACCCCTCCACAATACCTAAATCAGCTGGAGTGAACTCCCGGATAGATATGGAGATAGCAGAAAGCCAGAATTCTTTATCAGCTCGGACTCACAACAGATCTCTCCTGGTCCTGCACATCAGGGGGAAATTTGCCATGGGGTATTTATTCACCATAATTATAAATATTCATTAAAATGTGTCCCTTATCTAATACAGAAACTGTACTTTTCTAGTAAATCATTTGCATTGATCCACCTTCTTTGACAAGTCCTTTTATTGTCCTGGAGAGTCATAAAAATGGGGCTTCTGGGGCTCAGTTTCACCAAATACCTTGATATCAAAGGGACTGTTCCTGGAACAATTTCTTTGCACAGGTGCTGTTGGTTCCTGTTACAGAACTTGCCAAAACCCCACTGGAGTTCCCTTTAGCTGTTTCTCCAACGGTTCTAGCCGTGACTTTCATCCTGTGTGCACACTTCTCCATCCTTTTATAATTTCTGCCAGTTTGTCTTCAGGCTTTGTCCAGCACCTTCAGGGAAGGGAAAATTTCCATTCTCTCTGGTATTTGTCACTTTGTGACAGAAATGCTCCAGTTCTGTCATCATCCATGCTGCCCTCCAGGATCTCCAGGTCTTTCCTGTCCTGAGGAGCCCAGAATGGGCAAGAGCACTGGGCAGAACTGGACATGGCACCGGGTAAAACTAGACATGGCACTGGGAAGAGGTTGACACGGCCCTGAGCACAGCTGGAAATGGCTCTGAACAGAATTGGGCACAGCACTCCTAATGTGCCTCACTGGCAGGGAGAGGGACATGATCACTACCTGACTTCCTGGCCTCGCTCATCTGAGTGTCCTCCAAATCCCTCCTGGCCCCTGGCCACACGGCCAGCTCCACTGGTCACCCAGCAGCAGCCCCCGGTCATTCCCCAGATCTGATCCAGCAGGTCCCCACCAGCCAGGCAGGGCACTGGTGCTAAATTGGGCCAAAACCAGCACAAGTCACCAACCCTGAACAGACAATTGAGGGTAAAGCACCAGAACTGGGCCTGGCCATCCATTACCTGACTCTGGCAATGCCCAGTCCCCTCTCAGACAGAAATTCTTCTCCCCTATTCATACTTGGAATGAAATATGTGTGAAGTTCCTCCCTCAGGAAGGGCATGCTCCCCAGCAGTCCTCCTCAAAGGTGGGAGAAAGAGACGTTCCCACAAGTGTTGGTATGGGGAGTGACAATGAGCCCTGCTTAGGAATGGTCACTTTTGACTGGCTTTGTCAGAATTACTTCATGGAATAATTTTGGTAGAATTATTTAACGGAGTTGTTTTGATAGAATCAGGTAATAGATTTTATTTGACACAATATGTTAATAGAATGTGAATTGACTAAACCGGACCTTCTGGCCACACTGTGCCTGAAATTGGACATCATGCACACCCCAGAACACGTGGTGACACTGCCCTTTCTGAGCATGCCTCAGTGTCACCAGTGCATCAGTTAGCAGGAAATGCAGTGTTTTGAAGCAGAAGTTGTTCTCCGATTCCTGGCAGGAGCATGCAGCTGCACACATGGCTGCGTTGAAGTCCTTGTAAATGTCCTTTGTTGTGTAGGCCGTGAGAGCGACGGTCTGGGCTGGAGATGCCAGAGGGGACAGTGGGAACCCCGGCTTTGCCAATGAGCCTTGGCCTTCACCCAGGTCTGGGTGAAGAAGGGAGGATTCACCTAGAACTCAAAGTGGCTGAGGGCTGGCAAGGCTGCGATAATGGCAGGGCCTCAGCCCCGGTACTGGTTATTGAAGGAGTCCTGGGTCCTGTCCAGCGGCACAACCTTGATGGCTGCAGTGGTCACTGTCATTGCCAGCAGTGCCAGGGGGTGAGCCAGGAGAGCCATGGCAGGGAGGTTACTGGGAGCAGTGTGGGAAACTCGGGGACAAAGTGGGACACATACTGAGGGGACACTGAGGACACACGGGGGTACATGGGAAGGGTTCCTCTGTGAGGGGCTCAGCATGGCCACCAATCTCCAACCAGATGAACTTTAGTACAGTGGCCATTTATTCCCATTTCCTAGGAGGCCTTAGACATTATCCTTTTGTTCTCCTATGCAGTGAATCTCTTTGTCAGTGCCATGATTGCCTTTGGCAAATTTTTATGGATTGTGATCTGTACTCTATGTATTTCATCCTGTATTTAGCAGATAACCAGTTCTGGGGTCTTAATTAGATAATAGCCTTACAGATGGGAACTGCTTTAACATGTATGCATTACATAAAAAACCAAAAAAGAGGGAGATGTGGAAGCCCAGACCACTACAGAAGTTCAAATGGGGAGCACAGCAGACCTTGCAGCCCTGGTACAGTGAAGACCATGAGAGAGAAAAATTCAATAAAGAACAGAAGTGAAGACATCATCTCTGGTCACTCTGACCCTCTGACGCTGACCACTCTGAGTAAAGAAGAGATGACAGGGACGTTGCTGGTGAAACAGACAACAAGGACATTACTAGTGAAAGAAGGATAATTGAGAAAATTGTGTTTTTAAGGGGACTGGGGCAAAGGGGTCCAAGTAGAAAATTTTCGTATGAACATAGTGAGCTATAAATCCTGGTAAACTGGTGTAATAAATGGCTTTGCTTTGCTGGCATTGCAGAGTCCATGTCTCTCAATCCCCACACCCCAGCCGCCCAGTCCCAATCCCAATCCTCTGTTTATCCTTCCAGTGTCCCCTTGGTGCTCCCCAGGATCTCATTTATACTCCCAGACATTTATAGCCCTGTTGTGACCCCAGGTTGCTCAGGAACCTCACTCATACTCCTTAAGCCACCCCGTCATTTGCCCCCAACCATCTGCCTTGGTCCTCTCCCAGATGCCAGTACTGCTCACAGTCCTGTTACCCATTTCATGTCACCCCAGGACCCCAACCCAAATTCAGAGACCAACCCGTGACCCTGCAATGTCGGCCTGGAGCCCTCCAGGCCCCCACTCTACAATCCCAGTCCCATGTCCCTCCACTAGTGTCCCGTGGAATAGTCCCAGCTACCAATATCAGAATCGGCAGGAGCGAACTCCATCATGGAACTGAAGGTAGCAGAAAGATCGAATTCTTTATCAGCTCGGACTCACAACACATCTCTCCTGGTCCACATCAGGGGGGCACCTTGTCAAGAGAATCTGTTAATCCTAATTATAAATATTCATCAAAATGGGCTTCTTAGTTAATACAAAACCAGCACATTTCCCGTAAATAATTGGCATGGCTCGGCCTCTTTTGGGAAATAATTATTATTGTCTTGGAGGGTCATAAAAATGGGGTGATAGGAGGTGGGTTTCACTAAGTGCCCCAATATGCCAGATGACCTTGCCTCAAACTTTTGCTTTTGCAGTGACTGCTCTTTTTGTGTTACAGAACTTGCCAAAAACCCCTCACTGCATTGCCCTTTATCTCTTCCTCTACAGGCTCCAGCAACCTTTGCCCTTCTGTGTACATATTTTTACATCCTTTTATTGTTTTTTGCTCGTTCTTTTTAAAGCCCTATGCAGCACCTGCAGGAGAACTCAAACTTTCTATTCTCTCTCTTATTGCTCAGCCTCCAACACCCCAATCCCATGTCCCTCCAGTGCCACCCAGTCCCACTCCCCATTTCTCACTGAGTTGCTGCCACACCTCAGATACCTGTTGGAGATCCCTATCAGATGACATCCCAGTAGGCACCTTGAACCTGAGTATGGTTCTCTTGGGGGAGTGCCTGGGTGACTTCCCTGGCCTTGTTGGTGTGGCAGGAGTACTTCTGGACCCCTCAAAAAGGGATCCACCAACACCAGGAGATACCTGAGCCTATGTTGGCATGGTAGTTCAGAAAATCCATTGGCCAGTTATAGCCAGGAGTGTTTCCACTTCCAGTGATGCCTGGAGGTGATGGTTTTGAATTCAAAGGGTTCTTTTGAAGACATATCAGACATTGCTCTGTAACAGACCTGACAATTTTCTCCTATGGACACTGAGGATCTGAGGCTGCAGACCAGTACCCTTCACATCAATGCCCCAGAGCTTTGCTGTTGCTTTTCTCCTTTACAAATTGCAGCATCAGTTGGGGAAGGCCTGAAACCTGGTTATTGGGAATTACCTCTCACCCACTCACCCAGCCACCCTCTTTATTGTGTGCTTCTAGATAAGCAGCCAATTTTCAATCTGCCCAACTCTACCGAGGCTTCACCTCTGGGGCTGAAATTCCTTTCTCAGGAATTAACACCAGGATGCTTTGTTTCAGAACCTCTCATGCAGCTTTATTGTAAGTTTATTTCCCACAGGGATTTGTCAGTCCTCAAGCTGGTATGCCCTGGATTGTTGTACAGCTACTTCTTTGGGCAGCTGGGTGGTAAACAGGACACACAGGGACTGCTGCTTTCCTTGGTACACAAAAAGCTCAAAGGAGAGGAAATCCCACGGGAGATGCAGACCTGAGGAGCATCTTTAAGTTACCGAATGCCTGTCCTTCCGCAGGAGTCCAAATCAAGGACATTCAGGGGCCTCATGTTTGAGGGAGCCTTCAGGGCTCCTGTGGGGTGCTCTTCAAAACAACTTGGCATCAGCCAGGATTGGCACAGATGAATGTAGGCCACAGCAGTGACTTTTCTCCTCATCCAAGTGGCCAAGAAATCCAATTTGCGACAAAGGTTTCAGGTATATACTCTGGTCACTGTAACTGAAAGGAGATGTGGAACAAGGGGAGGAGCTCAATGTGTTACAAAGAGCTCTGGAATTGGCAGTGAGGAAAAGGGCAAATATAGGAACTCACTTGCCATCTGCTTTGAGCATTGCTCATGCCCATGGAGACATATGGAAAGAAAGAAGTCAATTACAGCATAGGGATCTCCGATTAAATATAAGCAAGAATTATTGTCCCTCCTTGATTCCACCCAGCTGCCCAAAGAAGTGGCTGTACTACAATCCAGGACACACCAGGTTGGGGGTTGAAAAATCCCTGTGGGAAATAGATTTGCATTAAAGCTACAGGGTAGGTTCTGTGACAAAGCATCCTGGTGTTAATT
Organism: Melospiza melodia melodia; assembly: GCF_035770615.1. Classification (NCBI taxonomy): domain Eukaryota; kingdom Metazoa; phylum Chordata; class Aves; order Passeriformes; family Passerellidae; genus Melospiza; species Melospiza melodia. The sequence continues at coordinate 174,115,405 of NC_086194.1, read as the reverse complement.
CCTGAGAAAGGAATTTCAGCCCCAGAGGTGAGGCCTGGATAGAGTTGGGCAGATGGAAAATGGGTTGCTTATTTAAAAGCCCACTATAATGAGGATGGCTGGCTGGGTAGGTGAGAGGTAACTCCTAATAACCAGGTGTCAGGCCCCCCCCCAACTGATGCTGCAATTTGTAAAGGAGAAAAGCACCAGCAAAGCTCTGGGAATCGATGTGATGGGGATCAGTCTGCAGCCTCAGAACCTCAGCGTGCTTAGGACAAAATTGTCAGGTCTGTTAGTGAGCAATGCCTGATATGTTTTTAAAAGAACCCTTTGAATTCAAAACTATCACCTCCAGGCATCACTGGTAGTGGAAACACTCCTGGCTATAACTGGCCAATGGATTTACTGAGCTTCCACACCAGCATAGGCTCAGGTTATCTCCTGGTGTTGGTGGATCCCTTTTTGGTGTCCAGAACTTCTCCTGCCACACCAACAAGGCCAGGGAAGTCACCCACGCACTCCCCCAGGAGATCATCCCCAGGCTCAAGGTGCCTACAGGGATGTCATCTGATAGGGGACCCCAATTGGTGTCTGAGATAAGGCAGCAACTCAGTGACCAGTGGGGAGTGGGACTGGGGGGAACTGGGGGAACATGGGACTATGAGATTGGGGTGTTGGAGGCTGAGCAATAAGAGAGAGAATAGAAAGTTTCAGATCCCCTGAAGATGCTGGATAGTGCTTTAAGAAGAACTAGCAAAAAACAATAAAAGGATGTAAAAGTGTGCACACAGAAGAGCAAAGGTTGCTGGAACCTGTGGAGAGAGAGACATAGGGAACTGCAGTGAGGGGCATGTGGCAAGATCTGTTACAAAAAAAGAGCAGTGCCAACCCAAAACGAAAGTTTGAGGCAAGGTCATCTGAGATATTGGGGCACTTAGTGAAACCCACATCCTGATGCCCCATTTTTATGACCCTCCAGGACAAAAAAAATTATTTCCCAAAAGAGGCCGAGCCATGCCAATTATTTACGGGAAATGTGCTGGTTTTGTATTAACTAAGAACTGCATTTTGATGTATATATACAATTAGGATGGATAGATTCTGCTGGCAAAGTCCCCCCTGATGTGCAGCACCAGGAGAGATGTGTTGTGAGTTCGAGCTGATCAAGAATTCTGTCTTTCTGCTACCTCCAGTTCAATCAGGGAATTCACTCTGGCCGATTTTGATATTGGTGGCTGGGGAGATTCCCCAGGACACTTGTGGAGGGACATGGGACTGGGGCTGTAGACTGTGGTCATGGAGGGCTCCAGGCTGACATTGTAGGGTCAGGGGTTGGTCCCTGAATTTGGGTTGGGGTCCTGGGGTGACATTAAATGGGTAATAGGGCTGGAAGTGGGACAGTGGGACTGGGGTCTGGGAGAGGGCCAAGGGTGATGGGGGTGGGGGGGCGATGGGGACTTTAGGAATTTGGGTGAGGTTCCTGAGCAGCCTGGAGTCACAGGAAGGTTACAAAGGTCTGGGACCAGAAACAAGATGCTGGGGAGTACCAGTGGGACACTGGAAGGGTAAACAGAGGTTTGGGATTGGGACTGGGTAGCTGGTGTGTGGGGATTGAGAGACAGGGACTCTGCAATGCCAGCAAAGCAAAGCCATTTATTACGCCAGTTTACCAGGATTTATAGCTCACTATGTTCATACGAAAATTTCTACTTGGTCTTCTTTGCCCCAGTCCCCTTAAAAACACAATTTTCTCAATTATCCTTCTTTCACTAGTAATGCCCTTGTTATCTCTTTCACCAACTACATCCTGGTTATCTCTTCTCTGTCAAGAGCAGTGAGCATGAAGGTCAGGAGTGTCCAGACATGATGGTCAGAGTGATCAGAAGTGATGTCTTCAATTCTGTTGTTGCCTTGATTCTTTCTCTCCCAGAGTCTTCACTGTACCCAGGCCATAAGGTCTGCCATGCTCCACAGTTGAGCTTCTGTAGCAGTCTGGTCTTCCACATCTTCTCCTTCTCTATTCTTCATGCAAAGAGTTTGTGTACCCTTATGTTAAAGCAGTTCCCACCTGTAAGGCTATTATCTTTTTAAGACTGTTACTGGTTGTCTGCTAAATACAAGATAAAATATATGGAGTACAGATCACAGTCAAGAAAAACTAACCAAAGGCAACCCTGTCCCTGACAAAGAGACTCACTGCATAGGAGAAAAAAGGATAATGTCCATGGCTTCCTTGTAAATGAGCATAAATGGCCACTGTTCTAAAGTTCCTATGGTTGGAACTCGGGGCCCATGCTGAGCCCTTCACAGAGGAACCCTTCCCAGGTACCCCCGTGTGTCCTCAGTGTCCCCTCAGTATATGTCCCACTTTGTTCCTCCAGTGTCCCACACTGCTCCCAGTAAGCTCCATGCCATGGCTCTCCTGGCTCATACCCTGGCACTGCTGACAATGACCGTGACCACTGCAGACATCAAGGTAGTGTCCCTGGACATGGCCCAGGACTCCTCTGATGACCAGTACCAGATCTGCTGAGGCTGCTGGCCCTCAGCCACTCTGAGTTCCAGGTGAATCCTCTCTTCACCCAGACCTGGGTGAAGGCCGAGGCTGAGTGGCAAATCAGGGCTCTCCCGTGTCTCCTGTGTCCCCTCTGGCATACCCAGCCCAGGCTCTTGCTCTCATGGCCTACGCAAAAAAGGATATTGGCAAGGACTACAATGCAGCTGTGTGTGCAGCCTGGCGTTCCCACCAGGAATTCTGGAACAACTTCCACTTCCAAACACTGCATTTCCTGCTGACCAAGGCCTTGGTGATACTGAGGCATGCTCAGAATGGTCAGTGTCACCACGTGTTCCGGGGTGTGCATGATGTCTAGTTCCAGACACAGTGTGGCCAGAGAGTCTGGTTTGGTCATTTCACATTCTATTAAATTATTCTGTCAAATCAAATCCATTAAATGATTCTATTAAAAAAACTCAATTAAATAATTCTACCAAAACAATTCCATTAAGTAATTCTGACAGAGAGAGCCAAATATGACAATTCCTAAGCAGGGTCCAATGTCACTCCCCATACAAACACTTGTGGGAACGTCTCTTTCTCTCAGCTTTGAGAAGGACTGTTGGGGTGCATCCCCTTACTGAGGGAGGAACCTCACACACATTTCATTCCAGGTATGAATAGGGGAATGGAATTTCGGTCTGAGAGGGGACTGGGCATTGCCAGGGTCAGGTGATGGATGGCCAGGCCCAGCTCTGGTGATTTATCCTCAATTGTCAATTTAGGGTCGGTGACTTGTGCTGGTTTAGCCCAATTTAGCACCAGTGCCCTGCCTGCCTGGTGGGGACCTGCTGGAGCAGCTCTGGGGAATGACCTGGGGATGCTGCTGGGTGACCAGTGAAGCTGGCCATGTGGCCTGGGGCCAGGAGGGATCTGGGGGGCACTCAGATGAGCAAGCCCAGAAAGTCAGGGAGTGTTAGGGCCCCTCTCCCTGCCTAGTGAGGCACATCAGGAGTGCTGTGCCCAACTCTGTTCAGAGTAATTTCCATCTCTACTATGGTCTGTGTCAACCTCTGCCCAGTGCCATGTCCAGCTTGGCTTGGGACTGTGTCCAGTTCAGCCCAGTGCCATGTCCAGCTCTGCCTACTGCCATGTTCCTGCTCTGCCCAGTGCTCTTTCCCATTCTGGGCTCCTCAGAACAGAAAAGACCTGGAGATCCTGGAGGGCAGCATGGATGATAACAGGACTGGAGCATTTCTGTCACAAAGTGACAAATAACAGAGAATGGATATCTTCCCTTCCCCTGAAGGTGCTGGACAGAGCCTGAAGACAAACTGGCAGAAATGATAAAAGGAGGGAGAGGTGTGCACACAGAATGAAAAACATGGCTAGAACCCATGGAGAAACATCTAAAGGGAACTCCAGTTGGGTTTTGGCAAGTTCTGTAACAGGAACCAACAGCACCTGTGCAACGAAATTGTTCCAGGGAAAGTCCATTTGATATCAAAGTTTTTGGTGAAAATGATACCCAGAAGCCCAATTTTTACAACACTCCAGTGCAATAAAAGAACTTGTAGGAGGAGGGAGATATATGCAAATGATTTACGGGAAAAGTACATTTTCTGTATTAGATAAGTGGCACATTTTAATTAATATTTATGATTATGGTGAATAAATACCCCATAGCTGAGTCCTCACTGATCTGCGGACCAGGACACATCTGCTGTGAGTCCCAGCTGATCAAGAATTCTGGCTTTCTGATACCTCCAGTTCCATCAGGGAGTTCACTCCGGCCGATTTCGGTATCGAGGGCTGGGGGGGACTCCAGGCAGACACTTAGTGGTGGACACGGGACTGAGGGATTGGGATTCTGGTGCTTGGGGGATACTGGGGGAGTCACAGGACTGGTATTGGGGTCATGGGATGTTCTGGGGGTAAGTGAGGGGAGAACACCGGATGATGAGAGGGGATTGGGGTCATCCGGGTTCTAGCAGACACTTTTGGGGCTGGGGATGATGCCTGGATTTGGGTTGATGTCCTGAGGTGACACCAAAGGAACTGGGGAATGGGAGTGGAATTGGGGTCTGAGGATGGGTGAGAGGGACACTGGGGGGCTCAGGGTGTGACTCCAGGATTTGGATCAGTGTTGTAGGGGGCCTGGGGGAACTTGAATTCCTGTGAGTATAATTGGGCTTCTTGGGGGGCTGAGGTACTGCGCAATTGGAAGTGGCATCCCTGGGAAGCTTGGGGAGGCCTAAGTAACACAGAATTTGGGATCAGAGACTCCAGACATGCCCAGGGGTCTGCTGGCCAGGAGTGCCTCCCTTCCCCCTGGGCTGACCCCACTCCCCTCCCCAGTCCCTCACTGAGGAACCCTCCCCGTGTCTCCCCCACATCCCCTCTGTGTCCTCCAGTGTCCACACTTGGTTGCTGTGGCCTCTCCCCGACATGGCCCCACTGGCTCAGACCCTGGCACTGCTGGCAATGGCCATTGCTACCACGGCTGTTGAGGTGGTGACCCTGGACATGGCCCCGTACTCCTTTGATGACCAGTACCAGGGCTGTGGCCCTGCCATGAAGGCAGCATTGCCAGCCCTCAACAACTCCGAGTTTGAGCAGAATGAGAAGTTTGCTGAGGTTTGGGTAAAGGCTGCAGCCGAGTGGCAGAGACGGGGGCCCCCTGAGTCCCCTCTGTCTCCAGAGCAGGCCACTGCCATTATGGCCTTCACAATGGATGGCCTGTCCAGCATGTTCAATGATGCTGTGCGTGTGGCCGGGCGTTCTGACATGGAATACCGGGACAACTTCCACTTCAAAACGCTGCATTTCCTGCTGACCGATGCCCTGGCAACGCTGCGGGATGCTCAGAAAGGGAAGTGTCTTGATGTTTTCCAGAGGGTTTGTGGGGTCTGGTTTGAGGCACAGCATGGTGATATCATCCGGTTCGGTGAATTCATGTTGGTGTCCCTGAGCAAACCAACTGGCGAGTGTTCCAATGACACGGTGCTCGAGCTGCACACGTGCCATGGCGTGGAAATCCAGTTTTTCACTGAACATCCAGAAGAGAAGGTGGTGCTGATGCCACCCTTTGAGACCTTCAATGTCACCCAAATCACCCAGGAAGGAAACAAGACACAGATCCAGCTCCTCTCCACCGGGACCTTCAGCGAATTCAACTGCGTGTGGTGTGAGGTGAGAACACTAAGGAACGGCCTGGGGGGATGGGAAACCCACTGTGGCCATGGGGACACCCATGAGAGGGCACAGAGGACAATGACACTCACTGGGGATGGGGACTGGGGCAGAGACACCCACTGTGTGTGGGGGAACATGCTGGAGACAGCAAGTTTGGGGACTCCTTTTGTGGGCATGGGGATAGGAACACCCATGAAAGGCCACAGGGATGGGGGCCCGCACTTCTGGGTGGGAACACGGACAGAGACACCCCTGCCAGGGGATAACAGGGACAGGGACAGAGATTGGGATCTCCCCGTTCTGACCCTGTCCCTCCCCGCCTTGGGCAGTGCTGTGAGAATGGGCCCTGTGAGCTGGATGAGGGTGGGTCATGAACCCCCATGGCTCCCCCCTGTAACCCCTAAGCCCACCATGAATCCCTGACCTCCCTGGCTCCCTATAGACCCCTGTGCCCTCACCGACATCCTGCAATGCATCACCTCATGGTCCCCATCACTCCTGTAATCCCTCTCTCCCCATTATGGCCATCCCCAAACCCCTCACTCCCCTCACAGTCCCTCTGATCTCTCTCTTTGTCCCTCAGGTTGGAGCATCCCCAGCACCCCTTTCCACCTCAGAGGACTCCTCCTAGCTGCCACAGCTCTGGCAGTGGACACCAGGATCCTCGGAGCCATGAGGCTGCCAAGGTCACTGAGGTCACCGTATTGACTGTGGAAGCCATGGCCACCATGATCACCAAGACTCCCTGAGATACAAGGCTTCCACAGCCACACTGACCACTGTGCATACCAAAGCCATTGGGCAAACACATTTTAATAAATAATTCTATCAAAACAACTCCATTAAATAAATCTGTCACAGCCAGCCAAAAGTGACAATTCTTATGCACGGCTCGATGTCACTCCCCGGACAACACTTTTGGGGACGTCTCTTTCTCTCAGCCTCGAGGAGGATCCTTGGTGAACAACCTCTTCCCGAGGGAGGAATGTCACACACATTTCAGTCCAAACAGGAATAGGGGAGAGGAATCTCTGTCTGAGAGTGGGCTGGACACTCCCAGGGTCAGTTGATAGATGGCCAGGTCCAGCTCTGGCACTTCATCCTCAGTTGTCTATTTGGGGTTCATGATTTGGGCTGGTTTTAGCCCAATTCAGCACCAAAATTAGATCAAGACCCCCCTCAATGTTGCCCTGATGGCCACAAAAATAGAGTACTGTCCCTTGGGTGCATTCTAGGAAGAGCATCCTGCCACATCCTGGACTTCAGGGGACCTTAAAGACTGGAAACTGGGAGGTTCTAGAGGGCATGGGCAGGTCCTGTCCCTGGGGGAACACAGTCCCCAGTGCCAGTCCTGGCTGGTGGGGATGTGCTGGAGCAGCTCTGGAGAAGGACCTGGGGGTGCTGGTGGGTAACAAGTAGAGCTGGCCATGACGATAAGGGCCAGAAGGGAACCAGGGGGTGTTGGAAAGTGTGAGGCCAAGAGGTCAGGGAGTGATTGTGCCCCTGTGCCCTGCCCAGGGAGGCACATCGCAAGTGCCGTGTCTAGCTCTGCCCAGTGCCATGTCCTGTTATGGGCTGCTCTAGTTTCCAATCCCAGTCTCAGGGATGATGCTGCCTGAGCTGGGAGGTTGGGCCAGGTGCCCACTCTGGGTCCTTCCAGCCCGACCCATGCTGGGATTTGGGGATTCTGGGAGTTGTGGTTCAGGAATTGTCCACCGGAGGGCAGCAGCGAGTGTGGGAAATCAGCAGCACTGTGCATGCACCGCCCCCAGCTGCAGTTCCAGGTGCCAACAGCAGGTGGCAGCACGAGCTGCTGGCCCTGCTGGCGCTGCTGAGTGCCTGCACCCCCCCCCCCCCCCCATCTCGGCCCCAGGGGGCTCTGCAATGGTTTGGGATGGAGAACCCTTAAAGCCCGTCCGGTGCCAGCCCTGCCATGGGCAGGGACATCTTCCCCTGGGCCAGACTTCCCTTTATCTCTTTGAACACTGCTTCCAGCCACTTTAATTGTCCTGTGTAAATACTTTTACATCCTTTTATAATTTTTGCCAGTCAGACTTTAGGCTCTAACCAGCACCTTCAGCATGTGGGGAAAAGCCACACTATGAAAAGCTAAGTGTTCACAAAATAGTCTTGAAACTCAATTCAAATAAAGGGACAGAGTTTCCACAGCCATATTCCCTGTGGGGTTTCTCTCTCCAAGTTCTGGAGTAAAAACTTTCTGGTCAAAGCACCAGGGTTCAGTGACAAACTTCATTTTTGTGGAGCCATCAAGATCCATTTTGAAGACATTGACAACAATTTCTCCCGAAAAAGAATCCAATTCATCTAGTCATTTTTCACAACCCACCTTTGCTATAAAATCCTTCCCAGTGACAGTGGTGATGCCCCGGCAGAGGCTGCCCAGAGAAGCTGTGGCTGCCCCATCCCTGGCCATGTCCAAGGCCAGGCTGGGCAGGGCCTGGAGCAGCCTGGCCCAGGGGAAGATGTCCCTGCCAATGCCTGGGCTGGCACCGAACGGGCTTTAAGGGTTCTCCATCCCAAACCATTGCAGAGCCCCCGGGGCCAGCATGGAGCAGGGCAGGCCCTTGGCAGCGCCAGCAGCTCGTGCTGCCGCCTGCTGTTGGCACCTGGAACTGCACAGTGCAACTGAATTCCCACGCTCACTGCTGTCCTCCGGTGGACAATTCCTGAACTGCAACCGCCAGAATCCCCAAATCCCAGAAAGGATGAGACACGAAGGACACAGAGTGTGCACCTGGCCCAACCTCCCAGCTCAGCCAGCATTATCCCAGAGACCACGAATGGATCCAGAGCAGCCCAGAACTGGACATGGCACTAGACAGAGCTGGACACAGCAATCCTGATGTGCCTCACTGGGCAGGGCAGAGGGGCACAATCACTTCCTGACCTCCTGGCCCCGCACCTCCTGAAGTCCCCTAGATCCCTCTTGGCCCCAGGCCACACAGCCAGCTCCACCGGTCACCCACAAGCAACCCCATGTCCTTCTCCAGATATGCTCCAGTATGTCTCCCCCAGCCTGGACTGGAACTAGGGACTGTCCCTCCCCCGGGACAGGACCTGTCCTTGCCCTCTTCAGCCTTCCAATTTCCAGCCTTTAAGGTCTCCATGAACAGCAGGATGTGGTAGGATGCTCTGCCTGGAATGTGACCAAGAATCAATGCCCCATTTGTTGCCATCAGGGCTGGATTGGGAGGGGTCTGGTGCTGATTTTGGTGCTGAATTGTGCTAAAACCAGCCCAAATCATCAACTCTGAATTGACAACTGATGCTGAAGCACCAGACCTGGGCCTGGCTATTCATCAGCAGACCCTGGGAATGTCCAGTCCCCTCTAAGACAGGGATTCCTCTCCCCTATTTCTGCTTGCAATGAAATGTCTTTGATGTTCCACTTTTGGAAAGGGGATGTTCCCTAAGGATCCTCCTTGAAGCTGAGTGAAAGAGAAATTCTCGTGAGTGCTGGTGTGGGGAATGACATCAAGTCCTGCTTAAGAATAATCACTTTTGGCTGGCTGTGACAGATTTATTTAATGGAATTGTTATGATGGCATTATTTAATAGAATTCCTTTGAACAAAGGCCTTGGTGGTCATAGTGGTCACAGTGGCTGTGGTATCCTTGTGGCTCAGGGAGTCTTGGTGATCATGGTGGTCACAGTGTCCTTGGTGGTTTATAGTGGTCATGGGGACCAGAGTGGCTGTGGTGGCCTTGGTAACTTTGGGGGTCTTATTTCCATGGGAGTCTTGGTGATCTTGCTGATTGTGGTGGCCACAGCAATGACAGTGATCTTGGCATCTATGGTGGCCATGGTGGCCACAGTCACCACAGTCACCACAGTGACCTCGGGGGTCTTGCCAGCCTTGCGGCTCAGAGGATCCTGGTGGCAACTTCCTGGGATGTGGGGTGAGGAGGAGATCTCTGAGGTGGAAGGCGGCTCTGGGGGTGCTCCTGGGGATGCTCCTGGGAATAAAAGAGGGTGCTCAGGGGGACCAGGGAAGGAGTAAGGTCAGGGACAGTCATAAAGGTATGTCAGGGGTGACAAGATAGAGGGGACCATGAGGTGACAGGTGATGAGGTTTTGGGGGCTGTGGGGTATGGGGGCCAGGGGTGTAAGAGATTTCATGGTGGGCTTAGCAGTGACAGGGGTTAGGGCGACTCACGGAGTGCCATAGGGGTGACAGGGGTTCAGGGAATGCTATGGTGCTCCTGGCCCACCCACATACAGCGCACAGGGCCCATCCCCACAGCACTGCATTTGGTATGGAGGGACAGGGTGAGTATGGGGATTTCTCTGTCTCCGTCGCTTTCTCTGTCTCTGTCCCTGGCCTTTCCTGGCAGGAATGTCCCTGTCCCTGTCCCCTCCCAGCTGAGGGATTCCCCTCCCAGTGTCCTGTCATGGGTGTTCCTTTTCCCATGCCCACAAATGGGTGTCCGTAGATTCAGTGTCCCCATCATGGGGTGTCCCTCACCCCAAACTCTCAGCTAGTGTCCCCACAGGTGACAGGGAGTGTCCCCAAACCCCACATGTCCTGTCTTGTGTGTCCCCAGCCAACAGTGGCTGTCCCCAGGACTGGGTGTACCTGTCCCCACACTGTCAGTGGGCGTACCCTGCACTGGCTATCCCAGTGTTTCTCTCCAGCTCTGGGTGTCCTTGTCCACCCACACAGTGTGGGTGCCCCTGTACCCCTGTTCCCCCTCCCCAGTGAGTGTCATGTTCCTCTGAGCCTTGTCATGGGAGTCCCCATGCCCACAGTGAGTGTCCGCATCCCCCCAGGGTGTCCCCAGTGCTGTCACCTCACAGCAATGCGCAGTTGTATTTGCTGAAGGTCCCGACGGAGCGGAGCCAGATCCATGTCCTCTTCCCATCCCAGATGACTTGGGTGACCTGAAAGGTCTCAAATGGTGGGATCAGCACCTCTTCCTCTGTTGGATACATGGAGAACTGCCGGATATCCACTCCATGGCACGTCTGCACTTGGAATATCGTGTCTGTCCCAAAGTGCAGAGCAATCTCTTTACGTGGAGATGTTGATGTGAATTGACCAAAGCGGACCCTCTGGCCTTGCCGCGCCTGGAACTGGACGTCACGCACACCCCGGTACACCTGGTGACACTGCCCCTTCTGAGCCTGCCTCAGTGTCACCAGGGCCTGGGTCAGCAGGAAATGCAGCATTTTGAAGTGGAAGTCGTTCCGGTATTCCTGGCGGGAGCGTCCAGCCACGTGTACGGCTGCATTGAAGTCCTTGTAAATGTCCTTCATTGTGTAGGCCATGACAGCGACAGCCTGGCCTGGAGACATCAAAGGGGACACATGGGAGCCCCGCTTGCGCCACTCAGCCTCAGCCTTCATCCAGGTCTTGGCAAAGAGAGGATTCTTCTGAAACTCAAATTTGTAGAGTGCTGGCAATGCCTTGGTCATGGCAGGGCCGCAGCCCCGGTACTGGTCATCGAAGGAGTCCCTGGCCATGTCCAGGGGCACCACCTTGATGGCTGTGGCGGCCACAGTCATTGCCAGCAGTGCCAGGGTGTGAGCCAGGAGGACCATGGCAGTGAATGTCCACCAAGACCAGTGTGGGAAACTGGAAGACAAATATGGACACACAAAAGAGACACTTATGTGGCACTGGAGTACATGGGAAATGTTCCTCTATGAGGGACTGTGGACGGGAACTGGAGTCCACCTGGAGCAGGGTTGAGAGGCAGCTCAGGCCAGAAGACCTGTGGGCACATCCTGGAATGCTGATCCCAAATCCTGAGATTATTCCTGGAATCCCCAGTATCCCTCAGAAACCCAGGACATCAATCTCACTGCCAAGGTCCCATGTCCCCTACAACTGGTGTTCTCCTAATGAGCCCCAGGAAGTTGACCCAAATTCTGGCATAACTTTCTGTTCCCCCAGCACTGTCCCGCAAGACCCCAGTCCCACTCCAACAATGCACCCCCTATACCTGACTTTTGTGTCCCCCTCCCAGTGTCATTCCTTTGCACACAAACCCCACAACCGCACTCACAGTCCCGTGTCCCTTCCTCCCTAGTATCACCCCAGCCCCTCTGCAGTTCCCCAGCCCAAACCCTGGGAACAATCCCTGACATCCCCAGGGTCCCCTCAGTGCTCCACAACTCTCCAGTCCAAATCTCAGTGCTTTGTTCAGCCTTCGGATATCCCCCCAATTCTCCCCAGAAACTCATTCCTACTACCACAACTCTTTAGACCACTTGTGACACCAGGCCTCTCAGGAACCTCTCCCAAATTCCTAAAGCCACTCCCTCACCCACCCCAGCATCTCCCTCAGCCCTCTCCTAAACCTCCCTGTCTCATGACACTTTTGGTGTCACCCCAGGACCCCAAATCTGGGGATCAACCCCTGTCTCCACAATGTCATGCTGGAGCCCCCCATGCCCCAGTCTGCAACCCCAGTCCCCTGTCCCTCCCTCCTGCCTCCCCAGTGTCCCCCACCACCTGATACCGAAATCAACCGGAGTGAAATCCCTGATGGAGCTGGAGGTAGCAGAAAGCTGGAATTCTTGATCAGCTCGGACTCACAGCAGATCTCTCCTGGTCCTGCAGCTCAGGGGGGACATTGCCATGGGGTATTTATCCACCACAATTATAAATATTCATTACAATCAGCTTCTTATCTCATACAGAAACAGCACTTTCTCAAGAAATAATTTGCATGCCTCCACCTTTCTCTGGAAGTTCTTTCATTGTACTGGAAGGCCATAAAAATGGGGTCTCAGGGGGGCCATTTTCACTGAGTGCCCCAATATGCCAGATGGCCTCACCTGGAATATTTGCTTTGAACAGGTGCTGCTCATTCTTTGTTGCCAAAAACCCCTCACTGGCGTTCCCTTTACCTGTCTTTCCATGGGCTCCAGCCACGTTCTTCCTTCATTTTCATCCTTTTCATCCTTTTCATGCTTTTATCAGTCAGTCTTTAGGCTCTATCCAGTGCCTTCAGGGAAATTGAAACTTTCTATTTTATTTCTATCAACTGAGACTTCAGGTGACGTGTGTGGTGCTTTTCCAAACAACTCAATCAGCCACGACTGGCCCAGGTCAATGTGGGCTGTAGCAGCAACTGCTCTCCTCATCCAAGAAATCAGGGAAATCCAATTTGGGACAAAATTTTGTGGTATACACTCTGCTCATCGTAACTGCAAGAAGATGTGGTACAAGGGGCAGAGCTCGATATGTTACAAAGAGCACTGGAATTGGAAGTGAGAAAATTAACAAGCATAGGAACTCACTTGCTGTCTGCTTTGAGCATTGTTCATGCCCACGGAGCCATTGCTGTGAGTTGACAACACAGGAGACAGCCAGGGGCTTGTGGGATGGTGGGTGCAGGATTAGGGTGCTGGGGCAGTGAGAAATAACAGAAAGAATAGAAAGTTTCAGTTCCCCCAAAGGTGCTGGGTAGAGTTTAATGCCTGATTGGCAAAAGCAAGAAAAGAATGTAAACATGTGGATATGCAGAATAAATGTGGAGGTGACGGGGGGTAACCACCCTCTTTATACTGGGCTTTTAGATAAGCAGGCAATTTTCAATCTTCTCAACTCTATCCAGGCCTCACCTCTGGGGCTGAAATTCTTTTCTCAGGAATTAACACCAGGATGCTTTGTTGCAAAACCTCTTGTGCAGCTTTATTACAAATCTATTTACCCACCAATACTTGTCAATCCCCAAGCTAGTGTGCACTGGAATGTAGTACGGCCACTTCTTTGGGCAGCTGAATGGAATCAAGAAGATTATTTGTTCTTTATATTTAATCAGAGACTGGTGTGCTGATAACCGACTTCCTTCTTCCCATATGGCTCCATGGGCATGAGCAATGCTCAAAGCAGATGGCAAGTGAGTTCCAATGTTTGCTCTTTTTCTCACTGAGAGCTCTGGAGCTCTATGTAACATATCGAGCTCTGCCCCTTGTACCACATCTTCTTGTAGTTACGATGAGCAGAGTGTATACCACAAAATTTTGTCCCAAATTGGATTTCCCTGATTTCTTGGATGAGGAGAGCAGTTGCTGCTACAGCCCACATTGACCTGGGCCTATTGTGTCTGACTGAGTTGTTTGGAAAAGCACCACATAGGTCACCTGAAGTCTCAGTTGATAGAAATAAAATAGAAAGTTTCAATTTCCCTGAAGGCACTGCATAGAGCTTAAAGACTGACTGATAAAAGCATGAAAAGGATGCAAATGGATGGAGGATGAAGGATGAACACGGCTGGAGCCCATAGAGAAACCCATATGTAAAAGGAGCTCCAGTGAGGTTTTTCTGGCAAGTCCTGTAACTTGCCGAAGTTACAGAATGAGCAGCACCTGTTCAAAGCAAATATTCCAGGTGAGGCCATCTGGCATATTGGGGCACTCAGTGAAAATGGCCCCCCTGAGACCCCATTTTTATGGCCTTCCAGTACAATGAAAGAACTTCCAGAGAAAGGTGGAGGCATGCAAATTATTTCTTGAGAAAGTGCTGTTTCTGTATGAGATAAGAAGCTGATTGTAATGAATATTTATAATTGTGGTGGATAAATACCCCATGGCAATGTCCCCCCTGAGCTGCAGGACCAGGAGAGATCTGCTGTGAGTCCGAGCTGATCAAGAATTCCAGCTTTCTGCTACCTCCAGCTCCATCAGGGATTTCACTCCAGCTGATTTCGGTATCAGGGGCTGGGGGACACTGGGGACACACGAGGGAGGGACAGGGGACTGGGGTTTCAGACTGAGCCATGGGGAGCTCCAGCATGACATTGTGGAAACAAGGGTTGATCCCCAGATTTGGGTTGAGGTCCTGGGGTGACACCAAAAGGATCATGGGATGGAGAGCTAGACTGTATTGTAGGAGAGGGCTGAGGGGGATGCTGGGGTGGGTGAGGGGGTACCTTTGGGATTTTGGGTGAGATTCCTGAGGGCCCTGGTGTCACAAGTGGTCTAATGAGATATGGGAGTAGGAATGAGTTCCTGGGGAGCATTGGGGGGACATCAGAAGGCTAAACACAGGACTGGGATTCAGATTGGGAGTTGGTGAAGCACTGAGGGGACCCTGGGGATGTCAGGGATTGTTCCCAGGGTTTGACCTGGGAAACTGCAGAGGGCTGGAGTGACACCAGGCAGGAAGTTAAATGAGACTGGGAGTGGGGTTGGGGGGCTAGTGGGCACAGAGACAACATTTGAAGGGTCACAGAAATGGGATTCAGGAGTTCACTACTGGGGGAACAGGGAGTTACCTCAGAATTTGGGTCAAGTTCCTGGGGGTCATTAGGGGGAACCAGTGGTTGGGGACATGGGACCATGGGAGTGGGATTGATGTCCTGGGGTTCTGAGGGGTACTGTGGAGTTCTGGAATGACCCCAGGATTTGGGATCAGCATTCCAGGTTACATCCTCAGGTCTTCTGGCCTGAGCTGCCCCTCTAGCCCTGCTCCAGACTGATCCCATTTGCCCTCCTCAGCCCCTCATAGAGGAACACTTCTCATGTAACCCTGTGTGCTCTTATTGTCCCCTCAGTGTGTCCCTCTTTGTCCCCCAGTGTCCCACCCAACTCCTAGTGGCCTCTCACCGCCATGGCCCTCCTGGCTCACACCCTGGCACTGCTGGCAATGGCTGTGGCCACCGTGGCCATCAAGGTGGTACCCATGGACATGGCCCAGGACTCCTTCGATGACCAGTACCGGGGCTGCGGCCCTGCCATGACCAAGGCATTACCAGCACTCTACAAATTTGAGTCTCAGAAGAATCCTCTCTTTGCCAAGACCTGGATGAAGGCCGAGGCTGAGTGGCGCAAGCGGGGCTCCCATGTGTCCCCTCTGGCATCTCCAGCCCAGGCCGTTGCTGTCATGGCCTACTCAACAAAGGACATTTACAAGGATTTCAACGCAGCCGTGCGTACGGCTGGACACTCCCGCCAGGAATACCAGAACAACTTCCACTTCAAAATGCTGCATTTCCTGCTGACCCAGGCTCTGGTGAAACTGAGGCAGGCTCAGAATGGGCAGTGTCGCCAGGTGTTCCGGGGCGTGCATGACGTCCGGTTCCAGGCCCGTCGTGGTCAGAAGGTCCGGTTTGGTCAATTCACATCGACATCACTCAGCAAAGAGGTTGCCCAGAAGTACGGAACAGATACCATATTTGAGGTTCAAACATGCCATGGTGTGGACATCCAGGCTTTTTCCTTCTATCTGAGCAACCGTGAGGTGCTGATCCCGCCATACGAAACCTTTGAGGTCACCAAAGTCACCCAGAATGGGAAGAGAGCATGGATCACTCTCCGATCCTCCGGGACCTACAGCAAATACAACTGCGCATTGCTGTGAGGTGATGGCACAAGGGACAGCCTGGGGTGATGGAGACACCCATAGTAAGGCACAGGGGACAATGACATTCACTGCGGATGGGGGACAGGGCTATTCACTGTGAGTGGGGGGACAAGGACATCCACAGCTGGGGACAAGGACCGGGATACCTTGTCTTGTGGACACTCACTGTAGGTGGGGCCACAGCGACACCCAGTGCTGGGGACAGCAAGTGTGGACAGGGGACACCCATGACAGGGCACAGGGAGTGGGGACATTCACTAAGAGTTTGGGGATCAGGACACCTCATGCTGGGCACACCAAATCTGGTGACACTGATTGCGGGCATGTGGATAAGAAGGCCCCTGACAGGGCACAGGGATGGAGATCCCCACATCTGGGGGGAGACAGGGACAGGAACACCACTGCCAGTGGTGGACAGGGACAGGGGCAGAGACAGGGACCCTCTTGTACTGATCCTGTCCCTCCACACCAAAGGCAGTGCTGTTGGGACAGGCCCTGTGTGCTGAATGCAGGTGGGGCCAGGATCCTCCTTGATACTCCCTCTCTCAACCCCTGTCAACCCCATGGCAGCCCCTGACCCCTGTCACCCCTAAGCCCACCATGATCCTTGGACAACCCTGTCCCCTAACAACCCCATGACCTCCTTGACACCCTGTCACCTGTCACCTCAGGGTCCCCCATATAACCTGCCACAACCAACACCCCACTATGGCTGTTCCTGATCCTCTGATTTCTCACATGTTCCCCCTGATGTCCTTCTTTTTCTCCCAGGTGGGAGCATCCACATGGCCACCTTTCACTTCCGAGGATGCCTCCTGGCCAATGCAGCCTTGGCAGTGGCCACCAGGATCCTCTGAACCACGGGACCACCAAGGCCACCGAATTCACTGTGGTCGCTGTGGGAACCATGGCCACCATAATCATCAAGACTCCCTCAGCCACAAGGCTACCACAGCCAACCTGGCCAGGATGGCCATCAAGACCATTGTGAAAAGCCATTCTATTAAATAATTCTATCAAAAGTATTCTATTCAATAAATCTGTCACAGCCAGCAAAATGTCACAATTCTTAAGCTGGGCTTGAGGTCACTCCCCAGAGTAACACTCGTGGGAAAATATCTTTCGGACAACCTTCTCTCTTGGGGAGCATCCCCATCCAAGGGCATGAACCTCACACACATTTTATTCCAAGGGGGAATATGGGAGAGGAATCTCTGCCTGAGTAGGGGCTGGACATTCCCAAGTTCAGGTGATGAACGGCCAAGCCTGGTGCTTCACCCTCAGTTGTCAATTCAAGGCTGGTGATTTGGGCTGGTTTTAGCCCAATTCAGAAACAAAATCAGCACAAAACCTCTCTCAATGCTGCCCTGACGGCCACAAATGGGGCATTGTCCATTGACCACATTGCAAGCAGAGCATCCTGCCACATCCTGCAGTTCAGGGGAACCTTAAAGGCTGGAAATTGGGATGTTCAAGAGGGCAAGGGCAGGTCCTGTCCCTGGGGAGGGACAGACCTCAGTCAGCAGTCCCGGCAGGGGGGACCTGCTGGATCAGCTCTGGAGAAGGACCTGGGGGTGCTGGTGGGTGACCAATGGAGCTGGCCATGTGGCCTGGGACCAGGAGGGATCTAGGTGGTATCAGGAAGAGTAGGACCAGGAGGTGAGGGAGTGACCGTGCCCCTCTGCCCTTCCCAGGGAGGCATATCAGCAGTACCGTGTCCAGTTCCGTCCAGTGCTGTGTCCAGCTCCGCCCACTGCCATGTCTTGTTATGTCCTGCTCTGGACTCAATCCCATGCTCAGGGACAATGTCACCTGAGCTGGGAGGTTGGGCCATTCTGGGAATGGTGCCCACTCTGGGTCCTTCCAGCCTGACCTATGCTGGCATTTGGGGATTCTGAGAATTGTGGTGTGGGAATTGTCCACTGGAGGGCAGCAGCGAGAGCAGGAATTCAGCCACGCTGTGCAGTTCCAGGTGCCAACAGCAGGTGGCAGCACGAGCTGCAGCCGCTGCCCAGTGCCTGCCCTGCCCCATCCCAGCCTCATGGGCTCTGCAATGGTTTGGGATCAAGCAACCTTAAAGCCCATCTGGTGCCAGCCCAGGCATTGGCAGGGACATCTTCCCCTGGGCCAGGCCCCCCCAGCCTGGCCTTCAACCCTTCCTGGAGTGGGGATGCCATAGTTTTGGTATAGATTGGCAATATGATGATTGACTCTTCTAATTAAGGGATGAATCTCGTCTGTATGTTAAGAGAAGTTTTCTTGTTGTATGGCTATGTTATTGTAGTTTGTTGTTTGGACATCCTCTGTTCTCCCCACTGTCCCCTTTCCCCGCTCTGTGTTGTTTCCACCAATGGCCCTGGTTGTCGGGGTTGTCAGGGACATGTGGAGGCCAGACATGTACCTGTGCCCCTTGCATGGGGCAGCTGGGAATGGGGAAAGACTGTTGCTGGCAAGGCATGGCATGCCTCACCTCACCTCACCTCACCTCACCTCACCTCACCTCACCTCACCTCACCTCACCTCACCTCACCTCACCTCACTCCAGTTGAGTTGCCAGAAGGTCTTCACCAAAGGACAGTGAAGAAGGGTTAAATGGCAGACTTTGGGAGAGCCAAGGTTAGCTGACACAACACTGGGTATATAAAAGTCGAAGATGCCATTTTGTGGATGAGTGTCTGGAAGTCAGCCATGATCCCAGTGCTGCCTTTTTTTCTTTATTCAGTTCCTTTATTGTGTTTGTTGGTGTTTAATTAACCTTTAATAGTTTAAAGTGAGCAGTTGTTTCTCACAATCACCATGGTCTCCATGATCACCATGGCCACCATGACCCCCAGAAAAATATGTTCACCAAGGCCACCACTGCTATTTTCCCTGGAGGAAAAGGGAAAAAAGGGAAAAGAGTAGAGGAAGAGAAGAAGAAAAACAAAAATCTTCCCCACCCCCTCTCTCCCCCAACATCTCCCTGACTGTCCTTTACTTCTTTGGAAATTCATTCATTTGCATTCTTGACCAAACACTGTGCTTTCCCAAATATTCAGGATTTAAACACAACCAAACTCTATTTCTGCACCACAATTAATTCAACCCTGAAAGGAATAAGATGAATGTTTCTTCACAAACAGATTGTGTGGAGCTGGTGGTAGATAGGGCCAGGGACTAGAGAAGGAAGTTACCAGAGAAACTATCAGTTTCAGAAAATGATTCTCATTGACACGGACTGCTGCTCAGTCAAGGTCCTGCCAAATTCCTGAACTTCGAGAAGAAGAAAAAAGACTTAACAGGCTTATGAATATTTTTCCCCACCCAGGGTGGAATTAAAGCTCAATTCAATGTTCACGTGTATGTTTTACAGAAGGGCAGGGTGCATAGAGGGACATTCAGTAGGTGGATTGGGAAGTCTGGACCTTCCAAATACCTCTGCCAATGAGGAAAGAGGAGAGGGCGAAATGGCCAGTAAATTGGAATAAAAAGGAGGATGCATTGTCCAGCGATTTGGGAGACCTCATGACGAAATTCCCCATTGCCTCTCCCTTTATTCATGAATAAAATTACAGGACACTTCTGTCTTCTTTGTGCAAGTAAGCCTCTGGCAAGGTGAATTTTTCTGCTCAAATGTTCAATAGCAAAATTGTTGTTCCACTTGAATCCTAAGCGGTGTGATTAGCTTCAGCCAGAGTCTCATCCACAAAATGGCACCTCTGCCTTTTATACCCCTGGTGTTGCATCAGCCAAATACACATTCATAAGTAGTGATACATATACAAAAATTTTCCTTCTATATAACTCACCCATCCCAGAGTCTGTCAGTTGCCTCTTCCATGCTGTCCATTGGTGGAGACCTTTCTTAAGTCTGACTGGAGGTGAGGTTGTCATGACATGCCCACCCAGCAACAGGCTTGGCCCTTTCCCAGCTGCCCCATGCAAGGGGCACAGATACATGCCCTCCCTCCACATGACCCTGACAACCTGGACAACCAGGGCCCCATGGTGGGAACAATAGAGAAGGGGGAAAGGGAACTATGGGGAGAAAAATGTATGTCTGAAAAACAAACCACCATAACATAACCATAAATCGACAAAACTTCTCTCAAGGTACAAACAATATTCATCCCTTAATTGTGAGAGCAAATCATCATGTTACCCATGTATACCAAAGCTGTGGCTGTCCCACTCCTGGAAGCATTGAAGGCCAGGCTGGGCAGGGCCTGGAGCAGCCCAGCTCAAGAGAAGATGTCCCTGCCCATGGCAGGGCTGGCACCAGATGGGCTTTAAGGTCGCTCCATCCCAAACCATTGCAGAGCCCCCGGGGCAAGGATGGGGCAGGGCGGGCGCTCGGCAGCACCAGCAGCTCGTGCTGCCGCCTGCTGTTGGCACCTGGAATTGCAGTTGGAGGCAGCACATGCGCAGTGCTGCTGATTTCCCGCGCTCGCTGCTGCCCTACGGTGCACAATTCCCAAGCCGCAACTGCCAGAATCCCCAAATCCCAGCATGGGTCAGGCTGGAAGGACTAAGAGAGGGCACCTGGCCCAACCTCCCAGCTCAGGCAGCATCATCCCTGATACCAGGTTTGGGTCCACAGCAGGACAGAACAGGACATGGTACTGGGCAGAGTTGGACACGGCACTCCTGATGTGCCTCCCAGGGCAGGGCAGAGGGGCACAATCACTCCCTGACCTCCTGGCCCTGCTCTTCCTGATGCCCCCTGGATCCCTCCTGGCCCCAGGCCACATGGCCAGCTTCACTAGTCAGCCACTAGGACTCCCAGGTCCATCTCCAGTACTGCTACAGCAGGTGCCACCAGCCAGGGATGGCACTGGTTACTGTCCCTCCCCAGGGGCAGGACCTGCCCTTGCCCTCTTGAACATCCCAATTTCCAGCCTTTTAAGGTACCCTGAAGTGCAGGATGTGGCAGAATGCTCTGCCTGGATGTGCCCAAGGGACAATGCCCCATTTGTGGCCATCAGGGCAGCACTGAGAGAGGTCTTGTGCTGATTTTTGTGCTGAATTGGGCTAAAACCAGCTCAAATCCCCAACCCCAAATTGACAACTGAGGGTGAATCAGCAGAGCTGAGCCTGGACCAGCAGTGTCTCCAATGAACACAATCCCACTTCGACACTGCGCCACCTTGACCTGACTTTTGTGTGCTCCCCAGAGTTATCCCTTTGACCACTAGCCCCACAACCACACTCCCAGTCCCTTGTCCCTTCCCCCCTAGTGTCACCCCAGTCCCTCTGCAGTTCCCCAGCCCAAACCCTGGGAACAATCCCTGACATCCCCACGGTCACCTCAGTGCTCCACCGCTCTCCAGTCTGAATCCCAGTCCTGTGTTTAGCCTTCTGATGTCCCCCTAGTTCTCCCCAGGAACTCATTTCTGCTACCACACCTCTTTAGAGCTCTTGTGACACCAGGGTCCTCAGGAACCTCACCCAAATTCCCAAAGTCACTCCCTCACCCATCCCAGCCTCCTCCTCAGCCCTCTCCTAAACCCTAGTCAAGCTCCCAGTCCTGTGACACTTTTGGAGTCACCCCTGGACCACAACTCAAATATGGGGATCAACCCCTGTCTCCACAATGTCATTCTGGAGCCCCCCATGGCCCAAGTCTGCAACCCCAGTCCCATGTCCCTCCCTCAAGTGTCTCCAGTGCCCCCCAGGAACTTGAATTGATATAGGAATAAAGTACACAGGCATTTAGTAGAAAAATCCTAAATTTATGTTTCTAAAGTTGTGAATAAGAATATTCCTTAAGTAAGTAAGAAACTGTATTGTGTAAGACGGTGAAAGGTCTATAGTACAGAAATGTGATTGAATACAGTAAGTGAAGAGTTTATGAGTTATAATAGAAGCCAAGGTGTGCATGTGACTTAGAAGCCCATTGAGTAAAAACATCTGCAGTGCATTGGAAATGAGTTACGGCGATAGGTTAGAAATGCAAAATAAATGTCCTTTAGATTAGAATGGTATATAGTGTATTGCAACAAAGAACTTGTGACCATTTTGTGTTACGGCTGACTGCCTGCTCCTCTAAAATCCCATGGCCTCTGAGACTGATGGTTATCTTAGCAATAAATCCTTCTTAGCCCAATGGCAGTCCCATCTCTTCATTAAAAGTGGTGGCAATGATAACTGGCAAATGGAATTTCTGAGCTACCATGCCAACATGGGCTCAGGTATCTCCTGGTGTTGGGGGATCTTTTCTTGGGGGGGTCCAGAAATTCTCCTGTCACACCAACAAGGCCGGGGAAGTCACCCAGGTGACTTCCCAACCACTCCTCCAAGTGATCACCTACAGGCTCAAGATGCCTAGAGGGATGTCATCTGATAGAGGACACCAATTGAGGTGCGACAGCAACTCAGCAGCTGGGAGAGGGACTGGGGGGAACTTGGGGCATGTGGGACAGTGGGAGAATGGGAGCAGGATTGGAGTGTTGAGGGGGGGGATTGTGGCCATGATATTTTCTGAAAAATCCTTTCCTTAAGATTTTTTCTCCTGAGAAGCTGAGAGACCTCAAGAACAAAATGTAAACAAATATTATCTGCTGCTGAGAATGCAACAGGTGCATCTGTGATTGGTCTCATGTGGTTGTTTCTAATTAATGGCCAATCACAGTCAGCTGGCTCAGACTCTCTGTCCAAGCCACAAGCCTTTGTTATCATTCCTTCTTTTTCTATTCTTAGCTAGCCTTCTGATGAAATCCTTTTAGTATCTATTCTTTTAGTATCATTTTAATAGAATATATATAATAAAATAATAAATCCAGCATTCTGAAACATGGAGTCAGATCCTTGTCTCTTCCCTCATCCTAAGACCCCTGCAATCACCATCACAGTGGGAAAAAGAGGAGAAAGAAAAGGAAGTTTCAATTCTCCTAAAGGCACTGGGTAGAGTTTAAAGACTGACTGACTAAAGCAAGAAATGGATGTAAAAGTGTGGATATGCAGCACGAACGTGGAGGCGACTGAGAGCAACCACCTTCTTTATTGTGGGCTTTTAGATAAGCAGCCAATTTTCAATCTGTCAAACTCTATTCAGGCCTCACCTCTGGAGCTGAAATTCATTTCTCAGGAATTAACACCAGGATGCTTTGTCACGGAACCTCTCATGCAGCTTTATTGCAAATCTATTTACCCACAAATATTTGTCAATCCCCAAGCTGGTGTGCGCTGGAATGTAGTATGGCCACTCCTTTGGGCAGCTGAGTGTTATCAAGGACTGACAATATTTGTTCTTCATATTTAATCAGAGATCGATGTGTAGTTATTTGACTTTTTTCTTTCCAAATGGCTCCATGGGCATGAGCAATGCTCAAAGCAGATGGCAAGTGAGTTCCTATGTTTGCTCTTTTTTTCACTGAGAGTTCTGGAGCTCTTTGTAACGCATCGAGTTCCTACTCTTGTTCCACATCTTCTTGCAGTGACAGTGAGCAGAGTATGTATCACGAACTTTTGTCCCAAATTGGATTTCCTGGCCTCTTGGATGAAGAGAGCAGTTGCTTCTACAGCCCACATTGACCTGGGCCAGTCGTGGCTGATTGAGTTGTTTGGAAAAGCACCACACAGGTCACCTGAAGTCTCAGTTGATAGAAATAAAACAGAAAGTTTCAATTTCCCTGAAGGCACTGAATAGAGTTTAAAGACTGACTGGCAAAAGCATGAAAAGGATGAAAATGGATGGAGGATGAAGGATGAACGTGGCTGGAGCCCATGGTGGAACAGATAAAGGAACTGCAGTGTGGATTTTTTGGATACACAGGAGGATCAGCGCCTGCTCAAAGCAAATATTCCAGGTGAGGTCATCTGGCATATTGGGGCACTCAGTGAAAATGGCCCCCAGAGACCCCATTTTTATGGCCTTCCAGTACAATGAAAGAACTTCCAGAGAAAGGTGGAGGCATGCAAATTATTTCTTGAGAAAGTGCTGTTTCTGTATGAGATAAGAAGCTGATTGTAATGAATATTTATAATTGTGGTGGATAAATACCCCATGGCAGTGTCCCCCCTGAGCTGCAGGACCAGGAGAGATCTGCTGTGAGTCCAAGCTGATCAAGAATTCCAGCTTTCTGCTACCTCCAGCTCCATCAGGGATTTCACTCCAGCTGATTTTGGTATCAGGGGCTGGGGGACACTGGGGACACATGAGGGGGGGACACGGGACTGGGGTCACAGAGTGGGGCCTTGGGGGGCTCCAACAGGAGGTTTTGGAGACAGGAGTTGATCCCTAGATTTGGTATGGGGTCCTGGGGTGACACCAAAAGTGTCACGGGACTGGGAGCTTGAATGGGGTTTGAGAGAGGGCTGAGACGCACACTGGGGTGGGTGAGGGAGTGGCTTTGGGAATTTGGATGAGGTTCCTGAGGGCCCTGGTGTCACAAGTGGTCTAATGAGATATGGGAGCAGGAATGAGTTCCTGGGGAGCATTGGGGTGACACTGGAAGGGTAAACACAGGATGAGATTAGAACTGTGGGTTGGTGGAGCACTGCGGTGACCCTGGGGATGTCAGGGATTGTTCCCAGGGTTTGGGCTGGGGAACTGCAGAGGGTCTGGGGTGACACTAGGGGGTAAGGGATACTGGGCTGGGAGTAGGGTTAGTTGGCACAGAAACGACATTGGAAGGGTCACAGAAATGGGATTCAGGAGGTCACTGCTGGGGGAACAGGGAGTTACCTCAGAATTTGGTTTAAGATGCTGGCAGTCACTAGGGGGAAACCACTGGTTGGGGATATAGGACCATGGGAGTGGGATTGTCATCCTGGAGGTCTGAAGGACACTGTGGAGTTCTGAAATGACCCCAGGATTTGGGATCAGCATTGCAGGATGTATCTACAGTTTTCTGACCTGCACTCCCCCTCTAGCCCTGCTCCAGGCTTTCCCCAGATTCCCTCAGCCTCTCATAGAAGAACCCTTCCCATGTAACCCCGTGTGCACTAATTGCACCCTCAGTGTGTCCCTCTTTTTCCCCCAGTGTCCCACCCAACTCCTAGTGGCCTCTCACCGCCATGGCCCTCCTGGCTCACACCCTGGCACTGCTGGTATTGGCTGTGGCCACCGTGGCCATCAAGGTGGTGCCCCTGGACATGGCCAGGGACTCCTTCGATGACCAGTACCGGGGCTGCGGCCCTGCCATGACCAAGGCATTACCAGCACTCTACAAATTTGAGTCTCAGAAGAATCCTCTCTTTGCCAAGACCTGGGTGAAGGCTGAGGCTGAGTGGCGCAAGCGGGGCTCCCATGTGTCCCCTCTGGCATCTCCAGCCCAGGCTGTTGCTGTCATGGCCTACACAATGAAGTACCTGTACAAGGAGTTCAACGCGGCAGTGCACGTGGCCGGACGCTCCCGCCAGGAATACCGGAACAACTTCCACTTCAAAATGCTGCATTTCCTGCTGACCCAGGCCCTGGTGACACTGAGGCAGGCTCAGAATGGGCAGTGTCACCAGGTGTACCGGGGTGTGCGTGATGTCCGGTTCCAGGCGCAGCAAGGCCAGAGGGTCCGGTTTGGTCAATTCACATCGACATCACCGAGCAAAGAAGTTGCCCAGCATTACGGGACCGACACAATTCTCCAGCTCCACACGTGTCATGGTGCAGACATCCAGGCTTTTTCCTATGATCCTAGCAACCGAGAGGTGCTGATCCCGCCATATGAAACCTTTCAGGTCACCCAAGTCATCTGGGATGGGAAGAGGACATGGATCTGGCTCCGCTCCGTCGGGACCTTCAGCAAATACAACTGCGCATTGCTGTGAGGTGACAGCACTGGGGACACCCTGGGGGGATGCGGACACTCACTGTGGGCATGGGGACTCCCATGACAAGGCTCAGAAGAACATGACACTCACTGAGGATGTGGGACAGGGGTACAGGGACACCCACACTGTGTGGGTAGACAAGGACACCCGCAGCTGGGGAGAAACACTGGGATACCCAGTGCTGGCAACGCCCACTGACAGTGTGGGGACAGGTAAACCCAGTCTTGGGTACAGCCACTGTTGGCTGTGGACACGCATGACAGGACATGTGGGGTTTGGGGACACTCCCTGTCACCTGTGGGGACACTCACTGAGAGTTTGGGGTGAGGGACACCCCATGATGGGGACACTGAATCTACGGACACCCATTTGTGGGCATGGGGAAAGGAACACCCATGACAGGACACTGGGAGGGGAACCCCTCAGCTGGGAGGGGACAGGGACAGGGACATTCCTGCCAGGAAAGGCCAGGGACAGAGACAGCAACAGCGACAGGGACGTCCCTATACTGACCCTGTCCCTCCCTACCAAATGCAGTGTTGTGGGGATGGGCCCTGTGTGCTGTATGTGGGTGGGCCAGGAGCCCCATAGCATTCCCTGAACCCCTGTCACCTCCTGCCACCCCTATGACACTCTGTGAGTACCCCTAACCCCTGTCACTGCTAAGCCCACCATGAAATCTCTTACACCACTGGCTCCCATACCCCACAGCCCCCAACACCTTGTCACCTGTCACCTCGTGGTCCCCATTTATCTTGTCACCCCTGACATACCATTATGACTGTCCCTGACCTCCTTACTTCTTCCATGGTCCCCCTGACCCCCATCTTTCTTCCCCAGGAGCATCCCCAGGAGCATCCCCTGGAGCATCCCCAGAGCCTTCTTCCACCTCAGAGAACTCCTCCTCACCCCACATCCCTGGAAGTTACCTCCAGGATCCCCTGAGTCACCAGGCTGGCAAGGCCACCGAGGTCACTGTGGTGACTGTGGTGACTTTGGCAACCACGGCCACCATGGATGCCAAGGTCACTGTCATTGCTGTGGCCACCACAATCAGCAAGACCACCAAGACTCCCATGGAAATAAGACCCCCAAAACTACTAAGGCTGCCACAGCCACTTTGCCCACCATGCTCACTGTAACCACCAAGGCCACTGTGACCACCTGATCACCAAGACACCCTCAGCCACAAGGATACCATAGCTGCTCTGGTCAGTGCGGCCACCAAGGCCACTGTGAAAAGAAATTCTATTAAATAATTCAATCAAAACAATTCCCTTAAATAAATCTGTGACGGCCAGCCAAAAGTGGCAAGGGCTCAATGTCACTCACCACAACAACACTTGTGGGAATGTCTCTTTCTCTCAACCTAGAGGAGAATCCTTGGGGAGCATCCCCTTCCCAGACGAGGAACCTCTCATACATTTCATTCCAAGCAGGAATAGGGGAGAGGGATCTCTGTCTGAGATGCAACTGGACATTCCGAGGGTCAGTTAATGGATGGCCAGGCCAAGCTCTGGTGCTTCACCCTAGTTGTCACGTCAGGGTGGTGATTTGGGCTGGTTTTCACCAAATTCAGCACCAATATCAGTACAAGACCCCTCCCATTGCAGCCCTGATGGCCACAAATGGGCCAATTATCCCTTGTCCAGAATCCAGGCAAAGCATTCTGCCATATCCTGCACTTCAAGGGGACCTTAAAGGCTGGAAACTGGGAGGTTCAAGAGGGCAAGAGCAGGTCCTGTCCCTGGGGAGAGACAGTCCCCAGTGTCAGTCCCAAATGGGGATGACCAGCTGGAGCAGCTCTGGAGAAGGACGTGGGGGTGCTGGTGGGTGATCAGCATAACTGGCCAACTGTCCTGGGACCAGGAGGGATCCTGGGGGCACCAGAATGAGCAGGGCCAGGAGGCCAGGGAGTGTTCGTGTCCCTCTGCCTTGCCCAGGGAGGCACATCAGGTGTGCCATGTACAACTCTGCCCAGTGCTCCATCCAGTTCTGGGCTGCTGTGGACCAAACGCTGGTCTCAGGGATGACGCTGCCTGGGCTGGGCGGTTGGGTCAGGTGCCCACTCTGGGTCCTTCCAGCCTCACCCATTCTGGCATTTGGGGATTCTGGCAGCGGTGGCCTTGGAGGACACATTTTTCTGGGGGTCATGCTGGCCATGGTGATCGTGGAGACCTTGGTGACTGTGAGAAATAACTGCTCACTTTCTAATTTTAAAGGTTTATTAGACCTCAACAACACAACAAAGGGACTGCCAGTGGCTCATCCACAAAATGGTGGCTTCATCTTTTATACCCCCAGCGTTGCATCAGCCAAACCTGGCTTTCCCAAAGTCTGCCATTCAAACCTTCTTTGCCATGTGTTGGTGGACAATTTCTTGTTACTTGACTGGAGGTGAAGTGAAATGAGGTGAGGTGAGGTGAGGTGAGGTGAGGTGAGGTGAGGTGAGGTGAGGTGAGGTGAGGTGAGGTGAGGTGAGGTGAGGTAGGGTGAGATGAGGTGAGGTAAGGTGAGATGAGGGGACGTGAGGCATGCCAGGCCTCCCTAGCAACAGGTTTTCCCCATTCCCAAATGCCCATAGCCAGAGGCACAGGTACATATCCGGCCTCCACATATCCCTGACAACTCTGACAACCAGGGCCATCTGCTATGAACAATACAGAGGGGGGAAAGGGGGCAGTGGAGACAGCAAAGGACGTCCGAAAACCAAGCTACAATCACATAAATATAAGTCAACAAAATTTCTCTTAATATACACACAATACTCACCCTTTAACTGTGAGAGTCAATTATCATAATACCAATCTATAACCAAGTTGTGGCTGCCCCACACCTGGAAGCGTTCAAGGCCAGACTGGGCAGGGCCTGGAGCAGCCTGGCCCAGGGGAAGAGGTCTCTGCCCATGGCAGGGCTGGCACTGGATGGGCTTTAAGGTCACTCCAGCTGGGAGCGGCACATGTGCAGTGCCGCTGATCTGCCACGCTCGCTGCTGCTCTCCGGAGGACAATTCCCAAACCACAACTGCCAGAATCCCCAAATCCCAGAATGGGTCAGGCTGGAAGGACCCAGAGTGGGCACCTGGCCCAACCACCCAGCCCAGGCAGCATCATCCCAGAGACCACGACTGGGTCCAGAGCATCCCAGAACTGGACACAGCACTGGGCAGAGGTGGACACAGCACTTCTGATGTGCCTCCCTGGGCAGGGCAGAGGGGCACGAACACTCCCTGACTTCCCGGCCCTGCTCTTCCTGATAACCCCTGGATCCCTTCTTGCCCCAGGCAACACAGTCAGCTCCCCTGGTCACCCACCAGCACCCCCACGTCCTTCTCCAGAACTGCTCCAGCTGGGCCCCCCCAGCCTGGACTGGCAGTGGGGACTGTGCCTCCCCAGGGACAGAACCTGCCCTTGCCCTCTTGAACCTCCCAAACCCCAGCCTTTAAGGTCCCCATGAACTGCAGGATGTGGCAGGATGCTTTGCCTGGAATCTGGCCGAGGGACAATGCCCCATTCATGGCCATCATGGCTGCACTGAGAGAGGTCTTCTGCTGATTTGGGTTCTGAATTGGGCTAAAACCAGCCCAAATCACCAACCCTGAATTGACAACTGAGGCTAAAAGACCAGAGCGGGTCCTGGCCATCTATCAACTGACCCTGGGAATGTCCAGTCCCCTCTCAGACAGGGATTCCTCTCCCCTGTTCCTGCTTGAAATGAAATGTATGTGACGATCCTCCCTTGGGAGGAGGATGCTTGCCAGGGATTCTCCTCAAGGCTGAGAGAAAGAGACATTCCCACAAGTGTTGGTGTGAGGACTGACATTGAGCCCTGCATAAGAATTGTCTCTTTTTGCTGGCTTTGACAGAATTATTTAATGAAACTGTTTTGATAGAATTTTTTAATAGAATTGCTTTGTACAATGGCCCTGATGTGCACAGTGGTCAGAGTGGCTCTGGTGGCTCAGGGAGTCTTGGTGTTCACAGCGGCCTTGGTGGTTATACAGACCATGGTGTCCGGGTGGCAGTAGCTGCCAATGCCATAGTGGCAGTGGTGGCCATGGTGGCCTTGGTGGCCTTGTTTCTCTGGTCATCCTGGTGGCTTTGGTGATCGTGGTGGCCACAGTGACAACAGTGACCTTGGTTGCCACAGTGACCACAGTGAAGACAGTGACCTTGGTGGCCTCATGGCTCAGAGGATCCCTGTTGCCACTGCAAGAGCTGTGCTGGCCAGGAGGAGTCTGCCGACATGGAAAGGGGCCCTTGGGATGCTTCCACCTGGGAGACAGAGAGAGGGGTCAGGGGGACCATGTGGGGAGTGAGGGGGTTGGGGACGGACATAATGGGGTGTTAGGGGTAACTGGTGAGATGGGGCAATGAATTGACAGGTGACAGGGTGTTGTGGGGGGCATGGGGGGTACAGAGGCCAGGGAGGTCAGGGGTGTCATGGCTTAGCAGTGACAGTGTCAGGAGGAGTCAGAGGTGCCATAGGGGCGACCGAGGTTCAGGGAGTGCCAGGGAGTGCCCGTGACTCACCCACATCCAGCACACAGGACCCATCCCCACAGGGATGCAGCGGAGGGGGACTGGGTAGGCACAGGGGGTCCTTATCTCTTTCTCTGTTCCTGTTGTCCCATGGCAGGGGTGTCCCAGTCTGTGTTCCCGCCCAGAAGTGGGAGTCCCCATCCCTGTGCCCTGTCATGGGCATTCCTGTCCTCATGCCCACATTCGTGTCCCTAAACTTGGTGTCCCCAGCATGGGCTGTCCCTGTCCCCAAATGCTCAGTGATTTTTCCCACCCTCTGTGCCCTGTCAAGAGTATCCACTGTGTATACGGGGTCTCCCCCCCACTGGGTGTTGCTGTTCCCCAACCCCGAGGGAGTGTCATTGTCCCTGTGCCTTATCATGGTGTCCCCATAGCCACAGTGGGTGTCCCCATTGCCCTGGGCTGTCACCTGTGGCGTCATCTTCCAGCCACTCGCAGTTGTAATTGCTGAAGGTCCCGTTGGACCAGAGGTGGATCCATGCACTGTCCCCTTCCTGGCTGACTTCGACGACCTTGAAGGTCTCAAAGGGTGGGATCAGCACTTCCTTCTCACCAGGATAGTTGGAGAATTCCCGGATTTCTGCGCCGTAGCACGTGTGCACCTGGAACATCGTGTCCATCCCGAATTGCTGGGAGGCTTCTTGACTCTGGGACGCCGACGTGAATTGACCGAATCGGATGATGTTACCAGGCTCTGCCTTGAACCTGACCCCATGCACCCCCCGGTACACGTTGTGACACTGCAGTCCCTGAGTGACCCTCAGTGTCTTCAGGGCCTGGGTCAGCAGGAAATGCAGCGTTTTGAAGTGGAACTTGTCCTGGTATTCCTGGCGGGAGCGCCCGGCCACACGCACGGCTGCGTTGAAGTTCTTGTACAGATCATTCATCGTGTAGGCCATGAGGGCGACAGCCTGGGCTGGGGACGACAAAGGGGACACAGGGGACCCCAGACTCTGCCACTTGGCTCTGGCCTTAGGCCAGGCCTGGGCAAAGAGAGGGTTCTGATCAAAGTCGGAGCGGTTGAGGGCTGACAACACCTCAGTCATGACAGGACCACACTCCCGGTACTGGTCATCAAAAGAGTCCTGGGCCATGTCCAGGGTTACCACCTTGACAGCTGTGGTGGCCACGGTCATTGCCAGCAGTGCCAGGGTTTGTGCCAGGAGGGCCATAGAGGAGAGAGGCTACAAGGATGAGGGTGGAACACTGCAGGACACAGAGGGGACACAGAGGAGACAATTGGGGAGGGAAGTGGGGTCAGCCCAGGGGGATAGAGAGGCACTTCTTGCCAGCAGACCCCTAGGCATGTCTGGAGTCCCTGACCCAAATCCTGGGGGTCACTCCCTGAGACCCCCAGTGTTCCCCTCGGCTGGTCCCCAGACCCCAATCCCACTCCCAGTCTCCAATTTCTTCGGTGTCACCCCAGAACATCAACCCAAATCCAGCCATCACTCCCTTCCCCCACACCGTCTCTCAGCCTCCCATCACCCCAATCCCACTCTCACCATCCCCTGTACCCCCTCATTTTCCCCCAGAGCCCCCCATTACCCCAATCCCCGACATGTGACTCCTCCAGTGTCCCCCCAGCACCACAAACCCAATCCCTCAGTCCTGTGCCTTCCCCAAGAATCCCCAGGGGTCCCTCCAGCCTCAATACTGAAATCAGCTGGAGTGAACTCCCTGATGGAACTGCAGCTATCAGAAAACTGCAATTCTTTATCAGCTCAGACTCACAGTGGATCTCTCCTGGTCCTGCAGGTCACGGGGGACTTTGCCACAGGGTCTTTATCCACCACAATTTCAAATATTCATTACAATGTGTCCCTCACCTAGTACAGAAACTTCACATTTCTGAAAAATAATTTTCATGCTTCTGCCTCTTTCTGGAAATCCTTTTATGGTACCGGAGAGTCCTAAAAATGAGTTTTCTCAGTGTGGTTTTCACAGTACGCCCTAATATCCCAGAAGACCCCAGCTTGAACTTTCACATTTGGCAGACACTGCTGCTCCTTCTGTGTTACAGAACTTGCCAAAAACCCCTCACATGACTTCCCTTTATCTCTTTCTCTTTGCTCTCATGTGCACACATTTTGCATTCTATTATGGCTTTTTGCTAGCTCTTCTTTAAGGCCTATCCAGCACCTTTAAGGGATCTGAAACTTTCTGTTCTCTCTCTTATTGTTCAGGCCCCATGACCCCAATCCCACAGTCCCATGTCCCCCCAGTTCCACCCAGTCCCACTCCCCATGGCTCACTGAGTTGCTGTCACACCTCAAATACCACTTGGGGTCCCCTATCAGATGACATCCCTGCAGGCATATTGAGCCTGGGGATGATCTCTTGGAGGTGCACCTGGGTGACTTCCCTGTGTGGCAGGAGAAGTTCTGGACCTCCAAGAGGGGATCCACCAACACCAGGAGATACCTGAGCCCATGTTGGCGTGGTAGCTCAGAAAATACATTTGCTAGTTATCATTGGGAGTGTTTCCTCTTTCAGTGATGCCTGGAGGAGGTGATTTTGAATTCAAAGGAACCTCTCATGCAGTTTTAATACAAGTCTGTTTCCCACAGGCATCTGTCAATCCCCAAGCTGGTGTGCCCCATATTGTAGTACGGCCTCTTCTTTGGGCAGCTCAGCGCAGCTCAGTCACCCAGGCACTGCCCCAAGAGATCATGCCCAGGCTCAAGGTGCCTACAGGGATGTCTGTTGAGGGATTTTTGCAGGAAAATGGACACTGTGCCCAAGCCGGTGTTTAAGGGGTCTGAGTAGAACTTCACAGTGTCCCCGATAGCTCAAAAACAGGAAGAGCCTACTCAGGAGAAAAGCAAGTCCAGGATGTGAGGCGTGCTAAGAAGACGGAGCAAAAAACCACAGCGGAGTGCATGAAGGCAAAACAATAAACCACAATGATACGCATGAAGAAAGAAGACTAACCAATCAGCTGAAGTCTTGAGACATGTGCACAGATAGGCTGAACCAATCATGTATTAGCTTGAGGTAAGTGAACAACAGAACAAAGACCAAATACATTTTGTTCTTGTAATAAATTTGACTTTTCTTGATCATATTGATCATGGCGTGATGTCCCATTCACGTGCTGATCCTCCACAGATGGCATCTGATAGGGGACCCCAAGTAGTATCTGAGGTGTGAGTGCAACTCAATGAGCAGTGGGGAGTGGGACTGGGGGCAACTGGGGGGACATGGGATGGTGGGATTGGGGACCTGGAGGGTGAGCAATAAGAGAGAGAATAGAAAGTTTTAGATGCCTTAATGTTGCTGGGTACAGTTTAAAGATGAATGGACATAAAACAATAAAAGGATGTAAAAGTGTGGACATAGCAGGACAGAGGTGGTTGTAATCTGTGAAGAAACAGATAAAGGAAACTGCTGTAAAGGGGTTTTGGCAAGTTCTGTAACATAGAAGGAGCAGCGCCTGCCCAAAGTGAAATTATGAGGCAAGGTCATCTGGGATAATGGAGTACTCAGTGAAAACTACACTGAGATAACTATTTTATAGGACTCTCCAGCACAATCAAAATTATTTCCTAAAAGAGACAGAGCCATGCAGATTATTTATGGGAAAAATGCTGGTTTCTGTATTAGATAAAGTACACCATTTCATGCATATTTATAATTATGATGCATAAATACCCAATGGAAAAGTCCCCCCGTGATGTGCAGGACCAGGAGAGATCTGCTGTGAGTCCGAGCTGATCGAGAATTCTGGCTTTCTGATACCTCCAGTTCCATCAGGGAGTTCACTCTGGTTGATTTCGGTATCAGGGACTGGTCCCCCTTGGGGGGGAACATGGGACTGAAGGATTGGGATCTGGAGGGGCACTGTGGGTGTCATAGGACAGGGACTGGGATCCTAGGGTGGTCCTGGGGCCAGCAATGGGAGACACAGGACCATGGGAGTGGCAGTGGGGTACTGGGGGACTCTTGGGGGGCACGTGGGACTGGATCAGGGTCTAGGGGTCACCAGGGAGGTCATGGAACTGAGAGTGGGATTCAGGTAAGGGGGGGAGGGGACAGGGACAATGGGACCCATTGGGGACCCTAAACCTGGAGTTAGGGTCCTGGGGGACATGGGGTCACTGGGTGGGGTACAAGGGATTGGGGTAATGGAGACACTGGGAAACACCAGGAGGCAGGGACACAGAACAGTGGGAGTGGAATTGAGATTCTGGGGGTCACTGGGGCTACTGCGGGGGGTCAGGAAGTGACCCCTGGATTTGAGTAAGGGTCCTGCAGACGAGCTGACAAAACACATTGAGGGGGTTATAGGACTGTGGGGGTGGGATTGGGAGTTGGGGTGTTTGGGGGACATTGGGGCACTCAGGAGTGACTCCAGGATTTGAGATCAAATTCCAGGTGATGTTCAGGGGTCATGTCCAGCTCTTTTAATTCCTCTCCTGCAGATCACCACATTTCCTAAAGTAAAGCTTTTCCGGGAATTTTTGTTAGAGGCAAATCAAAGTTTTACTTTTCAAACTTCGATCTACAAAGAGGTGCTGGAGAAATGTTCCTCCATTTTTCCTCATTCACTGCAGACCCTTAGAAATGACCAGGAGGGACTGGAGCATGTCCAGGGAAGGGATGGAGGTGTGGAAGTGTCTGGTGTAGCAGGAAAGGCTGAGGGACCTGGTGGGGGCTGCTCAGTGCAATTTTAAAAGGATGAATTAGTCTAAAACCAGCCCAAATCACCAACCTCAATTTGACAAGTGGGGATGAAGCATCAGAGCTTGGCCTGGCCATCCATCAGATGACCCTGGGAACATTGAGGCCCCCTCTGAGACAGAGATTCCTCTCCCTTATTGTGCTTGGAATGAAATGTGTTTGAGGATCCTCCCTTGGGAAGGGAATGCTCCCTAGGGATCCTCCTTTAGGCTGTTAGAAAGAGACATTCCCATGATTGTTGGGGTGGGGAAAGACATTGAGCCCTGTTGAGGAAATGTCTCTTTTTGCTGACTTAGACAGAATTATTCAATGAAATTGTTTTGATTGAAATTTTTAATAAGATTGCTTTGCACAATTGCCCTGACATGCACAGTGGTCAGAGTGGCTGTGTTAGCCTTGTGGCTCAGGGAGTCTTGGTGACCATGGTGTTCACAGCGGCCTTGGTGGTTATACAGACCATGGTGTCCAGAGTGCCTCTAATGGCCGCAGTGACCTCATGGTGGCAGTAGCTGCCAAGGTGGCCAGAGTGGCAGAGGTGGCCTTGGTAGCTTCAGTAGTCTTGTTTGTCTGGGGGTCCTGGAGGTTTTGGTGATCGTGGTGGCCACAGTGACCACTGTGACCTTGATGCCATGGTGGTCATAGTCGCCACAGTGAACCATGGTCACCTCAGTGACATTGGTGGCCTCATGACTCAGAGGATCCCTGTTGCCACTGCCAAGGTTGTGGTGGCCAGGAGGAGTCCTCCAAGGTGGAAGGGAGCCCTCGGGATGCTCCCACCTGGGGGACAGAGAGAGGGGTCAGAGGGGACCAGGTGG
The DNA here is from genome assembly GCF_035770615.1 of Melospiza melodia melodia. Classification (NCBI taxonomy): domain Eukaryota; kingdom Metazoa; phylum Chordata; class Aves; order Passeriformes; family Passerellidae; genus Melospiza; species Melospiza melodia. The sequence continues at coordinate 174,079,609 of NC_086194.1, read as the reverse complement.
GGAGGGAGGGGGTTTGAGACATGCATATTTGAGGCTTAGGGGTGGCAGGAGAGAATGGGGGCCATGAGGTGACAAGTGACAGGGTGTTGGGAGAGGCACGGAGGGGTAGAGGGGCCAGGGAGGTCAGAGGTGTAATGGTGGGCTTAGGTTTGACAGGGGTCATGTGGAGTCAGGAGGTGCCATGGTGGGTGACAGGTGATAACAGAGGTTCAGGATATTCCATGAGGGGTCCCAGCCCACCCACATCCAGCACACAGGGCCCATCCCCACAACACTGCTGTTAGTGGCGAGTGACAGGGTCGGAATGGGGTCGGGGACCATGACTCTGTCCCTGTCCCTCTTGTCCCCTGACATGGGTGTTCCTTTCCCTTTTCCCTCCCACAAGCGGGGGTCTTCATCTTTGTGCCCTGTCCCCATGCCCACATGGGTGTCCCCAGACTTGGTGTCCCCAGCATGACCTGTCCCTGTCCCCAAACTCTGAGTGAGGGTCCCCACCCTCTGTGCCCTCTCATGGGTGTGCCCTGTCCACTGTTGGTGTCCCCATGGCCACAGTGGGTGTCCCCATCCCTCCAGGTTGTCACCTGTGGTGTCACCTTGCAGCCACTCGCAGTTGTATTTGCTGAAGGTCCCGTTGGAGCGGAGCTGGATCCTTGCCCTTTCTCCTTCCTGGCTGACTTTGATGACCTGGAAGGTCTCATATGGTGGGATCAGCACCTCCTTCTCGTCAGGATACTTGGAGAAATTCCAGATTGCTGCGCCGTGGCACGTGTACACCTGAAACACCGTGGCACTCCCAAAGAGCTTGGCAGTTTTTCCATTCCGTGATGCTGAAGAGAATTGACCAAACCGGACCATGTCACCGGGCTTTGCCTTGAATCGGTACTTGCTCACCCCCCAGTACACGTTGTGACACTGCCCATTCTGAGCCTGCCTCAGCGTCACCAGGGCCTGGGTCAGCAAGAAATGCAGTGTTTTGAAGTGGAAGTTGTCCCGGTATTCCTGGCTGGAGCGCCCAGCTGTACGCACGGCCTTGTTGAACTCTGTGTACAGCTCATCCATCGTGTAGGCCATGAGGGCGATGGCCTGGGCTGGAGATGACAGAGAGGACACAGGGGACTTCTGACCTCGCCACTTGGCTGTGGCATTAAGCAAGGCCTGGGCAAAAAGAGGATTCTGCTGGAACTCGGAGTTGTTGAGGGCCGGCAATTCCTCGATCATTTTAGTGCCACAGCCCTGGTACTGATCATCGAAGGAATCCGGGGCCATGTCCAGGAGCATCACATCCACAGCCGTGGTGACCATGGCCATTGTTAGCAGTGTCAGGGTTGTAGCCAGGGGAGCCATGGAGAGGAAAGGCCACAATGACCAGTGTGGGACGCTGGTGAATACAGAGGGGACATGGGGGAGACACAGAGAGGGTTCATCAGTGAGGGACCGGGAAGGGCAGTGGGGTCATCCCAAGGGGAAGGGAGGCACTCCTGTCCAGCAGACACCAGGGCATGTCTGGGGTCCCTGACCCAAATCCTGGGGGTCACTCCCTGAGACCCCCAGTGTCCCCCTCGGCTGGTCCCCAGACCCCAATCCCACTCCCAGTCTCCAACTTCTTCGGTGTCACCCCAGAACATCAACACAAATCCAGCCATCACTCCCTTCCACCCCAGTGTCTCCCAGCCCCCCCCCATCACCCCAATCCCACTCTCACCATCCCCTGTACCCCCTCATTTTCCCCCAGAGCCCCCCATTACCCCAATCCCCAACATGTGACTCCTCCACTGTCCCCCCAGCACCACAAACCCAATCCCTCAGTCCTGTGCCTCTCCCAAGAGACCCCAGGGGTTCCTCCAGCCCCAGTACTGAAATCAGCTGGAGTGAACTCCCTGATGGAACTGCAGCTATCAGAAAACTGCAATTCTTTATCAGCTCAGACTCACAGTGGATCTCTCCTCGTCCTGCAGGTCACGGGGGACTTTGCCACAGGGTCTTTATCCACCACTTTATCCACCAATTTCAAATATTCATTACAATGTGTCTCTCACCTAGTACAGAAACTTCACATTTCTGAAAAATAATTTGCATACTTCTGCCTCTTTCCGCAAATCCTTTTATGGTACTGGAGAGTCCTAAAAATGAGTTTTCTCAGTGTGGTTTTCACTGAGTGCCCCAATATCCCAGAAGACCTCAGCTTGAACTTTCACATTTGGCAACACTGCTGCTCCTTCTGTGTTACAGAACTTGCCAAAACCCCCTCAAATGACTTTCCTTTATCTCATTCTCTTTGCTCTCATGTGCACACATTTTGCATTCTATTACGGTGTTTTGCTAGTTCTTCTTTAAGGCCTATCCAGCACCTTTAAGGGATCTGAAACTTTCTGTTCTCTCTCTAATTGTTCAGGCCCCACGACCCCAATCCCACAGTCCCATGTCCCCCCAGTTCCACCCAGTCCCACTCCCCATGGCTCACTGAGTTGCTGTCACACCTCAAATACCACTTGGGGTCCCCTATCAGATGACATCCCTGCAGGCATATTGAGCCTGGGGATGATCTCTTAGAGGAGCACCTGGGTGAATTCCGTGTGTGGCAGGAGAAGTTCTGGACCTCCAAGTGGGGGTCCACCAACACCAGGAGATACCTGAGCCTATGTTGGCGTGGTAGCTCAGAAAATCCATTTGCCAGTTATCCCCAGGAGTGTTTCCTCTTTCAGTGATGCCTGGAGGTGATAGTTTTGAATTCAAAGGAACATCTTGGCAAGTTTTAATGCAAGTCTATTTCCCAGAGGGATTTGTCAATCCCCAAGCTGGTGTGCCCCATATTGTATTTTGGCCACTTCTTTGGGCAGCTCAGCTCAGCTCAGTCACCCAGGCACCGCCCCAAGAGATCATGCCCAGGCTCAAGGTGCCTCCAGGGATGTCTGTTGAGGGATTTTTGTGGGAAAATGGACACTGTACCCAAGCCAGTCTCTATGGGGTCTGAGTAGAACTTCACAGTGTCCCCGATAGCTCAAAAACAGGAAGAGCCTACTCAGGAGAAAAACAAGTCCAGGATGTGAGGCGCGCTAAGAAGACGGAGCAAAAAAACCACAGCAGAGTGCATGAAGGCAAAACAATAAACCACAGTGATATGCATGAAGAAAGAAGACTAACCAATCAGCTGAAGGCTTGAGACATGCGCATAGATAGGCTAAACCAATCATGGAGTAGCTTGAGGTGAGTGAACAGAAGAACAAAGACCAAACACATTTTGTTCTTGTAATAAATTTGATTTCACTTGATCATATTGATCATGGCGTGATGCCCCATTGCTGATCCTCCGCAGATGGCATCTAATAGGGGACCCCAAATTGTATCTGAGGTGTGAGTGCAACTCAGTGAGCAGTGGGGAGTGGGACTGGGGGCAACTGGGGGGACATGGGATGGTGGGATTGGGGTCCTGGAGGGTGAGCAATAAGAGAGAGAATAGAAAGCTTTAGATGCCTTGGTACAGTTTGGTCCTTGGTACAGTTTAAAGATGAATGGGTGTAAAACAATAAAAGGATGCAAAAGTGTGGACATAGCAGGACAAAGGTGGTTGTAATCTGTGGAGAAACAGATAAAGGAAACTGCTGTAAAGGGTTTTTGGAAAGTTCTGTAACACAGAAGGAGCAGCGCCTGCCCAAAGTGAAATTATGAGGCAAGGTCATCTGGGATAATAGAGTACTCAGTGAAAACCACACTGAGATGATTCTTTTTTAGGACTCTCCAGCAGAATAAAAATTATTTCCTAAAAGAGACAGAGCCATGCAGATTATTTATGGGAAACATGCTGGTTTCTGTATTAGATAAAGGACACAATTTCACGTACATTTAAAATTATGAGGGATACATACTCCATGGTAAAGTCCCCCCTGATGTGCAGGACCAGGAGAGATCTGCCTGTGAGTCTGAGCTGAGAAAGAATTCTGGCTTTCTGATACCTCCAGTTCCATCAGGGAGTTCACTCCGGTCGATTTCGGTATCAGGGACTGGGGACCCTTGGTGGGGAACATGGGACTGAGGGATTGGGGTCTGGAGGGGCACTGGGAGTGTCACAGGACAGGGACTGAAGTCCTGGGCTGGTCCGGGGACCAGCGATGGGAGACAGAGGACAATGGGAGTGGCAGTGGGGTACTGGGGGACACTTGGGGGGCACGTGGGACTGGATCAGGGTCCAGGGGTCCCCAGGTCTCATGGAACTGAGAGTGGGATTTGGGTAAGGGGAGGAGGGGACAGGGACTGGTGGGACCCATTGGGGACCCCAAACCTTGGGCCAGGGTCCTGGGGGACATGGGGTCACTGGGAGGGGTACAAAGGATTGGGAGAGTAATTGGGGTAATGGACGCACTGGGAAACCCCGGGAGGGGAGGACTATGGTAGTGGGATTCAGAGTCTTGGGGACACTGGGGCGTACAGGAACGACCCCAGGATTTGGGATCAGGTTCCAGAACATGTCCAGGTGTCTCCTGGCCAGGGCTGCCCCCACTCTCCCTAGGCTGACTCCACGGTCACTCCCCAGCCCCTCACCAAGGAAGCCTCCCCATGTACCACCATGTTCCTCAGAGTCCCTTCTGTCCCATCAGCATCCCCTGTTGTCCCCCAGTGTTCTCCCTGTGTCACACAGTCTGTCCTCTATGTCCCCACAGTGTCTCACACTGGTCACTATGGCCTTTCTTCTCCATGCCCCACCTGGCTCACACCCTGGCACAGCTGGCAATGACCGTGGCCACTGTGGACAGCAAGGTGGTGCCCCTGGACATGGCCCACAACTCCTTTGATGACCAGTACCTCAACTGTGGCCCAGCCATGACTGCGACCTTGCCAGCCCTCAAGCGCTCCGACTTCCAGAAGAACCCTCTTTTTGCCCAGACCTGGGCAAAGGCCACGGCCGAGTGGCAGAAACAAGGCTCCGATTCATTCTCTCTGACCAAAGACCAGGCCATCGCCCTCATGGTCTACACAATGAATGACGTGTTTAAGAAGTTCAACAAGGCCGTGCGTGAGGCTGGACGCTCCTGCCAGGAATACCGGTACAACTTCCACTTCAAAACGCTGCATTTCCTGCTGACCCAGGCCCTCCAGAAGCTCAGATGCCCTAATGAGTGTCTGGACGTGTCCCGGGGAGTGAGGAATACCCAGTTCAATGTGAAATTTGGTGATAATGTCCGCCTCAATCAATTCACTTCATCGTCAATGAATAAATCGGTGGCCAAATATTATGGGACAGACACGATGTTCGAGGTGCACACATGTCACGGAGCACACATCAAGAAGTTCTCCTGCAATCAAAGTGAGAAGGAATTGCTGATCCCACCCTTTGAGAACTTTCAGGTTGCAAAAGTCACCAGGGAAGGGAAGAAGTTGCAGATTGAGCATCGCTCAACTGGGAACTCCAGTAACCACCACTGTGAGTGGCTGCGAGGTGACATCTTGGGAACAACTGGGGGGGATGGGGACACTCAGTGAGGGTTGGGGACAAGGATACACGGTGATGGGGACACCCATGGCCCAGAGGGGACAGGGACACCCACTGTGGCTGGGAGACAAGACACCCAGAGCTGGGGACAGGGTCAAGGACAGCATTGCATGGGCACAGGGGTTGGGGACAGCCAGTGCCAGGTGAGGGGGACAGGGACATCCAGTGCTGGGGTTGGGGGGACAAGGTACATGGCATATGGCTGGGTACAGGGGACATGGACCTCATTATGGCCCCCTCTGACAAGACACCTTCAGTGCCCCCAACCACCTCTGTCCCTCTCCCCATGGCCCTCCTGATGCCCCCCTGGCCCTCTCACCCCAGGATCCCCTGACCCCTCTCTTTGTCCCCACAGGTGGGAGCCTCATCGGGAACTCCCCCCACCTTAGGGGGTTCTTCTCCTGGCTAGCGTGGCCATGGCAGTGGCCATTGGTACTCTCTAAGCCACAAGGCCACCAAGATTGCGGTGGTTGTGGAGGCCACTGTGGAAGGCCACCTGGACAAAGGCCACCAGGACCCCCAGATAAATTAAGCCACCAAAGCTAAGGAGGACATTATGACCACTATGGTCCATTTTTCCCACTGTGACCACTGTGGTCGTTATTGTTACTACGGCCTCTGTGGCCACTTTGCTCTCTACAACCACTCGGGCCACTCTGGGCATTGGAACCACCATGGCCATTGTGCTCACAGTGACCCATGATGTCACCGTGCCCACTGTGACTACTGTGTTCATTGCAGCTACTGAGACCACCATTGATACCATGGCTACCAAGACGACCAAGGTCACTGTGGCCATCACAGCCACTGTGGCCACCATGGTCACTCTACCAAGGTGTCCATCCTGGAAAAGCCACTCCAAAAGGTGCCAGGTAAGGAAACTATGCCAGGCCAGCAGGACCAGCAGGCGAGGGACTGGAGCAGCCAGGACAGCACAGGACAGCATGGACAGCAGAGATTGGGCAGTGCCTGGGGCCACTTGGGCACTTCCCAATAGAGGAGTTTGGGAGTGCAATGCCACAGCCACCTTCTACCATTCCTTGGCTGCCTTGCCTGATCTAGCATCAAATTGCTGCTTTCTCACCCTGCGTATAAAAAAATTTATCAAAAACTTGATCTTTGCTTGCCTGGCATATCAAAAGTTTACCAAAACTTACTGCTACAGCTCCTTTACACTTTTCATGCACGGCTCCTCATTTCCTAAAATAAAGCAGTTCCTGGAGTTTTTGTTGGAGGGAATTTAAAGGTTTATGTTTCTACCTCCATCTTCAAAGAGGTGCTTGAGAAATGTTCCTCCCTTTTTCCTGGAAAGGGAAATGTTTCCCTTTTTCATTGCAGCCCCTCAGAAAGGACCTGGAGGGGCTAGAGCATGTCCGGGAAAGAGATGGAAAAGTGGAAGGGTTTGGAGCACCAGGAAGGGCTGAGGGAGCTGGCGGGGGCTGCTCAGTGCAATTTAAAATGGATGAACGATCAGTTTGGGGCCAGTTCCAAAGTTCCTGATTCGAGGCAATGCAACAGAAGTAGCACTGGGAGGAAAAAAAAGAAAAAACAAACAGAAAGAGAAAGGATGGAAAATAAAATGGAGAAAAGGGGAGAGAGGCAGCACCACCCATTTATTGATGAAAACTCCTGATGTTTCATTCAGGAAACACTTTTCTGTTTCAAATCAGGGATTTTCCCTCTTTACCCCCTCTTCTCCTGGAGTTGTGGTTTGGGAATTGTCCACCGGAGGGCAGCAGTGAGTGTGGGAAATCAGCGGCACTGCGCATGCGCTGCGCCCAGCTGCAGTTCCGGGTGCCAACAGCAGGCGGCCGCACGAGCTGCTGGCACTGCTGAGCGCCCGCCCCGCCCCATCCCGGCCCCGGGGGCTCTGCAATGGTTTGGGATGGAGCAACCCTGGCATATTGACCCCACTCTTTCCAACATCCCCTGGGTCTCTCCTGGCCCCAGGCCACACAGCCAGCTCCACTGGTCGCCCACCAGCACCACAGATCCTTCTCCAGATCTGCTCCACCAGGCCAACTACCCAGGACGGGCACTGGGGACTGTCCCTCCCCAGGGACAGGACCTGCCCTTGCCCTGTTGAACATCCCAAACCCCAGCCTTTAAGGTCCCCCTGAACTGCAGGATGTGGCAGGATGCTCTGTCTGGAATGTGACCAAGGGACAATGCCCCATTTGTGGCCATCAAGGCTGCACTGAGAGGGGTCTTCTGCTGATTTTGGTGCTGAATTGAGCTAAAACCAGCCCAAATCACCAACCCTGAATGGACAATTGAGGATGAAGCATCAGAGCTTGGTCTGGCCATCCATCAGCTGACACTGGGAATATTGATTCCCCTCTGAGACAGAGATTCCTCTCCCTTACTCTGCTTGGAATGAAATGCGTGTGAGAATCCTCCCTTGGGAAGGAAATGCTCCCTAGGGATCCTCCTTGAGGCTGACAGAAAGAGACATTCCCATGATTGTTGGTGTGGGGAAAGACATTGAGCGCTGTTTAGGAATTGTCTCTATTTGCTGGCTGTGACAGAATTATTCAATGAAATTGTTTTGATAGAAAATTTTAATAGGATTGCTTTGCACAAGGGCCCTGATGTGCGCAGTGGTCAGAGTGGCTCTGGTGGGTCAGGGAGTCTTGGTGTTCACAGCGGCCTTGGTGGTTATACAGACCATGGTGTCCAGATTGCCTGTGATGGCTGCAGCGACCTCATGGTGGCAATAGCTGCAAAGGTGGCCAGAGTGGCAGTGGTGGCCATGGTAGCCCTCATGGTCTCATTTCTCTGAGGGTCCTGGAGGTTTTGGTGATCGTGGTGGCCACAGTGACCACAGTGACTTCTGTGACTTTGGTTGCCTCATGGCTCAGAGGATCCCTGTAGCCACTGCCAAGGTTGTGGTGGCCAGGAGGAGTCCTCCAAGGTGGAAGGGGGTGCTGAGGAGGGTCCCACCTGGGGGACAGAGAGAGGGGTCAGAGGGGACCATGTGGGGAGGGAGGGAGTTGGGGACATGCATACTGGAGGGTTAGGGAAAAAGGAGAGATGAGGACCATGAGTTGACAGGTGACAGGGTGTTGGGGAAGGGACGGAGGGTTGTCTCCTGTTGTCTCCTGGCATGGGTGTCCCTTTCCCTTTTCCCTCCCACAAGCGGGGGTCTTCATCTTTGTGCCCTGTCCCCATGCCCACATGGGTGTCCCCAGACTTGGTGTCCCCAGCATGGCCTGTCCCTGTCCCCAAACTCTGAGTGAGTGTCCCCACCCTCTGTGCCCTCTCATGGGTGTGTCCTGTTCACTGTTGGTGTCCCCATGGCCACAGTGGGTGTCCCCATCCCTCCAGGTTGTCACCTGTGGTGTCACCTTGCACCCACTCACAGGTGTAGTTGCTGAATGTCCCATTGGAGCGGAGCCAGATCCTTGCCTTTTCTCCTTCCTGGCTGACTTTGATGACCTGGAAGGTCTCATATGGTGGGATCAGCACCTCCTTCTCGTTAGGATACTTGGAGAAATTCCAGATTGCTGCGCCATGGCACGTGTACACCTGGAACACCGTGGCACTCCCAAAGTCCTTGGCAGTTTTTTCACTCTCTGACGCGGAAGAGAATTGACCAAACCGGACGATGTCACTGGGCTTTGCCTTGAACCTGTACATGCGCACCCCCCGGTACACATTGTGACACTGCCCATTCTGAGCCTGCCTCAGCGTCACCAGGGCCTGGGTCAGCAGGAAATGCAGCGTTTTGAAGTGGAAGTTGGCCAGGTATTCCTGGCTGGAGCGCCCGGCTGTACGCAAGGCTGCGTTGAACTCTCTGTACAGTTCATCCATCAGTGTAGGCCATGAGAGTGATGGCCTGGGCTGGAGAGGACAGAGAGGACACAGGGGACTTCTGACTTGCCACTCAGCTGTGGCATTAAGCCAGGCCTGGGCAAAGAGAGGATTCTGCTGGAACTCAGAGTGGTTGAGGGCCGGCAATTCCACAATCATTTTAGTGCCACAGTCATGGTACTGATCATCGAAGGAGTCCGGGGCCATGTCCAGAGGGATCACATCAACAGCTGTGGTAGCCATGGCCATTGCCAGCAGTGCCAGGGTCTGATCCAGGGGGGCCATGGAATGGAGAGGTCACAGGGACCAGGGTGGGACACTGGGGGACACAGAGGGGACATGGGGGAGACACAGAGAGGGTTCATCAGTGAGGGATTGGGGAGGGAAGTGGGCTCAGCCCAGGGGGAAGGGAGGCACTCCTGGCCAGCAGACCCCTGGGCATTTCTGTGGTCCCTGATCCCAAATCCTGGGGTTACTAATGCATCCCCAAAGTCGCCCAAGCCCCCAGGGACCCCAATCCCAATCCCACAGTACTGTGTCCTCCTGCCCCCCCAGAAGCCCAATCCTACTCCCATGTCTACAAGTCCTCTCAGCCGCACCAGGATCCCGACCAAAATCCTGGGGTCACTCCGAGACCCCCAATGTCCCCCTCAGCCCATCTCCAGACCCGAATCCCACTCCTAGTCCCAAATTTCTTTCGTGTAACCCCAGGACATCAACCCAAATCCAGCCATCACTCCCTGCCCCCACAGTGTGTCCTAGCCCCCCCCATCACCCCAATCCCACCCCCACCATCCCATGTCCCCCCTCATTTTCCCCCAGAGCCCCCCATTACCCCAGTCCCAGTCCTGTGACTCCCCCAGTGTCCCCCCATGTGCGCTATCCCAATCCCACAGTCCCGTGCCTCCCCCAAGAGTCCCCAGGGGTCCCTCCAGCCCCAATACTGAAATCAGCCAGAGTGAACTCCCTGATGGAACTGCAGGTATCAGAAAACTGGAATTCTTTATCAGCTCAGACTCACAGTGGATCTCTCCTGGTTCTGCAGGTCACAGGGGACTTTTCCATGGGGTATTTATCCATCCTAATTATAAATATTCATGAAAATATGTCCCTTACCAAGTACAGAATCTTCACTTTTCCTAGAAAAGAGTTGCATGGCTCCGCCTCTTTATGAAATCCTTTTATGGTGCTGGAGAGTCCTAAAAATGAGGTTTCTCAGTGTTGTTTTCACTGAGTGCCCCAATATGCCAGATAACCTCACTTCAAACTTTCGTTTTGGGTAGGCACTGCCCCTTCTGTGGTCCAGAACTTGTCAAAAGCCCCTCACTGGAGTTCCCCTTTTCTGTTCCTTCACGGGTTCCAGCCATGTTTGCCCTGCTGTGTCCACACTTTTACATCCTTCTGTGGACTTCTGCTAGTTCATCTTTAAGCCCTATCCAGTATCTTCAGGAGAACTGAAGCTTTCTATTCTCTCTCTTATTTCTCACCCCCCAGAACCCCAATCCCACAGTCCTACGGTCCCATGTCCCCCCAGTGCCCCCCAGTCCCACTCCCAGCTGCTCACTGAGCGTGACCATCACCCTGACAAAAAGGGGGCCAAGTTTTATTCTGTGGGCTCCATTTCTCCCCAGTTCAACTTTAAAGCAGCACAGAGCCCTCAGTCTGTGTTGGGAACTGCACAAGGACTGGTCCTGCACAGCTGGGGTGTGTGTTTCATGGCTCACAGACCAAATGGGTGTCGGTGAAGGGCCAACGGAACCTACAGAATTGCAGCTGGCTTTGACTCCAAAAATGTCACCTTTACAGCAGACATTTAAAACTGATTTATTGGTTTTGGCAGTGGGAGGGGGTGGGAATCCTTAAAATCAGAGGGTTTTGGGAAAGCTGCAAGAGGCAGACCTCAGAGACAGCAGAACTGCGGTTAGAGCTAAGCGGTAGCAATAAGATTTGTCAGCAGAAAAATATATGAGAAGTAGAAAGTAAGGACAAATAGAACAATAGTCTGTGTATTAACCCTTGGCTAGAATAACTCCCTAACCTACTCTTTTGGTTTGGAAAAACAGGTATCTGCTAAGGAAGGCAGGAGCCTCTCTTCAAATGGAAATTGTAAATCTCCTCCTCCCTTCTCTGAATTGCTATAAATTTGAAATTAAAGGGCTCTCAGGCAAAAAATATGGGAGCAGGAAATAACAGTTCTTTAATAGGGAAGAAAATAAAAAAAATAAAATAAACAATGCAGTAAACTAAACTAACACTGATCGTCAGAACACAACCTGACACCCTGTGGGTCAGGGAGTTGTAGCAGTCCGATTGGAATTGTGGCTGCAGCCCTCCTGGAGTGTCAGGTGTGGTTCTTTTGGAGCAGGGATCTTGTAGAAGGGTGTAGTTTTTTCTCTGAAGATCCAGCGGAAGAGGCAGCTGCTGTTCCTCTGGGAAAAACCAGTGCAGAAGCAGTGCTGGTATTCCAGAATCTCCAGATTATATCCGGGTAGGAATGCTTGGCTCCTCTCTCTGGGCGGAGCATCTCACAATGGGATGCTGTAGTGCTTATCAGTCATGCAGTGACATTCAATAGCCTATTATCAGCAGATGTCCCCGCAGCTGTGGAAGAGATAAGGAAAACTGCCCACTTAACAGAAGACAACTGCCATATAGATGGCAAATGGAATACAATTTTCTTGGCAATCCAGGACATTTCCAACCCCTATTCTGTTTCCATCTGCATCACAAAGAAACCTTACACACAGTTCTCACTTAAGACTAGGTTTTCCTGTGGTACACAATGGGTTTCTCCATCTTTCTGCATTACCCACCAATTGTAACCAGGTCCTTGAGCAAATACAATCCCACAGATGGGTTTGTCTTTGCCTGAGGTGGGAGTAGTCCAAACAGTCTTTCCTAAAATACCTTTCATGTGTACAACAGGGACTTTATCTCCATCCACTGTGTGCAAGGGTTCAGACTGGGCAGGACCAGCTTGATTGATGGACCCTTGGGTGTTGACCATCCAGGCGGCTTTTGCTAAGTTCATTTTTCAATTTCTAAAAATTCCCCCTCCAAGTGCCTTCAAGGTAGTCTTAAGTAGTCCATTGCACCGTTCAACTTTCCTGGCAGCTGGTGCATGATAGGGAATATAATATATCCATTCAATACCATGTTCCCTGGCCCAGGTGTTGATAAGGCCATTCTTGAAACGGGTCACATTGTCCGACTCAGTTCTCTCAGGTGTTCCATGTCTCCACAGGATTTGCTTTTCCAGGCCCAGGATGGTGTTCCAGGCAGTAGCATGAGACACAGGGTAGGTTTCCAACCATCCAGTGGTGGCTTCCACCATGGTCAGCACGTAGCGCTTGCCCCGGCGTGTCTGGGGCAGTGTGATGGAGTCAATCTGCCAGGCCTCCCCATACTTGCACTTGGACCACCGCCCACCGTACCACAGGGGTTCACTCGCTTGGCCTGCTTGATGGCAGCACACGTCTCACAGTCATGGATAACCTGAGAAATACTGTCCATGGTTAGATCCACCCCTCAATCTCGTGCCCACTTATAGGTGGCATCCCTGCCCTGATGGCCTGAGGCATCATGGGCCCATCAAGAAACAACTCTCCCTAATGTTTCCAACCTAAGTCTATCTTTGACACCCCTATCTTTGCTGCCTGATCTGCCTGTTTGTTGTTTCAGTGTTCCTCATTAGCCCAACTCTTGGGGACATGGGCATCAACATGGCGGACTTTCACAGGTAGCCTCCCTACCCTGGCCATGGGTGTGTCACTATAGCAACTCCTGCTGGTCACGAGTCGTTCACCTTAGCGCCTCCTGCTGGCTACGGGTGTGTTACTACAGGGCTTCCTGCTGGCCACAAGTCCATCACCACAGCGTCTCCTGATGGCTGTGTCACTGCAGCGCCCCCTGCTGGCCATGGTCCCAACCCCACCTGAACAGAAACCAGTGCTGAGCTGGTGGGAAACACCTGCTCGTGTGGTGTTGTTTGTTCTCTTCTGGGTTTTATATTTTCTAGTAAAAAATCGTTATCCCTTTTCCTACCTTTTTGCCTGAAAGCCATGTAGTTTTTGGAGTTACACTGATTTGGAGAGAGGGATCTTCTCTTCCCACTCCAGGAAGGTTCCTGCCTTCCTGGGCATTTGTCACTTAAACGCAGACACTTCTTGGGGCCCAATACGAGGCTTAAGAGGAAAGGGTGAAAAGAGAAGAACAGTTCTCAGGTGATCCATTTGTGTATTGAGTAATAGAAACCTCATCAAGTGTCACAGCGTGGCCCAGCTCAGCCCAGTCTAGCCAGCAGACGATTGTGGCTATGTAGGAAAGACATTCTGTGCTGTTCTTGTGAGCCAGCAAAGGCTTCCGGAAGATAAGGAAAGCCCCGTGTCTCTCTTAAGGAAGGAACTAAGGCTATCCTTGTGACCACGTGATGGAAGGAGAGAAAGTGAAAAGATTCAGACTTTAGCTGGCTCACAGAATGACGTGGCTCCTTGATCACCTACTGAGAACTTTGCTTCTTTCTTATGACCAATGGGGAGTGAATGTGTCTGTTAAGTATCTTGGAAAACTATAAAAGCAACATGTTGCTATGACAAAGCTCTCTTATGCACCCTTCTGATGGAGTCTTGGTGCTTTATGCTGTGTCGTGCTGTGTAGCAACATCTGGTGCCGCCCATCGTGATTGTAACTGGACTGTAAAAAAGAAAAGAGAAAAAAGAGGGGAAAAAAAGTTTAAGTGTACCCTAAAAAATGAGTGAAGGCAGCAAGGATGCTGCAGAGGTCCGGACCTAATTCAGACATCTGATTCAAGGTGAGTAATTGGGAAAAATAATGAGAAATAATTTATCAAACGAGGAAAAGACTGTTTTGTCCACATGGAAAGCTTTATTGAAAAGGAAGAATGTTCAAGCTTCTGATTAAGCTCTTCATAGCTTACTGATATGGTGTAACTCACAGGACTTTGAAGCTGATGCCGACCCACCTTCAGTGTCTGGGCATGGAAAAAGTTGGGAAGAGACTATGGGAAGTGATATCTAAGAGGGATATGACGGTTGTCAATTTGGCTACTACCTGGAGACCATTGTATGAGGCACTGAAGGAATGGAAAGCAGAACAAGATAGAGGGGAGGAATTGGAGGAACAGGAATTGGAGCAAGAGGAATTGGAGCAAGAAACTGAAGTAGAGGAACAGGAGGAGGATGAGGTTGAGCTTGTCAATGAATCTCCCCCTGAGGAGGCTGCTGCAGTTGCTGTGGAGGTTCCCTCAGGGTTCGCTATTGTGAGAATCAAACAGCAGGCTAAGACTGCTCCTCTGTATTTATCTCCAAAAGACTGTGTTAAACCTGAGTATACCTTGCCTGCTCAGCAGTTAGCTGAACTGAGTGTTAAACCAAAGTACCTTACGCCTGCACAGCAATTAGCAAAACTGAAGTTACAGAAGAAGCGAAGTGAAAAACAGGCTGGGTCATCAGCCCTTCTGTCTCTCCCTGGGTTGTTTGCTCCTCCCTCACCCTCCCATGGGTTGGCTGCTCCCCCCCTGCTTTCCCTTGAGCGGTCTGCTCCTCCTCTGCCCCCCTTTGAGTCGTCTGCCTCCACTCCACTGCCAGTTGAGCCGTCTGCCCTCCACCCTTCTGAACTAGTTGAACAAATGCAATTTTTAACATCGTGTCCTGCCCTGTCTAGTGATAGCTCTGACAATGAAATGCCAGTTATAAGTACATCTAAAAAGACGCAGAAATCTCTTCCTGTTAGACCTCGTAGCAGATCCAGGCCTGCTGTTTCTTGGACTCTGCCTCCCTGCCAGGTGGCTGTGACTCCTCGACACCCTTTGCAATTTTGGGAGCATGTGAGAATGAAAGCAGCTGAAGTGGAGATTGGAATTTGTTAGAGAAAATAGGTCCGCCTAAAAGGATGGAGGTGGCTGCTGTTTCTGGTGGGCGTGTGGCTTTTCCTTTTAAAGCTGTTTCTAATTCAGACAACAAGATAGCCATCAGTTTTTTTCATGGAGGATTGTACAGGACTTTCAGTCCAAAGTAGACCAGTATGGTGTTAACTCTTCGCAGGTGATGCAAGTGATTCGTGTCCTAAATGCTGATGCATTCGCACCTTATGATATTGCTCACCTTGCTACAATTCTGTTTCAGCCAGCGCAGTATGGTGTGTTTCAAGCTACCTGGAAATACATGGTTGAAAGAGTAGCATTGGACAATATGCAGTTACCTCAGCACAATCCATGTCACACTGTGGGAGCTGATGCCTTGCTGGGCAATGGACCATTTTCTAACCCAGATTTGCAAGCAAGATGGGATCCCCTGGTTCTGGCACAGGCCCAGTAGCTGGGTATGAGTTCCTTGCTTAAAACAATGGAGATGGCAGCTCCTAAACCGAGGTATATTACCATCCAGCAAGGGGTAAAGGAACCTTTTCTGCAGTCTGTGGAGAGGGTTGCTGCAGCCCTTGAGAAGCAAGTAGAAGACGATAAGTTGAGGTAAATTCTATGCAGACAGCTAGCAAAGGAAAATGTGAATGATGATTGCAGGAGAATTACTGATTCCTTACTGGGAGATCTTGTAGTTGCTTGCTCAAAAGTTGGTTTGGTTGAACATAAAATGGCTGCTTTGGCAACAGTCATGAAGTCCTCACCCAGATGTTCTGCTTGTGAAGACCCAATGCCCTCAAACTGCTGGACGATGTGTATACTCTAGTTGGTTTGGTCATCACCCCGGAGAAAGTTCAAAGACAGATGCCTTGGAAATATTTGGGGTTGATTATCACCAAAACACAAATTGTGCCTCAACCTGTAAAATTGGACATTGAAATTAAAACTGCTGTTGACGTACAGAAAATGGTTGGTGCAATAGGTTGGCTTAGGGGATAACCAATCACCAACTGCAACCCTTGTTTGACTTACTATCAGGGATAACTTCCTCTACCGATGAGAGACATTTGACCACTGCAGCAAAAAAGGCTGTAGAAGAAACTGAATTGGTCTTGACATCTAAATTTGTTGCCAGGATAGATGTTTTTGTTGGTGTGCAATTCTTTATTTTGAGAGATGATGAAATATCATGTCGATTGTTGTGTCAATTGAATGATAAATGGGAAGAAAAATTGCATATTTTGTAGTGGATATTTTTGTCATTCAGGTCCTGAAAAACAGCTCCAGGTCTGTATGAGCTTTTTGCAGACATCATTATCAAAGGTCACAGACACTGCCATGAGATTTATGGTGTGATCCTGTAACTACTGTCATACCGGTACAACAATGGTATTTTGAGTGTTTTCAAAACAATCATGAGCTGCAATCTGCTTTCTCTTAGCGTATCATTTATCTTCTCATCCTATTTTCAATTTCACTAAGGAGATTCCCTTTCAGGGAAAACAACTTTGCTCTTCTGCGCCAGTGGAGGTGCGAGGGTTTTTACAGACGGATCAGGAAGAACTGGAAAAGCTGCTGTAGCCTGGAAGGATGACTGCTGGGAACATGAAGTAATGGTTCAATAAAGGTCTCCTCAGTTAATTGAACTTTGTGCCATACTCTTGGCCTTTACCTTATTTCCTAGTTCCGTAAATATACTTACTGATTCTGTTCATGTTGCTAATTTAGTAATACAGTTGGATGAAGCTGTGTTGTATAATGTGAAGGAGAAACTATTATTTGTTATGTTGTTGAAATTGTGGATTGCTGTTCCTAATCGAAAGCATTCTTATTTTATTATGCATATTCGTAGCCATACATCGCTACCTGGATTTTTTGTTTAAGGTAATGCCTATGTGGATTCCCTTGTGGCTGCCTCAGCAGTAAAAACTGTGCCTAATGTGTTACAGCAAGCTGCTCTATCCCACCAATTTTTTCATCAGTGTGCTCAGGCACTACGGTAACAATTTAAATTATCACATAGTGAAGCAAAGGCAATTATTTCTTCTTGCCCTGATTGTCATGTCTCATATTCCACAATATTACGGCACTAATCCTAGAAGCTTGCTCCCTTTGCAAGACTGGCAAACAGATGTTACAAAGGTGCCTGAATTTGGCCATTTAAAGTATGTTCACATCACAACTGACACCTTTTCTCATGCCATGGTTGCCTCAGCGTTGGCAGGTGAAACAGCTCGGGATGTTATTCGTCATTTTTGCCTCACCTTTTCCATTTTAGGTCTTCCATCACATGTTAAAGACAGATAATGGCCCAGTATATGTTTCAAAGAAATTGCAAGTGGTTTTTTGTGCCTGGGGTGTTGGTCATTCTGCTGGTATTCTTCATGCTTCAACAGGCCAAGCAATTCTTGAACGTGCCCCTGGTGTGTTGAAGTGCCAGGTATAAAGGAAAAAAAAGGGGGAATGCAGAGGGAGTCGCCTCAAGTGAGATTAGACAAAACCATTTATGTGTTAAACTTTCTGTGTCCTTTACCTAACTTAGAATTGTCTTCTATATTCTACCATTTTTCATCTTTGAATTCAAAACAACCAAACTTTCAGGAAGGTATTAAGGTATGGGTAAAAGATTAAATGACAGGAAAGTGGACTGGTCCAGTGGAATTAGTAACATGGGGAAGAGGATATGCATGTGTTTTAACAGAAAATGGACCTCGTTGGATCTCTGCCCATTGTGGTAAACCTTATTGGGAGCACACAGAAAAGGACAGGATGGGTGGTTCTACAGTGAGAGCAAAATGAGTAGGTAATTGCATTGGTTATTAGGTGGACAGAAGCATGGCCCCTCAAAGAATGTGTGGTAAAGATGGTAATTTGAGACAGAGCAAAGGGAGTTATAGGCTTACACTGAAAATCCAAAATTTAAGTTAGTGGGTGTTACTTTTGCTTGTTTTCCTTGAATTCTCTTATAGAGAGGTTGGTAGTACTGAGAAATGTGTCTTGTACCATTTCCTTTTGCAGGGCACAGACAGTCCCAAAAATAGGGGAATTTGACGTACCTAAGGGAGAAGTGTTGCCCTTGCATAGGGGTTGAATTAGTAGCTGAACTCCACACCTTGAGCAACTAGGTTGGTTGGCCATTATGATAGCAGCAACCAGTTGTAAAGTTGAGTGGATGCTACTTGGTTCTAAGTGGTGAGTAGGCAGATGACTTGGTCTCTGATTCTGTGTGAGAGAAAGTTATTTGATTAGAGGTGAAGGTGTCATTCTGCTACAAATGTGTCATCTGGAAATTGCGAGGTCTGTTAACGGTATTTGAAGATCTGTTTTTATATGCCTTGTCTGTATACGAATGTTAAGATAGTGAGGGTATGTGTGTTGTGGAGCTGGTAGAAGTTGGTTGTCCGTAAGTGAATGAAGAATAGAACCTCTGTCAGATTGGATTTTTGCAGAAGTCCTTTGCAGTTGTTTGTGGGTCAAATACAAAAAGGGGGAATTGTAGGAAAGACATTCTGTGCTGTTCTTGTGAGCCAGCAAAGGCTTCCTGAAGATACGCAAAGCCCCGCGTCTCTTTCAAGGAAGACACCAAGGTTGTCACCATGGCCACATGACGAAGGAGAGGAAGTTCAAAGATACAGACTTTAGCTGGCTCACACAATGATGTGGCTCTTTGATCACCTACTGAGAACTTCGCTTCTTTCTTATGACCAATGGGCAGTGAATGTGTCTGCTAATTAAATGTAAATATCTAGAAAAACTGTAAAGGCAATATGTTGTTATAATGAATCTCTCTTGTGCACCCTTCTGATGGAGTCTTGGTGCTTTGCACCCTGTCAGGTGCTATAGCGAGGCTTGGCAGACATTTTATCTTTCAATGGCACCCCACAAAGTCCAGCAAGACCCCCTTGGCTCCTCCACCCCTGGCACCCACTGTTATCCTCCAAAATCCATAGAACTGCCTGGGCTCTGACTCTCAGTTGTCACTTTAGAGCCTGAAATTCCAATGTCCACATCCAGTAGTGAGAGTAAAAACCTGGAATTGCTGTTCTACTCCAGTGGAGGTGAAGGGTCGACAATTGTTAAATTACTAAACCACATTTAGCCAAACCCAGGAGTTTCACTCTCATTTTCCCCCACCTGATCCTGTTCTGGTGACTTCGAACAAGGGCCTGGAGCGACAGCACAAGGCAGAACGGCTTCCCACTGCCAGAGGGCAGGGATGGACGGGATCTTGGGAAGGAATTCCTGTTGAGGCTGCCCCGTGCCTGGGAGTGTCCAAGGCCAGGTTGGACAGGGCTTGGAGCAGCCTGGGATAGTGGAAGGTGGCCCTGCCCATTGGATGATGAACAACATGATTCTTCATGTCCCTCCAAACCCAAATCACCCTGGAATTCCGTGAAAATGGGAAATAAAGCGTTAAGAGGAGAGAATTGATGTTAAAACAGTATAAAGGAATTAAGTAGAGGATAAAGAGGGGCTGAGGCACCCCTTGGACCTCAACCCATGAGGTGCCCAACCCCATTCTGGGCCAGGACCCTCCTCGTGGTAACAGCGACATCCCAGGGAAACCCCCCAGGAAAATCCCAGAAATCTTTTATTGGCAGGACACTGCAAATGTGTAGAATTCCAAATTTCCAGGGGGAGTTTAGGGGGAATGAAGGAACTGGGACAATCCCCCCAGGGAATTTGGGGGAGCACAAACTGACTCCCATGGGGCTGGGAGAGCTGCTGGTGACAACAACAGGATCCCCACAGAACTGCCCCCAACTGGGGGGGCAGGAGGGGCTTTGGGGGGGCTCAGTGGCCCCTCCTTGTGCGTGGCCAGCTGGACCCTGGACCTGGAGAAGGAACAGAATCAGACCCTGAAATCTGCACCTGGAGAGGTTGGGGAGGTCAAGGACTCTCCTGATCCAGATACCTCCTGATCTCAGGATGAGAGTGGAACTCCCCTGCTCCCAAATTCCACTGGAATTCAATTCCCATGGAGGCTGCAGATGGGACCCCTCACTCCAGATCCCAAGGGAGGTGCAGGTAGGACTCCCCCATGTTCCAGATCCCAGATCCCAAAGGAGATGGGACCCCCCTATTCTAGAAATCCACTGGAATTCGTTTCACATGGAGGTCGCAGGAGGGACCCCCTGATCCAGATCCCAGATCCCAAGGGAGGTGGGACCCCTCTACCCTAGAATTCCACCAGAATTCGCTTCCCACAGAGGGCTCAGGTGGGACCCCCAGATCCAGATGCCAGGGGAGGTGCAGGTGGGACTCCCAGATCCAGATCCCAAGGGAGGTGTAGGTGGAACCCCCTGATCCAGATCTCAGGTCCCAAGGGAGGTGCAGGTTGGATCCCCCTGCTCTGGATCACAAGGGAGGTGCAGGTGAGACCCCCTGATCTGTATCCCAGGTCCCAAGGGAGGTGCAGATGGGATCCCCAATCCATATGCCAGATCCAGATCCCCCTGATCCAGACCCAGATTCCAAGGGAGGTGCAGGTGGGATCCCGAGATCCATATCTCAGATCCAGATCTCCCTGATCCAGACCCAGATCCCCAGGGAGGTGAAGGTGGGATCCCCAGTCCAGATCCCAGATCCAGATCCCCCATATCCAGATCCCAGATCGCCAGGGAGGCACAGCTGGGCCCCACCAGCCTCAGGCACGGGGCTCACCTGGCCCAGGTGAGATCCCAGCTCTGGATCCCAGGGGGAGGTGCAGGTGGGATCCCCAATCCATATTTCAGATCCAGATCCCCCTGATCCAGACCCCAGATCCCCCAATCCAGAGCCAGATCCCAGGGAGGCACAGCTGGGCCCAGCCAGCCTCAGGCATGGGGCTCACCTGGATCTCACCCAGGTGAGAGGTGGGAGGTGCAGATGGGATCCCCCTGATCCAGATCCCATATCCCAGGGAGGTGCAGCTGGGCCCAGCCGGCCTCAGGCACAGGGCTCACCTGGATCTCACCCAGGTGAGCTCCCAGCAGGAAAAGCAGAGCTGGAGCAGACACAGAGCAAAGCCAAACTCTTGAAACACACGGACTCGGGAGGGGGGGCAGGGGGGCAGTTCCTGGGGTGGGATTTGGGGTTTTGCCCCGGGCAGGGCCGGCATGGACGGATGGAGCCCGTCAGGAGCCTGGGCAGGTGGGACGGGGATCAGTGCAGCCGAGGGCAGGAGCCATAAAGTGCAGCGAAGCTTCTGGGGCTCCGGGATTCCTGGGGGGCTCCAGCGTCCAGGGGGGGACACGGGGACACCGTGACACCGGGACAGGGGGGACACGGCTCAGGAAGGACCAGCGGCGCTGCGACAGGGCCAGGTCCTTTCCCGGTTCTGTTCCTGGCTCCATTCCCGGTGCCAATGCTGGTCTGGTTGCCAGTCCTGGTTCTGTTCCTGGTTCCTTTCCTGGTGCCAGTTCTGGTTCCGTTCCTGCTTCTGGTTGCATTCCTGGTTCTGTTCCTGGTTCCTTTCCTGGTGCCACTTCTGCTCCTGGTTCCATTCCTGGCGCTGGTTCCGTTCCTGGTTCCTTTCCTGGTGTCACTCCCAGTGCTGGTTACATTCCTGGTTCCATTCCCAGTTTCTTTCCCAGCCCTGGTTCCTTTCCCAGGTCTGGTTCCATTCCCAGGTCCAGTTCCATTCCCAGTCCCGGTTCCGGTCCTGGCTCTGTTCCCAGTCCCAGTTCCAGTCCTGGTTCTGTTCTCAGTGCTGGTTCCATTCTCAGTGCTGGTTCTGTTCCCACTTCCATTCCTGGTTCCGTTCCCAGTCCCGGGCCCATTCCTGGTTCCGTTCCCAGTCCCGGTTCCGTTCCCAGTCCCGTTCCTGGTGCTGGTTTGGTTCCCAGTCCATTTCCAGTCCCATTGCTGGTTCCGTTCCCTTTGCCGGTTCCGTTCCTGGTGTCTCGGATCCCACCAGGAATCTCACATGCACATCACCTGCAGCCTGAAACGAGGACAGGGAACAGGGAGGGTCACCTGCCTCGCCTGGGGCCACACCCCCTGCCCCCACCCTGCCCCGCCCACCTGTGGCCACGCCTGCTGCCCCACCCTGCCTCACCTGCGGCCATGCCCCTGCCCCGCCTCACCTGCGGCCACGCCCCCTGCCCCGCCCCTCCCACCTGTCCTCCTCGATGGCGCCGCCCTCGGGGTCGCCGCTGTCGCCCTTCTCGGTGTCCCCCTCGCCCAGGTCCATGTCCAGCTCGGTGCCGGTGTCCGGCCGGGTGTAGGCATAGCCACTGTGGGAGGCAAAGGCCAGAATTCCAGGGAATCCTCTCAGGAATGGCCCCTGGAATTCTAGGGAACTCCCTGAGAATGGCTCCTGGAATTCTGGGGAATACCCTTGGGAATGGCCCCTGGAATTCCAGGGAATCCCCTTGGGAATGGCTCCTGAAATTCTGGGGAACCCTCTACAGTGAACTCTGTGGAATCCCCATGGGAATGGACCATGGAATCCTCCTGGGAACGGTCCTCAGAATTCCAGGGAATTCCCTCGG
Organism: Melospiza melodia melodia; assembly: GCF_035770615.1. Lineage (NCBI taxonomy): Eukaryota > Metazoa > Chordata > Aves > Passeriformes > Passerellidae > Melospiza > Melospiza melodia. The sequence goes on along the minus strand of NC_086194.1, from coordinate 174,056,958 downwards.
GAATGACCCCTGGAATTCCACAGAACCCCCTGGGGAACATCCCCTGGAATTCTGGAAATCCTCTTGGGAATGACCCCTGGAATTCTGGGAAATCCCCTCAGGAAGGGCCCCCTGGAACCCCCTTGGGAAGGACCCCTGGAATCTCCTCAGGAATGCCCCCCGGAATTTGGGAATCCTCTGGGGAATGCCTCCCGGAATTCCAGGAATGCCCTGGGGAAGGCCCTCTGGAATTTCAGGGAATTCCCTGGCGAATGGCTCCTGGAATTCTGGGGAACCTCTCGGGAATGATCCCTCGAATTCCAGGAATCCCCTTGGGAATGGCTCCTGGAATTCTGGGGAATGCCCCTGGGAATGGCCCCTGGAATTCCAGGAATTCCCTTGGGAATGGCCCCCTGAATTCTGAGGAATCCCCTTGGGAACAGCTCCTGGAATTCTGAGCAATACCGTTGGGAACTGCTCCTGGAATTTCGGAGAATCCCCCCGGGAACATTCTGGGTAATCCCCTCAGGAAGGACCTCTGGAATTGCAGGGAACTCCCTCGGGAATCCCCCAAAGAACTGCGGGAAATCCCCTTGGGAACGCCCTCTGGAATTACAGGAATCCACTTGGCAATGGCCCCGGGAATTCTGAGGAATCCCCTTGGGAATGGCTCCTGAAATTCTGGGGAATCCTCTACAGGGAACTGTGTGGAATCCCCATGGGAACGGACCCTGGAATCTCCCTGGGAATGGCCCTCAGAATTCAGGGAATCCCCAGGGGAATGCCCCTCCGGAATTCAGGGAATCCCCTGGGGAATTAATGCCTCACAGAATTGGAGGAATTACCTGGGGAAGGTCCTCTGGAATTTCGGGGAATCCCCTGGGAAATGCTCCCTAGAATTTGGGGAATCCTCTGGGGAATGCCCCCGGAATTTCAGGGAATCCCCCATGGAATGGCCCCCAGAATTTCAGGGAATCGCCCAGGGAATGCTCTCTGGAATTTCAGGGAATGCCCTGGGGAATGGCCCCTGGAATTTCGGGAATGCCGCCCTGACCTGATGGAGCGGCAGGTGAAGAAGACGATCCTCTTCAGCCTCTTGTTGTAGAAGAAGTAATTGAAGGACCAGAGGCTGCCGTCCTCCCCGAAGGGATCCGAGTCCAGGTCCGGGTTGTAGCTGGGAATGGGAAAAGTGGGAATGTCACGGGATTGGGAAAAGTGGGAATGTCACGGGAACGGGAAAAGCGGGAATGTCACGGGATTGGGGACAGAAAAAGTGGGAATGTCACGGGATTGGGAAAAGTGGGAATGTCACAGGATTGGGGACAGAAAAAGTGGGAATGTCACAGGACTGAGGACAGCAAAAGTGGGAATCTCACGGGATTGGGAAAAGTGGGAATGTCACGGGGTTGGGGAATGGAAAAGTGGGAATGTCATGGGACTGGGAACAGGAAAAGTGGGAATGTCACAGGACTGGGGAAAGTGCGAATGTCAAGGGATGGCAGCAGGAAAAGTGGGAATGTCACAGGACTGGAGACAGGAAAAGTGGGAAAGGCTCGGGATTTGGGACAGGAAAAGTGAGGAAGTCACGGGATAGGGGAATAGAAAAGTGGGGAAGTTAGGGGATAGGGGAATGGAGAAGTGGGAATGTCATGGGACTGGGGACAGGAAAAGTGGGAAATGCCTGAATGGGATAGAGGACAGGAAAAGTAGAAAAGGCTCAGGATTGGGAACAGGAAAACTGGGAAAGGCCTGGATGGATGGGAACAGAGCTGGGATCCCTCAGGAAGGGCTGGGATCCCTGGGATCAGGAAGGGCCGGGATCCCTTGAGATCAGGAAGGGCTGGAATCCCTCAGGGTCAGGAAGGGCTGGGATCCCCCTGGGATCAGGCAGAGCTGGGATCCCTGGGATCAGGAAGGGCCAGGATCAGGCAGGGCCAGCCCCAGGTGCCCCCGTACCTGTAGATGTCACACTCGGCCAGGCAGATCTCCTCATCCACCGCGTCCCACAGCAGCGGCTTCAGCGCCTTGAAATCCTCGCGCACGGCCGAGAACAGGCTGCAGTTCACAGCATTCACCACCTGCAATGGGGACAAGAGATATGGGACTGGGGACAGGGGACATGGAATGGGGACAGGGGACATGGGAACGGGGATGAAATCCTCGCGCACGGCCGAGAACAGGCTGCAGTTCACGGCATTCACCACCTGCAATGGGGACAAGAGATATGGGACTGGGGACAGGGAATGGGGACAGAGGACGTGAAATGGGGACAGGGGACATGGAATGGGGATGAAATCCTCACGCACGGCCGAAAACAGGCTGCAGTTCACGGCATTCACCACCTGTGACACAGAATGGGGACAGAGAACATGAAACGGGGACAGGGGACATGGAATGGGGATGAAATCCTCGCGCATGGCCGAGAACAGGCTGCAGTTCACAGCATTCACCACCTGGAATGGGGACAGGGGACATTGAAATGGAGACAGGGGATACGGGATTGAGAACAGAGACATGGAATGGGGACAGGGGACATTGTGGAATGGGGACAGGGGACATTGTGGAATGGGGACAGGGGACATTGGGGAATGGGAACAGGGGACACAGGAATGGGGACAGGGGACATGGACTGGGATGAAATCCTCGCACACAGCCAAGAGGAGGCTGCAGTTCACAGCATTCACCTGGAATGGGAACAGGGGACATGGGATTGGGGACATGGAATGGGGACAGGGGACACGGGATTGGGACAAGGGACATGGAATGGGGACAGGGGACGTAGAACAGGGATGAAACCGTCACACACGGCCGAGAAGAGGCTGCAGTTCACGGCATTCACCACCTGGGATGGGGACGAGGGACATGGCAATGGGGACAAGGGACACGGGATCAGGGACGAGGGACACGGGAACGAGGACAGGGGACACAGAATGAGGAAGGGGGACATGGGACTGGGGACAAGGGATGTGCAATGGGGACTCGGGATGGAGGACATGGGAACAGAGATGTGGGACACAGGAACGGGAACACGGGAACAGGGACATGAGAGATGGGAAGGGGGATGAGGGACATGGGAACAGGGACGTGGGACATGAGAACACGAATGAGGGACACAGGAATGAGGATGGGGACACAGGAACGGGAATGGGGGACAGGGGAATGGGGATGTGGAACATGGGAACAGGAATGGGGCTGGTTCGGGAATGGGAACGGGGACGACGGGCATGGGAATGGGACTGGCCTGGGAACGGGGACGACGGGCATGGGAATGGGAACGGGGCTGGCATGGGAACCAGGGACATGGGAACGGCGCTGGCCCAGGAATGGGGGACACAGGAATGGGGCTGGCCCAGGAATGGGGGACACAGGAATGGGGCTGGCCCAGGAATGGGGGACACACAAATGGGGCTGGCCCAGGAATGGGGGACACAGGAATGGGGCTGGCCCAGGAATGGGGGACACACAAATGGGGCTGGCCCAGGAATGGGGGACACAGGAACGAGGCTGGCCCAGGAGTGGGGGACACACGAATGGGGCTGGCCCAGGAACGGGGGACACAGGAATGGGGCTGGCCCAGGAGTGGGGGACACAGGAATGGGGCTGGCCCAGGAATGGGGGACACAGGAATGGGGCTGGCCCAGGAACGGGGGACACACGAATGGGGCTGGCCCAGGAACGGGGGACACAGGAATGGGGCTGGCCCAGGAATGGGGGACACAGGAATGGGGCTGGCCCAGGAATGGGGGACACAGGAATGGGGCTGGCCCAGGAATGGGGGACACAGGAATGGGGCTGGCCCAGGAACGGGGGACACACGAATGGGGCTGGCCCAGGAATGGGGGACACAGGAATGGGGCTGGCCCAGGAATGGGGGACACAGGAATGGGGCTGGCCCAGGAATGGGGGACACAGGAACGAGGCTGGCCCAGGAGTGGGGGACACACGAATGGGGCTGGCCCAGGAACGGGGGACACACGAATGGGGCTGGCCCAGGAGTGGGGGACACAGGAATGGGGCTGGCCCAGGAATGAGGGACACAGGAATGGGGCTGGCCCAGGAACGGGGGACACACAAATGGGGCTGGCCCAGGAACGGGGGACACAGGAATGGGGCTGGCCCAGGAATGGGGGATACAGGAATGGGGCTGGCCCAGGACCGTGCTGCCCAGAGGCTGTGGATTCTTTGCTCCCGGAAGCGTCCAAGGCCAGGTTGGACGGAGCCTCCCGTGCCAGAAGAGGCTGCAGGGGAATGGGCACGGGCACAGAGTGACCCCCAGGGACAGGGAATGCTGTTTGCAGGATTGGGGATGGGGGGATATGGAGGATGGGGGGATATGGATCGGCAATTCCTGGCTCTGGGAGGAGGGAAGGGATGGAAAAGGCTCCCAGAGAAGCTGCAGCTGCCCCACCCCTGGCCGTGTCCAAGGCCAGGTTGGTGGAGTTTGGAGTTTGAAGGTTCCTCCTGCTCCAAGCCCGTCCTGCTCCCACTCCCCCAGGTGAGTCCAGGTGATCTCACCCCATTCCATGCTCCGTACCCTGCCCAGGCTGCGCTCACAGGGGAACCTGTGGCTCTCCCAGTCCCTCCCAGTCCCATCCCAATCCCTCTCAGTGCAGACTGGGCTCACAGGTGAACCTGTGGCTCTCCCATCCCAGTCCCTCCCAATCCGTACCCAGTTGAGGCTGGGCTCGCGGCTGAACTCGTGGCTCTCCCAGTCCCATCCCAGTCCCATCCCAGTCCCTCCCAGTCCGTACCCAGTTGAGGCTGGGTTTGCGGCTGAACTTGTGGCTCTCCCAGTCCCTCCCAGTGCTGCCAGTCCCTTCCCAGTCCATCCCAGTCCCATCCCAGTCCCTCCCAGTGCCCCCAGTACCCAGTTGAGGCTGGGCTCGCGGCTGAACTCATGGCTCTCCCAGACCATCCCAGTCTCTCCCAGTGCTCCCAGTCCGTACCCAGTTGAGGCTGGGCTCGCGGCTGAACTCATGGCTCTCCCAGTCAATCCCAGTCCCTCCCAGTGCTCCCAGTCCCATCCCAGTCCATCCCAGTCCCATCCAAGTCCCATCCAAGTCCCATCCCAGTCCCTCCCAGTCCCTCCCAGTCCCTCCCAGTGCCCCCAGTACCCAGTTCAGGCTGGGCTCCTGGCTGAACTCGTGGCTCTCCCAGTCCCATCCCAGTCCCTCCCAGTGCTCCCAGTCCGTACCCAGTTGAGGCTGGGCTTGCGGCTGAACTCATGGCTCTCCCAGTCCCATCCCAGTCCCTCCCAGTCCGTACCCAGTTGAGGCTGGGCTCCCGGCTGAACTCGTGGCTCTCCCAGTCCCTCCCAGTCCCATCCCAGTCCCTCCCAATCCGTACCCAGTTGAGGCTGGACTCGCGGCTGAACTCGTGGCTCTCCCAGTCCCTCCCAGTCCCTCCCAGTCCCATCCCAGTCCCATCCCAGCCCGTACCCAGTTGAGGCTGGGCTCGCGGCTGAACTCGTGGCTCTCCCAGTCCCTCCCAGTCCCATCCCAGTCCCTCCCAGTCCGTACCCAGTTGAGGCTGGGCTCGCGGCTGAACTCGTGGCTCTTGGCGGCGCTGAAGTCGTAGTCGGGCCGGAAGGCCTCGTTCAGGGTGGCGATCAGGTAGAACAGCGTCTTGCGGCTGCACGTGTCGCTGAGCGGGCCCTCCCCCTGCCTGGGGGGACAGGAATGTCACCAGGGTCACCAGGGTGTCACCACAGGGACATCAGTGTCACCACAGGGACACCAGTGACACCACAGGGACACTGATCAGGTAGAACAGCGTCTTGCAGCTGCACATGTTGCTGAGCGGGCCCTCCCCCTGCCTGAGTGCAACAACAGTGTCACCACGGTGTCACCACAGGGACATCAGTGTCACCACAGGGACACCAGTGTCACCACAGTGTCAGCAGTGTCACCACAGGGACACCAATCAGGTAAAACAGCATCTTGCGGCTGCACGTGTCATTATGCGGGCCCTCCCCCTGTCTGAGAGTGACAACCGTGTCACCACGGTGTCACCACAGGGACACCAGTGTCACCACAAGGACACCAGTGTCAACACAGGGACACTGATCAGGTAGAACAGCGTCTTGCGGCTGCACGTGTCACTCAGCGGGCCCTCCCCCTGTCTGAGAGTGACAACCGTGTCACCAGCGTCACCAGAGGGACACCGTGCCGCTGAGAGGGCACTCCCCCTGCCTGGGGACAACAGTGGTGTCACCAGTGTCACCACACTATCATCACTGTCAATGAGTGATGGCCCTGTCCCCAGCCTGGCAATGTCACCAAGTGTCACCACAGGGACAGCAGGCACACCGGGGGACACCTGGGGCCAATCCCAAAATTCCAGAGTTGCCCCTGGGGCTGATCCCAAACTCCCAGTGCTGATCCCAGAGCTGATCCCAGAGATCCTGTGCTCATCCTGGGGCTGATCCCAAACTCCCAGAGCTGATCCCAGAGAGATCCCAGGTTAACCCTGGGGCTGATCCCAGCAACGACCCCACGATCCCAATGCCCACCCCACGATCCCAATGCCCACCCCATGATCCCAATGCCCACCCCACGATCCCAATGCCCACCCCACGATCCCAATGCCCACCCCACGATCCCAATGCCCACCCCACGACCCCAATGCCTATCCCGGTTTCCCACTACAGCTCCCACCCCAGTTTCCCAGTACCCATTCCAGCTTCGCAGTGCCCCCAATCCCAGTTTCCCAGTGCCCAGTTTCCCAGTGCCCAGTTTCCCAGTGCCCCTCTCAGTTTCCCAGTGTTCCCAGTTCACCCAGTCCCAGTGTTCCCAGTGCCCCCAGAGCCCCTAGTGTCCATCCCAGTGTTCCCAGTGCCCCCAGTTCACACCTGCCGGGGCTGAGGCCGGAGCTCTGGGACGGGCTCAGGGCCTCCAGTGTACCCAGTTTCCCCAACCCAGTGCTCCCAGTGCCCCCAGTGTCCATCCCTGCCCCCAGTGAACAGCCCAGCGTTCCCAGTTCCCCCAATCCCAGTGTTCCCAGCGTTCCCAGTTTCCCCAGTCCCAGTGTTCCCAGTGCTCCCAGTTCGTACCTGCCAGGGCTCAGGCCGGAGCTCTGGGGAGGGGCTCAGGGCCCCACTGTTCCCAGTGTTCCCAGTTCCCCCAGTCCCAGCATTCCCAGTGCTCCCAGTTCCCCCAATCCCAGTGTTAGCAGCATTCCCAGTGCCCCCAGTGCCCATCCCAGTGTTCCCAGTGTTCCCAGTTTGCACCTGCCGGGGCTCAGGCCAGAGCTCTGGGGGGGGGGCTCAGGGCCCCACTGTTCCCAGTGTTCCCAGTGTCCCCAGTTCCCCCAGTCCCAGTGCTCCCAGTGCTCCCAGTTCTCACCTGCCAGGGCTCAGGCCAGAGCTCTGGGGTGAGCTCAGTGCCCCCAGTGCTCCCAGTGTTCCCAGTTCACCCAGTCCCAGTGTTCCCAGTGCCCCCAGAGTCCCTAGTGTCCATCCCAGTGTTCCCAGTGCTCCCAGTTCTCACCTGCCGGGGCTCAGGCCGGAGCTCTGGGGTGAGCTCAGTGCCCCCAGTGCTCCCAGTGTTCCCAGTTCCCCCAGTCCCAGTGTTACCAGCATTCCCAGTGCCCCCAGTGCCCGTCCCAGTGTTCCCAGTGCTCCCAGTTCTCACCTGCCGGGGCTCAGGCCGGAGCTCTGGGGAGGGGCTCAGGGCCCCAGTGCCCCCAGTGCCCCCAGTGCCCATCCCAGTGTTCCCAGTGCTCCCAGTTCTCACCTGCCGGGGCTCAGGCCGGAGCTCTGGGGAGGGGCTCAGGGCCCCAGTGCCCCCAGTGCCCATCCCAGTGTTCCCAGTGCTCCCAGTTCTCACCTGCCGGGGCTCAGGCCGGAGCTCTGGGGGGGGCTCAGCGCCTCCAGCGCGTGGGGCTGCCCCTCCTGGCAGAACTGCTTGAAGAGCTGCTTGTCGATGCCAGCCAGCTTGCACGAGTAGCTCTCGATCCTGGGGGTCCCCAAAAAACCCATCAGAGATCCCAGAAACCCTCCCAGAGATCCCAGGAGCACACCCGAGGGATCCCAGAAATCCCAAAATCCCTCCCAGAGATCCCAGAAACCCTCCCAGGGGGATCTCTGTCAATCCCAGCCAGCTTGCACAAACAAGGAGCTCTCGATCCTGGGGATCCCAGAGATCCCAAAAATCCTCCCAGGGGATCCCACAAACCCTCCCAGGGGATCCCTGTCAATGCCAGCCAACTTGCATTGAGTAGCTCTCAATCCTGGGCGACCCCAAAGTCCATCAGAGATCGCAAAAACCCACCCAGGGGATCCCAGAAACCCTCCCAGGGGATCCCTGTCAATCCTGGCCAGCTTGCACGAGGAGCTCTTGATCGTGCCAGGGGATCGCAGAGATCCTAAAAACCCTCCCAGAGATCCCAGAGATCCCAAAAATCCCAAAAACCCTCCCAGGGGATCCCAGGAACCCGCCTAGGGGAGCCCAGAAACCAAACCCTGTTGATCCCAGCCAGCTTGGATGAAGTAGCTCTCGATCCTCTGGGATCCAGGGCTGGACTGATCCTAAAAACCCTCCCAGAGATCCCAGGAACCCTTCCAAGGGATCCCTGTCGGTCCCAGTCAGCTTTCACAAGTAGCCCTCGATCCTGGTGGATCCCAGAGATCCTAAAAACCGCACCCAGAGATCCCAAAAAGCCTCGCAGAGATCCCAGGAACCCTCCCAGGGGAGCTCAGAGATCCCAGAAACCCACCCAGAGATCCCAGAAATCCGACAAACCCTCGCAGAGATCCCAGAAACCTTCCCAAAGATCCCAGAGATCCCAAAAACCCTCCCAGGGGGATCCATGTCGATCCCGGCCAGCTTGCACGAGTAGCTCTCAATTCTGTAGGATCCCAGAGATCCCAAAAAAACCAATCAGGGGATCCCAGAAACCCCAGAGATCCCCAAAACCCACTCAGGGGATCCCAAAAACCCGCTCACGGGATCCCAGAGATCCCACAAACACCCCCAGGGGGATCCATGAGATCCCAGGGCCTTTCCCAGGGTTTTCCTGGGAGGGCTGCAGAGGGGTTTGGGGTAAAGGCTGGAAGGATGGGAAACAGGGAATGGCTTCCCATGGAAAATTAGCATTTTGGAAGGGAATTCCCAGAGAATCTGGGGCTGCCCCAGGATCCCTGGAATAGCAGGAGCTCTCCCAGCATTCCCAGATTCCTGGGTTTCAGGGGGCAGCATTCCCAGATTCCTGGAGCCTTTCCAGGGACAGAATTTCCAGATTCCTGGGGCTGCATTCCTGCTGCTACTGGGTTTCATGGGGACAGAATTCCCGGATTCCCAGGACAGAATTCCCAGGTTTCATGGGGCAGAATTCCGAGATTCCTGGGGACAAAACTCCCAGATCCCAGGGACAGCATTCACAGATTCCCAGGGACAGAATTCCCAGATTCCTGGAGCCCTTCCAGGGCAGCGTTCCCAGATTCCCAGAGCTTTTTCAGGGGCAGAATTCCCAGATTCCAGGGCCAGCGTTCCCAGATTCCTGGGGACAGAATTCCCAGATTCCCAGGGCAGCATTCCTGGTGTTCCCAGGTTTCATGAGGACAGAATTCCCAGATTCCCAAGGCTTTTTCAAGAACAGAATTCCCAGATTCCAGGGCCAGCATTTCCAGATTCCCAGGGACAGAATTCCCAGAGCTTTTCCAGGGGCAGAATTCCCAGATTCCCAGGACAGAATTTCCAGGTTCTCAAGGACAGAATTCCCAGATTCACAGAACTTTTCTAGAGACAGCATTCCCAGTGTTCCCGGCATAGAATTCCCAGATTCTCAAGGACAGAATTCCCAGATTCACAGAACTTTTCTAGAGACAGCATTCCCAGTGTTCCCGGCATAGAATTCCCAGATTCTCAAGGACAGAATTCCCAGATTCACAGAGCTTTTCTAGAGACAGCATTCCCAGTGTTCCCGGGATAGAATTCTCAGATTCTCAAGGACAGAATTCCCAGATTCCCTGGGGCAGCATTCCCAGTGTTCCCCGAGCAGCATTCCCAGGTTTCCAGGGGCAGAATTCCCAGATTCCCAGGACAGAATTTCCAGATTCCCAGAACTTTTCTAGGGACAGCATTCCCAGTGTTCCCAGGATAGAATTCCCGGATTCCCAAGAACAGAATTCCCAGATTCACAGAGCTTTTCTAGGGACAGCATTCCCAGTGTTCCCGGGACAGAATTTCCAGATTCTCAAGGACAGAATTCCCAGATTCACAGAGCTTTTCTAGAGACAGCATTCCCAGTGTTCCCGGGATAGAATTCCCAGATTCTCAAGGACAGAATTTTCAGATTCTCAAGGACAGAATTCCCAGATTCACAGAACTTTTCTAGAGACAGCATTCCCAGTGTTCCCGGCATAGAATTCCCAGATTCTCAAGGACAGAATTCCCAGATTCACAGAGCTTTTCTAGAGACAGCATTCCCAGTGTTCCCGGGACAGAATTCCCAGACTCTCAAGGACAGAATTCCCAGATTCCCAGGGGCAGCATTCCCAGTGTTCCCCGAGCAGCATTCCCAGGTTTCCAGGGGCAGGATTCACAGATTCCCGGGGACAGAATTCCCAGATCCCCACAGCTTTTCTAGGGACAGCATTTCCAGTGTTCCCGGGGTAGAATCCCCAGATTCTCAAGGACAGAATTCCCAGATTCCTGGGTTTCAGGGGCCAGCACTCCCAGATTCTCAAGGACAGCACTCCTGGGTTTCATGGCCCAGCATTCCCAGATTCCCGGTGGCATCCCATTCCCCCGCACCTGCCGATGATGTGGGCGTCCCCGGTCTCCACGGTGAGCTGGGAGTTGATGGCCTCGAAGCTCGAGTTCTCCAGCAGCTTCATCCTCCCCCGGCGGGCGGGGAAATTCCCGGGAAACCCCCGAGATTCCCGGGAAAATTCCCGGGGCAGCTCCCCCGGTGCAGCAGCTGAGCCCCGGGGAGAGACGAGGGGAGGGAACGGGGAACGTGAATTTCTGGGAATTGGGAACACCGGGGGAGAACTGGGGAGAGGGAAAATGCAGGAATGGGAAAAGAGAGGAAATGCAGGAATGGGAAAAGGAAAAAGAAAATACAGGAATGGGAAAGGGGAAAGAGAGAAAATGCAGAAATGAGAATGAGAATGGGAAAAACGCAGAAACGGGAATGGAGAAAACAAACAAGGAAAGGGGAAAATTCATAAATAGGAAAGGGTTCATAAACAGGAAAGGGAAAGGGGAAATGGAGAAACGGGAAAGGAAAAATGCAAAAATGGGAGTGGAAATGGGAAAAGGAAAGGGGAAAGAGGGAAAAACTGAAGAAACGGGAAAGGGGAAAAGAAGGAAAATGCAGAAATGGGAACGGGAAAGGGAAAAATGAAAAAACAAAAGAAAGGGAAAACGAAAGAAGCAGGAAGAGGAAGCCGAGGAGGAGGAAGAGGAGCTTCAAGCGGAGCTGGCAGCGGCACCGCAAAGGGGGAGACGGTGACAGGCGGAGGGGCAGAGGCAGAGGGGGAGGAAGAAGAACAAGAGGAGGAAAAAAAGAAGGAAAAGGAGACAAAAAAGGAGAAAAAAAAGCGGGAAAAGGGCGCGGAAAAATCTCCCCCGCTCCCGGGCGGCGCCACAGGAAGTGGAGTCCCGGCATGCCCCGCGGGCTGGACTACAGCTCCCGACATGCCCCGCGCGAAACACAGCCGCGATACAAACGGACTACAGCTCCCGGCATGCACGGCGCAGCGCATAGCCCCGATCTATTGGCGGACTACGGCTCCCGGCATCCCCCGCGCGAACGGCCCCATCCTCGCCATCGCTGGACTACTGCTCCCATCCTGCCCCGCGGCTGCGCGCCGCGCTACGCCACGCCTGGGCGGCGCGGGGCACGCCGGGAGCTGTAGTCCGCTCCGCTTGTGGGCGCGCAGAGGAAGGGGCGGCGGGCCGAGCGGGCTTACCGGCGCGTCCTGCTCCTTATCGGTGCCTCTTCGCCGTGGCAGCGCCTTCAGGCTCGGGGTGCGTGTAAAGGGAGGCGTCTCCGGGGAAAGCTCGAGGAGGGCGAGTGTGCCGCGGCCGCCGTCCGCCGTCTGGCGCCGGCCCACCGGGCCTCCGCCCACCTCGACATGTCCCCGAGTGCTCGGGACGGTGCGAGCGGCTGAGCGAGATCCTGGGAATCCCCCGGAGCGAGCGAGCGAGCGGGCGACCTTCTCCTGCGGCACCGGACGGCAACAGCGGCGGCACCGCCCCGCCCGCGCCCGCCCCGCCCGAGAGGCGCCCGCGGCCCGCGATCCCATTGGCGATAACACCCATCATTCACCGCCCCGCCGGCCTTTTATTGGCTGACACCAACATCAATCCGCGCAGAGCCCGCGGCCCCGCCCACCGCGGGGGCGCTCGGCGCTCCCATTGGCTGGCGCGGACAAAGACGGGGGGAGCGCCTGTCAATCACAGCGGGGCGGGGCCGGGAGGGCGCGGCCACGGGGCGTGGCCAAGGCGGAACGCTCCTCCCCCGGAACCCCCGCGTGCTCTGCCGCGTTTCCCGCCCGCTCCGCCGGAGGGGACCCCATTGGCGGCAGGACCGCGCGGGCGGCAGGCCGGAAGTGGCGGGGCCGCCATGGCGGCGCCCGGAGCGCCCGGGCCCGGCCCGGCCGCCGCCGCCTTTGGCACGGTGCTGATGGCGGCCCGGGCCGAGCTGGCCGCGCCCTGCCGCCTGCTGCCCGCCGCCGCCGCCGGCGCCGCGCTCCGCCTGCAGCTCAGCGTCACACCGGGAGCCGAAGGGCGGCGCCGCTTCCGCCTGGCGCTGCGGCGGGCGGAGGCGGGGGGCGGCGCGGTGAGGGGAAGGGGAGGGGGCGGGGGAGGGGCCCGGGGGGCGCCCCGGGGGTCGGGGGGAGGGGAGGGGGCGGGGAAATGGGGGGGGGGGTACGGGGGTGAGGCCCGAGAGACCGGAGGGAACCGGGGAGAACCGAGATTGTCCCCCGGGATTGTCCCCATAGGAGTGACCCGGGATTGTCCCCCCTGGGAATGTCCCCCGGGATTGTCTCCCCTGAGGAGCCCGCGGGGGTCCCTGGGAGGTCCCGGGAGGTTTGGGAAGGATGGGAACTCCCGGGATTGTCCCGTGTCACCCCCAGGCAGGGATAAGGGACAAGGGACAGGGACAGTGTGGGGCTCAGGGCACCCCAAAAGTGAGCAGAGCACTTCCAAAGCGGCCAGGGGTACCCAAAGTGTCCCAATGGTGACCAGGGGACACCGAGAGTGACCAGGGGACCCCAGGGGTGACCAGGCTGTCCCAGTGGGTCCCGAGCCTGTGGTGACCCCATGGTGACCCCAGACCTGTCCCATCTCTGTCCCCTCCTGTCTCTGTCCCTGTCCCATCCTCATCCCTGTCCCATCCCTGTCCTATCCTCATCCCTGTCCCCATCCCTGTCCATGCCTTGTCACTGTCCCTGTCCCATCACTGTCGCTATCCCTGTCCCATTCTTGACCCATCCCCATCCCTGTCCCCTCCTGTCCCCATCCCTCTCCCTGACCTCTGTGTCCCTGTCCCCACTGTCCCTGTTCCTCTCCCCCATCCCTGTCCCATCCTTGTCCTTGTCCCATCCCTGTTCCCTCCATCCCTGTCCCTTCCTGTCCCCATCTCTGTCCCTGTCTCTCTCCCTATGCCCTGTGTCCCTGTTGTCCCCTCCTGTCCCCATCCCTGTCCCATCCCTGTGCCCTCCTGTCCCTGTCCCCATCCCTGTCCCCCGTGTCCCCTCTGTCCCTGTCCCTGTCCCCCGTGTCCCTGTTGTCCCCAGCCCCTGGCAGAGTGTGACCTTCGGGACGTGTCCTACCGCGTGTGCGGCCCCGCCAGCCACGAGCTGCAGCTGCCAGCGCCAGGGACAGCACCGGGGACACCAGCAGGGACAGCAGGGACACCATCAGGGACATTGGGGACATCATCAGGGACAGCAGCACAGGAGGCGGTGGCGCTGCGGTTCCCCGAGGAGCGCGAGGCCCAGCAGTGGTGGACGGTGCTGAGCAGCTCCCTCAGGGAGGCACGCAGAGGTGGGACACTGAGGGGACAGTGGGGACATTGAGGGGACATTGGGGACATTGGGGACATTGAGGGGACACTGGGTACACGGTGCTGAGCAGCTCCCTCAGGGAGGCACGCAGAGGTGGGACACTGAGGGGACAGTGGGGACATTGAGGGGACATTGGGGACATTGAGGGGACATTGGGGACATGGTGCTGAGCAGCTCCCTCAGGGAGGCACGCAGAGGTGGGACACTGAGGGGACAGTGGGGACGTTGAGGGGACATTGGGGACATTGAGGGCACATTGGGGGGACACTGAGGACACGGTGCTGAGCAGCTCCCTCAGGGAGGCACGGAGAGGTGGGACAGGGATATGGGGACACTGGGGACATTGAGGGGACACTGGGGACATTGGGGACATGGGGACATTGGGGACACTGGGGGACATTTGGGACACAGTGCTGTGCATCTCCGTCAGGGAGGCACAGGGAGGTGGGACCTTGGGGACATGGGGATACTGGGGACACTGGGGGGACAGTGGGGACATCGGGGACAGTAGTGACAGCAGGAACAGTGGGAACAGCAGTGACAGCCCTATCCCCCCTGTGCTCCCATAGCTGCCGAGGGTGACACAGGGACATCTCTGGTGCCACCTGCGGGAACATCTCTGGCGCCACCCACGGGGACATCCCTGGTGCCACCACCCACGGGGACGTCCCTGGTGCCACCCGCCGAGGGGCCCGAGCAGGACGCAGAGGAGGCGCAGGTCCTGGAGCTGGCCCAGACAGGTGACACGGGGACCCGGGGTGGGACACACCAGGGCCACCTGAGCCTGTCCCCAAGTGCCACCCGCACAGGGATGGCGGTGGGGACAGCCCTTCCCAGGGGAACATTCCCTGAAATCCCCCCAGAACCTCCCCTAGGGTCACCTCCTGCCCCCACGGCGTCCCCATGGTGTCCCCATGGTGTCCCTGGGGCTGGGGGTGCCACCCAGCAGTGTCCCCCTGGTGTCCCTATTCCCACTCTGAGGGGTTGTGGGTGTCACCCCCAGTGTCCCCTCTGTGTCCCCATACTTGCTCTGGGTGCCATCCCCGTGTCCCTGTGTGTCCCTGTGTGTCCCTGTGTGTCCCCATGCCCACTCTGGGTGCCATCCCCGTGTCACTGTGTGTCCCCGTGTGTCCCCAGAGGAGCTGGCCCTGCGGCTGGCCGAGGCCATCACCTTTGGTGACGAGGCAGTGGCAGCGCTCTGGGTGCCATCCCCGTGTCCCTGTGTGTCACTGTGTGTCCCCATGCCCACTCTGGGTGCCATCCCCGTGTCACTGTGTGTCCCCGTGTGTCCCCAGAGGAGCTGGCCCTGCGGCTGGCCGAGGCCATCACCTTTGGTGACGAGGCAGTGGCAGCGCTCTGGGTGCCATCCCCATGTCCCTGTGTGTCCCTGTGTGTCCCTGTGTGTCCCCATGTGTCCCTGTGTGTCACTGTGTGTCCCCATGCCCACTCTGGGTGCCATCCCCATGTCCCTGTGTGTCCCTGTGTGTCCCTGTGTGTCACTGTGTGTCCCTGTGTGTCCCCAGAGGAGCTGGCCCTGCGGCTGGCCGAGGCCATCACCTTTGGGGACGAGGCGGTGGCGGCGCAGAGCGCGGTGGCGCTGGCCCGGCGGCACGCGGAGCTGAGCGTGAGCCTGCGCCACAGGGACCCCGGGGGCCACGTCAGGTGGGCAGCCTGCCTTCGTCATTGTCATCGTCATCCTCACTGTCACCCTCATCCCCGTCCTCTGCCTTCCTCGTCATCGTCATCCTTGTCATTGTCATCCTCATCCCCGTCCTCTGCCTCTGCCTTCCTCATCACCCTCATCCCCATGCTCTGCCTTCCTCACCTTCCTCATCCTCTGCCTTCCTCATCATCATCATCCTCATCATTGTCATTCTCATCCCTGTCCTCTGCCCCTGCCTTCCTCATCCTCGTCACCCTCATCCCCGTTCTCTGCCTTTCTCATCCTCATCATCATCTTCATCATTGTCATCCTCACCCCCATCCTCTGCCTATGCCTTTCTCATTCTCATCATCTTCATCATTGTCATCCTCATCCCCATGCTCTGCCTTCCTCATCAGCATCACCCTCATCCTCGTCATCATCGTCATCCTCGTCCCCATTCTCTGCCCCTGCCTTCCTCGTCATTCCCATCTTCTGCTTTCCTCAGCAGCATCATCATCCTCATCCCCACCCACTGCCTTTCTCATCCTCGTCATCATCCTCACCCTCTGCTCCTGCCTTCCTCATCAACATCATCCCGTTACCTCCCTTGTTCCCGGCATGCCAAACCCCAACCCCCAATCCCAATCCCCAAACCCCAATCCCATTATCTCTGCCCATTCCCAGCATGCCAAACCCCAACCCCAATCCTCAATCCCAAACCCCACATCCCATAATCTCTCCCCCTTCCCAGCATGCTGTACCCCACACCCCAACCCCACACCCCATATCCTACATCCCAATCCCAATCCCAATCCCATTATGTCTCTCCCCCTGGTTCCCAGCATGCTGTACCCCACACCCCAAACCCCACACCCCATATCCTACATCCCAATCCCAATCCCAATCCCATTATGTCTCTCCCCATTCCCAGCATGCTGTACCCCACACCCCAAACACCACACCCCATATCCTACATCCCAAACCCCAATCCCAATCCCATTATGTCTCTCCCCCTGGTTCCCAGCATGCTGTACCCCACACCCCAAACCCCACACCCCAAACCCCAGTCCCCACACCCCAAATCCCATGTGTCCCATATATCCCATTATGTTTCTCCCCATTCCCAGCATGCTGTACCCCACACCCCAAACCCCACACCCTAAACCCCAATCTCATATATCCCGTCTATCCCATATATCCCACCGTCTCTCCCCCTGGTTCCTAGCATGCCATACCCACACCACAAACCCCAAACCCCAATCCCATATATCCCGTATATCCCCTATCCCCATATATGCCATACTTCCTATATATCCCATCAATCCCAAATATCCCATCTATCCTATATACTCCATATGTCCCATCTATCCCAAGTATCCCATTATCTCTCTCCCATTCCCAGCATGCTGTACCCACACCCCACACCCCAAATCCCATCTATCCCATCTATCCTATATATTCCACTGTCTCTCCCCCTGGTTCCCAGCATGCCGTACCCCACGCCCCATATCCTACATCCCAAACCCCAATCCCATATATCCCAAATATCCCCTATCCCCATATATCCCATATATGCTGTACCTCCCATCCATCCCATATACCCCATCTATTCCATCTATCCCATATATCCCATATATCCTGTACACTCCATATATCCCATATACCCTAAATATCCCACATATCCCATCTGTCCCATATATCCCACTGTCTCTCCCCCTGGTTCCCAGCGTGCCGTACCCCACGCCCCATATCCTACATCCCAAACCCCAATCCCATATATCCCAAATATTCTCTATCCCCTATATCCCATATATGCCATACCTCCCATCTATCCCATATATCCCATGTATCCCGTACACTCCATATATCACATATACCCCAAATATCCCACATATCCCATCTGTCCCATATATCCCACTGTCTCTCCCCCTGGTTCCCAGCATGTTGTACCCCATGCCCCATATCCTACATCCCAAACCCCAATCCCATATATCCCAAATATCCTCTATCCCCTATATCCCATATATGCCATACCTTCCATATATCCCATATACCCCATCTATTCTATCTATCCCATATATCCCATACACTCCATATATCCCATATACCCCAAATATCCCACATATCCCATCTATCCCCAATTTTCCCACTGTCTCTCCCCCTGGTTCCCAGCATGTCGTACCCCACGGCCCATTATCCTACATCCCAAACCCCAATCCCATATATCCCAAATATCCTCTATCCCCTATATCCCGTATATGCCATACCTCCCATCTATCTCATATACCCCATCTATCCCATATATCCCATGTATCCCGTACACTCCATATATCACATATACCCCAAATATCCCACATATTCCATCTGTCCCATATATCCCACTGTCTCTCCCCCTGGTTCCCAGCATGCCGTGCCCACACCCCAGACCCCAATCCCATATCCCACACCCCATATCCCAATCCCAAGCCCCAATCCCTATCCCATATATCCCGTCTATCCGATATACCCCATCTATCCCATATATCCCCTATATCCCACATGTCCCATTATCTTTCCCCCTGTTTCCCAGCATGGCGGTGGGGGTGGAGGACGCCACGTCCTCGGCCAGCATCACCCTGCGGGTGCAGCCCCACGTCACCATCAGCACCCTCAAGGAGCAGGTACGGACACCTGGGCACACCTGGGGACACCTGGGGTCACCTGGGGTCACCTGGAGACACCTGGGGTCACCTGGCAGGAATGGGGTCACCTGGGTGTCGGGCCAGCCCCTGCTCTGTGGGACCAGGATCCCTGGGAGTCACCTGGGATTTTACCTGGAATCTCACCTGGGGTTTTACCTGGGATCCCATCTGGGATCTCCCCCAGATATAACCCAGGGCTCACCTGGGGTCTCACCTGGGGTTTTACCTGGGATCCCATCTGAGATCTCCCGTGGATCTTACCCAGGGCCCACCTGAGGCTCACCTGGAGTTCCCCTGGGATCTCCCCTGGGGTTTTTGCCTGGGGGCTCACCTGGGATCTCCTCAGGACGTCCCCTGGGATTTTCCCCAAGCTCTTCCCAGGATCTCCCCCAGTATCTGCCCAGGGCTTCCCCAGGATCTCCCTGGGATCTCCCAGGATTTCTCCAGGTTCCCTCAGGATCTCACATGAGATCCCTGCCAATCCCTTGTGATCCCTGATCCCCCGGATGTTCCATAACTACGGGTTCCCCCTTGATCCTCCCTGATCCCATAGGTTCCCCCCTGATCCCCAGGTGTTCCGGGTGTACAGGTTCCCCCTGTGCCCCCAGTCCCATAGGGTCACGTCCCCCTAGGTGTTCTGGGTGTACGGGTTCCCCCTGATCCCATAGGACCCCCCTGATCCCATAGGATCCCCCCTGTCCCTGCAGGTGTTCTGCGAGTACAGCTTTCCCCTCGATTCCCCCAATCCCATGTGATTCCCCTGGTCTCCCTGGATCCCCCTGATCCCCTGTCCCCACAGGTGTTCCACCAGTACAGCTTACCCCTGATCCCACAGGATCCCCACAATCCCATGTGATCCCCCCTGATCCCCCAGGTGTTCTGGGAGTATAAGGTCCCCCATATCCCATAGGATTCCCCCAATCCCCCTGATCCCCCCGATCCCATATGACCCCCCTTTTTCCCCACAGGTATTCCATGAGTACGGGTTCCCCTGATCCCCCCAATCCCCCCAGTCCTATAGGATCCTCTCAATCCCCAGGATCCCCCAGATCCCACAGGATCCCCCCTTTTCCCCCAGGTGTTCCGCGAGTACGGCTTTCCCCCTTCAGCGCAGCGCTGGATCATCGGGCAGAGCCTGTGCCGGGACGGGCGCAGCCTGGCCTCCTACGGCATCCGCCGCGACGGCGACCCCGCCTTCCTCTTCCTCCTCTCGGCACGGGCGGCCCTGGAACCGGCACCGGGAGCCGGAGCAGCGGCGGGAGCGGCCCCGGCCCCGGCCCCGGCGGGCCCCGAGCGGCAGCGGGAGCTGCAGGCACAGGAGCTGCTGCGCGCCGCGGGGCTGCACGGGGACGGGGATGGACACGGGGACGGAGCGCCTGGGGCAGGTACGGGGATGGAGCACCTGGGGCAGGTACGGGGATGGGGACGGGGATGGACACGGGGACGGAGCACCTGGGGCAGGTACGGGGATGGAGCACCAGGGGCAGGTACGGGGATGGAGCACCTGGGGCAGGTACGGGGATGGGGATGGACATGGGGACGGAGCACCTGGGGCAGGTACGGGGATGGAGCATCTGGGGCAGGTACGGGGATGGGGGTGGGGACGGACACGGGGACGGAGCGCCTGGGGCAGGTACAGGGACGGAGCACCTGGGGCAGGTACGGGGATGGAGCACCTGGGGCAGGTACGGGGATGGACACGGGGATGGAGCACCTGGGGCAGGTACGGGGATGGGGACGGGGATGGACACGGGGACAGAGCGCCTGGGGCAGGTACGGGGATGGGGATGGAGCACCTGGGGCAGGTACGGGGATGGAGCACCCGGGGCAGGTACGGGGATGGGGATGGACATGGGGACGGAGCACCTGGGGCAGGTACGGGGATGGAGCACCAGGGGCAGGTACGGGGATGGGGGTGGGGACGGACATGGGGACGGAGCACCTGGGGCAGGTACAGGGACGGAGCACCTGGGGCAGGTACGGGGATGGAGCGCCTGGGGCAGGTACGGGGATGGGGATGGGGACAGACACGGGGACGGAGCACCTGGGGCAGGTACGGGGATGGGGACAGGGATGGACACGGGGACGGAGCACCTGGGGCAGGTATGGGGATGGAGCACCTGGGGCAGGTACAGGGATGGGGATGGGGACAGACACGGGGACGGAGCACCTGGGGCAGATACGGGGATGGAGCACCTGGGGCAGGTACAGGGATGGACACGGGGATGGAGCACCTGGGGCAGGTACGGGGATGGAGCCTTCATCAGCAGCAGCCTCGGCCTGCTTCTTCCTCAGCATCATTCTCAGCCTCCTCCTGTTCCTCCTCCTTCCTCATCATCCTGCCCCTTCCTCACCATCCTCAGCCTACTGCTGCTCTTGCTCCTTCATCCTCATCCTCATCCTCATCCTGCTCCTTCTTCACCGTCTTCAGCTTGCTGCTACTCCTGATCCATCCTCAGCATCATCAGTCTTCATGCTCATCATCATCCTCAGCCTGCTCCTTCCTCACCATTCTCAGCCTGCTGCTGCTCCTTCTCCTTCATCCTCATTTTCATCCTCATCCTCATCCTCATCCTCATCCTCATCCTCATCCTGCTCTTTCATCCTCATCCTCCTGCTCCTTCTTCACCATCTTCAGCTTGCTGCTGCTCCCGCTGCTTCCTCAGCATCCTCATCCTGCTCCTTCTTCAGCATCGTCAGCCTTCTCCTTTCTCATCATCATCCTCAGCCTGGCCCTTCCTCATCATCATCAGGCTGCTGCTGCTGCTCCTGTTCCTTCCTCATCATCCTCACCGTTGTCAGTCTGCTCCTTCCTCACCATCCTCAGTCTGCTGCTCTTGCTCCTTCTTTATCTTGCTCCTTCCTTATCCTGCTTCTTCATCATCCTGCTCTTGCTGCTGCTCTTTCTTCATCATCCTCATTTCTGCTGCTTCTGCTCCTGCTCCTTCCTCATCATCCTCAGTCTGCTCCTTCCTCATCATCCTCATCCTGCTGCTCCTGGTCCTTCCTCATCCTGCTCCTTTATCTTCCTGCTCTTGCTTATTTCTCCTCATGCTGCTCTTGCTCTTGCTTCTTCTTCGTCATCCTCATTCCTGCTACTCCTGCTCCTGCTTGTTTCTCATCCTGCTGCTCCTGCACTTTCCTCACCTGGCTCAGGTACGGCTGACAGAGCCTTCTTCATCATCACCAGCCTGTTCCTTCCTTCTCACCCTCATCCTACTCTTGCTCCTCTTGCTTCCTCATCCTGCTCTTCCTCCTCATCCTCACACTGTTCCTGCTTGTTTTTCATCATCCTGTTCCTTCTTCATCATCCTCCTCCTCTGCCAGCTCCTGTTCTTCTCCTTCCTTCTCCTTCTCTTCTCCTCCATCTCCTTCCTCCCATTCCCTGCCCCATCTCTCTCCAGTTCTCCCTATTCCCCGTCCCATTCCCAGTCCCATTCCCTCTCCCTGTCTCTCCCGTTCTCATTCCTGTTCCCAGTCCCGTTCCCATTCCCAGTCCTGTTCCCATTCCCAGTCCCGTTCCCATTCCCAGTCCTGTTCCCATTCCCATTCCCTGTCCCATTCCCATTCCCAGTCCCGTTCTCTCTCCCTGTCCCTCCTGGTCCCTGTCCCGTTCCTGGTCCCATTCGGGTCGGTGCCAGCCCGTGCCGTGTCCGTCTGTCCCCAGGCCGTGTCCCCGAGGAGCCCCCGGAGCGGATGGACATCGGGGACATCAGGGATCACCTGGACTCGCTGCAGCTCTGGGACAGCGCCGGGACCCCGCCCACGGGCCCTGAGCCCCGCCCACCCTCACCTGAGCAGGTACGGGGGTACCTGATCCCCATCCCTAATCCTGATTGTCATCCCTGATCCCCATCCCTGATCCCCATCCCACGGGCCCTGAGCCCCGCCCACCCTCACCTGAACAGGTACAGGGTTCTGTCCTGATACCCATCCCTGATCCCAATCCCTGATCCTCATCCTGATCCCCATCCCTCATCCCCATCCCTGATCCCAATCCCACTGCCCCTGAGCCCCGCCTACCCTCACCTGAGCAGGTACAGGGTCCTGTCCTGATCCCAATCCCTGATCCCAGTCCCTGATCCCAGTCCCAGTGTTTCAGGGTGGACACAGCCCCCGAGCTCTGCACAACCACACCTGCCCGGGCTGTGAGATATATCCTGTTCCTGTTCCCAATCCCAATAATTCCCAATAATCCCACTCCCAATAATCCCAATCCCATTCCAGGGCTGGCCATACCTGCAGTGCACGTTCCTGAACAAGCCCACCCGCCCTGGCTGTGAGATGTGCCCTGTTCCCAATCCCAATCCCAATGCCAATCCCAATCATTCCCAATCCCAATCTCAATAATTCCCAATCCCAATAATCCCGTTGCAGGGCTGGCCGTGCCCGCAGTGCACATTCCTGAACAAGCCCACCCGCCCGGGCTGTGAAATGTGCCCTGCTCCCAATCCCAATAATCCCAATAATTCCCAATCCCATTGTAGGGCTGGCCGTGCCCCCAGTGCACATTCCTGAACAAGCCCACCCGCCCGGGCTGTGAGATGTGCCCCGTTCCCAATCCCAATAATCCCAATCATTCCCAATCCTGTTGCAGGGCTGGCCGTGCCCCCAGTGCACATTCCTGAACAAGCCCACCCGCCCGGGCTGTGAAATGTGCCCTGCTCCCAATCCAAAAAATCCCAATAATTCCCAATCCCGTTGCAGGGCTGGCCGTGCCCCCAGTGCACATTCCTGAACAAGCCCACCCGCCCGGGCTGTGAGATGTGCAGCGCCCCCCGGCCCGAGGGGTACCAAGTGCCCGGGGGGCACCGCCCCGACCCCGCCGAGCTGCGGCGGCTGCAGAGGGAGCGCGACGGGACGCGGCAGTGCCAGCAGGTACTGTGGGATCAATGGGATCAATCAATGGGATCTGTGGGATCAATCAATGGGATCAATGGGATCAATCAATGGGATCAATGGGATCAGCGCGACGGGACCCGGCAGTGCCAGCAGGTATGGGATCAATGGGATCAATCAATGGGATCTATGGGATCAATCAATGGGATCTATGGGATCAGCACGACAGGACCCGGCAGTGCCAGCAGGTACTGTGGGATCAATGGGATCAATCAATGGGATCTACGGGATCAATCAATGGGATATGGGATCAGCGCGACGGGACCCGGCAGTGCCAGCAGGTACTGTGGGATCAATGGGATCAATCAATGGGATCTATGGGATCAATCAATGGGATATGGGATCAGCGCGACGGGACGCGGCAGTGCCAGCAGGTACTGTGGGATCAATGGGATCAATCAATGGGATCTATGGGATCAATCAATGGGATCAATGGGATCAATCAATGGGATCAATGGGATCAGCGCGACGGGACCCGGCAGTGCCAGCAGGTATGGGATCAATGGGATCAATCAATGGGATCTATGGGATCAATCAATGGGATCTATGGGATCAGCACGACAGGACCCGGCAGTGCCAGCAGGTACTGTGGGATCAATGGGATCAATCAATGGGATCTACGGGATCAATCAATGGGATATGGGATCAGCGCGACGGGACCCGGCAGTGCCAGCAGGTACTGTGGGATCAATGGGATCAATCAATGGGATCTATGGGATCAATCAATGGGATATGGGATCAGCGCGACGGGACGCGGCAGTGCCAGCAGGTACTGTGGGATCAATGGGATCAATCAATGGGATCTATGGGATCAATCAATGGGATCAATGGGATCAATCAATGGGATCAATGGGATCAGCGCGACGGGACCCGGCAGTGCCAGCAGGTATGGGATCAATGGGATCAATCAATGGGATCTATGGGATCAATCAATGGGATCTATGGGATCAGCACGACAGGACCCGGCAGTGCCAGCAGGTACTGTGGGATCAATGGGATCAATCAATGGGATCTATGGGATCAATCAATGGGATATGGGATCAGCGTGACGGGATGCGGCAGTGCCAGCAGGTACTGTGGGATCAATGGGATCAATCAATGGGATCTATGGGATCAATCAATGGGATATGGGATCAATCAATGGGATATGGGATCAGCGCGACGGGACCCGGCAGTGCCAGCAGGTACGGGATCAATGGGATCAATCAATGGGATCTGTGGGATCAATCAATGGGATCTATGGGATCAGCGCGACGGGACGCGGCAGTGCCAGCAGGTATGGGGGCTATGGGGTCAGTGGCTGCTGCTCCCATTTTCCTGTTTTTCCTGAGTTTTTTCCCCATTTTTCCCGTTTTTTTTTTTTTTCTCCGTTTTTCCCGATTTTTTCCTGGTTTTCCCACTTTCTTTCAATTTTTCCCATTTTCTCCATTTTTGTCCCTGTTCCCAGGTGCTGGAGGCGGAGCGGCAGCGGAACCTGGCGCAGCTGCTGCTCCCATTTTCCCATTTTCCCCGTGTTTTTTCCCCATTTTTCGCGGATTTTTTCCCCATTTTTTCCCCCCATTTTTCCCATTTTTTCGATTTTCCTCATTTTTCCCGTTTTCCCGGTTTTTGTCCCCAGGCGCTGGAGGCGGAGCGGCAGCGGAACCTGGCGCAGCTGCTGCTCCCATTTTCCCATTTTTCCCGGGTTTTTTCCCATTTTTTTCCCCCGATTTTCCCCGTTTTTTTCCATTTTTCTCATTTTTTCCATTTTCCCGGTTTTTGTCCCCAGGCTCTGGAGGCGGAGTGGCAGCGGAACCTGGCGCAGCTGCTGCTCCCATTTTCCCATTTTCCCCGTGTTTTTTTCCCATTTTTCGCGGATTTTTTCCCCATTTTTCCCCCCATTTTCCCCATTTTTTCCATTTTTCTCATTTTTTCCATTTTCCCGGTTTTTGTCCCCAGGCTCTGGAGGCGGAGTGGCAGCGGAACCTGGCGCAGCTGCTGCTCCCATTTTCCCATTTTCCCCGTATTTTTTTCCCATTTTTCGCGGATTTTTTCCCCATTTTTCCCCCCATTTTCCCCATTTTTTCCATTTTCCTCATTTTTCCCGTTTTCCCGGTTTTTGTCCCCAGGCGCTGGAGGCGGAGCGGCAGCGGAACCTGGCGCAGCTGCTGCAGGCGGAGGAGGCGGGGCTGGTGCTGAACCCGGAGCCGCTCGAGTGCGGGATCTGCCTGCAGGAGGTGCCGGCGGGCCGGGCCGTGCTGCTGCGCGACTGCCTGCACAGCTTCTGCCGGTACCGGGGCCGGGACACACCTGGGATACACTTGGGGCACACCTGGGCACATGGGGATATAACTGGGAGACACGGGGATACACTTGGGATAGACTGGGATAGACCCGGCGGGCCGGGCCGTGCTGCTGCGCGACTGCCTGCACAGCTTCTGCCGGTACCGGGGCCGGGGCACACCTGGGATACACCTGGGGCACACCTGGGAGACACGGGGATACACCTGGGATAGACTGGGATAGACCCAGCGGGCCGGGCCGTGCTGCTGTGGGACTGCCTGCACAGCTTGTGCCCATACTGCGCACCTGGCACACCTGGGCACACCTGGGGCACACCTGGGCACACGGGGATACACCTGGGATAGACCTGGTGGGCCGGGCCGTGCTGCTGCGCGACTGCCTGCACAGCTTGTGCCTGTACCGCGCACCTGGGATACACCTGGGATAGACATGGGATACACCTGGGTGCACCTGGGCACACCTGGAAGACGCGGGGATACACCTGGGATACACCTGGGATACACCAGGATCCACCTGGGATAGAATGGGATACAGCTGGGATAGACCTGGGTACACCTGGGATACACCTGGGCACACCTGGGATAGAATGGGATACAGCTGGGATAGACTTGGGTACCCCTGGATACACCTGGCCACACCTGGAATACACCTGGATACACCTGGCCACACCTGGGCACACCTGGGATATACCTGGGATACAGCTGGGATAGACTGGGATAGACATGAGATACAGCTGGGCACACCTGGGATACACCAGGACACACCTGGGATGGATTGGTATGGACTTGGGCACACTTGGGATACGCCTGGGATACAACCCGGATACACCTGGGTACACGTGGGATACACCTGGGATACACCTGGCATGGACTGGGATACACCTGGGCACGCCTGGGATAGACCTGGGTACACCTAGGATACATGGGAATACACCTGGGATACACCTGGGCACACCTGGGATATACCTGGGAGACATGGGGATACACCTGGGATAGACCTGGGATGCAGCAGGACACCCCCAGGACCACCCCAGTGACCCCCCCAGCATCACTGACCCCACGCCAGGACCCCCCACCCACCTTTGGAGTGACCCGGCCCTGGGACCCCCCCCACCCATTGCCATGAGCGGCCCCAGAGTGACCACTGACCACCCCCCCTTGGAGTGACCGGCCCCAGAAGCCGCCCCGAGCCCCCCACACCACCCCAGTGACCACTCTAGTGACCACCCAGTGACCACTCCAGTGACCACCCAGTGACCATCCCCACACCATCCCAGTGACCACTCCAGTGACCATCCAGTGACCACCCAGCAACCACCCCAGTGACCATCCCTGACACCCCCACACCACCCCAGCGACCACCCTGACACCATCCCCACTGACCACCCCAGTGACCACCCCAGTGATCACCCCAGTGACCACCCCAGTGACCACCCAGTGACCACCCCAGTGATCATCCCCACACCACCCCAGTGACCGCCCAGTGACCACCCCAGTGACCATCCCAGTGACCACTCTAGTGACCACCCAGTGACCATCCCGGTGACCACCCCAGTGACCACCCCCACACCACCCCAGTGACCACCCCTGACACCCCCACTCCATCCCAGTGACCACCCCAGTGACCATCCCCACACCACCCCAGTGACCACCCCAGTGACCACCCCTGACACCCCCACACCACCCCAGTGACCATCCCAGTAACCACCCCAGTGACCACACCAGTGACCACTCCAGTGACCACCCCAATGACCATCCCGGTGACCACCCCAGTGACCACACCAGTGACCACTCCAGTGACCATCCCAGTGACCATCCCAGTGACCACCCCAGTGACAATCTCAGTGACCACCCCTGACACCCCCACACCATCCCAGTGACCATCCCGCTGACCACCCTAGTGACCACCCAGCAACCACCCCAGTGACCATCCCTGACACCCCCACAGCACCCCAGTGACCACCCTGACACCATCCCCACTGACCATCCCAGTGACCACACCAGTGACCACCCAGTGACCATCCCAGTGACCACCCCAGTGACCACCCCGACACCATCCCCACTGACCATCCCAGTGACCACACCAGTGACCACGCCAGTGACCACCCCAGTGACCACTCCAGTGACCACACCAGTGACCACCCCAGTGACCATCCCCACACCACCCCAGTGACCACTCCAGTGACCACCCAGTGACCACCCCAGTGATCATCCCCACACCACCCCAGTGACCGCCCAGTGACCACCCCAGTGACCATCCCAGTGACCACTCTAGTGACCACCCAGTGACCATCCCGGTGACCACCCCAGTGACCACCCCCACACCACCCCAGTGACCATCCCAGTAACCACCCCAGTGACCATCTCAGTGACCACCCCAGTGACCACTCTAGTGACCACCCCAGTAACTATCTTCACACCACCCCAGTGACCACCCCAGTGACCATCCCGGTGACCACCCCAGTGACCACACCAGTGACCACCCCAGTGACCATCCCGGTGACCATCTCAGTGACCACCCCTGACAACCCAGTGTCCCTTAGCTTCCCCCAGTGTCCCTCAGCTGGCCCAGTGTCCCCCCGGTGTCCCTGACCCCCGCCAATGTCCCCACTGTCCCCAGGGAGTGCCTGCGGCAGGTGATCAACTTCAGCGAGGAGCCGGTGGTGGCCTGTCCCTTCCGAGATGTCACCTACGCCTGTGGCAGCCACCTGCAGGAGCGCGAGATCCGCGCCGTGAGCACCGGGGGGACAGGGGACACCGGGGGGACAGGGGACAGGGACAGGGTCACAGCCACCTGCAGGAGCGCGAGATCCGCGCCGTGAGCACCGGGGGGGACAGGGGACACCGGGGGGACACCGGGGGGCACAGGGGACACCGGGGGGGTCACAGCCACCCCCGCGCAGGGGGCTCCCAGGGGACCAGGCTGTCCCCTTGGGTAGGGTTGGGGTCCCCATGGGTGGGTGACGGTGGGTGACAGTGACTCAGGGGTCCCAATGCCACCCCTGGTGTGGGAGCTGGTGACAGGAGGGTCCCCAAGGGCGGCTGACAGTGACTCAGGGGGTCCCAACGTGGACCTGCCACCGCTGGTGTGGGAGTTGGTGACTCAGGGTGGTCCCCGTGGGTGGGTGACAGTGACTCAGGGGTCCCAATGCCATCCCCCCAATGTCCCCAATGTCCCCAATGTCCCCGCTGTCCCCAGCTGCTGTCCCCCGAGGAGCACGCGCGGTTCCTGGCCCGCGGGCTGGCGCTGGCTCAGGGTGGATGATGGTGACTCAGGGGATCCCATGGGTGGGTGACAGTGGCTCAGGGGTCCCAATGCCAATGTCCCCAATGTCCCCGATGTCACAGCTGCTGTCCCCCGAGGAGCACGCGCGGTTCCTGGCCCGCGGGCTGGCTCTGGCCTGGGATGGGTGACAGTGACTCAGGGGTCCCAGTGCCGATGTCCCCGATGTCCCCAATGTCACAGCTGCTGTCCCCCGAGGAGCACGCGCGGTTCCTGGCCCGCGGGCTGGCGCTGGCTCAGGGTGGATGATGGTGACTCAGGGGATCCCATGGGTGGGTGACAGTGACTCAGGGGTCCCAATGCCATCCCCCCAATGTCCCCAATGTCCCCAGCTGCTGTCCCCCGAGGAGCACGCGCGGTTCCTGGCCCACGGGCTGGCCCTGGCTCAGGGGTCCCAATGCCATCCCCCCAATGTCCCCAATGTCCCCGATGTCCCCGCTGTCCCCAGCTGCTGTCCCCCGAGGAGCACGCGCAGTTCCTGGCCCGTGGGCTGGCGCTGGCTCAGGGTGGATGATGGTGACTCAGGGGATCCCATGAGTGGGTGACAGTGGCTCAGGGGTCCCAATGCCAATGTCCCCAATGTCCCCGATGTCACAGCTGCTGTCTCCCGAGGAGCACGTGCGGTTCCTGGCCCGCGGGCTGGCGCTGGTTCCAATGATCCCAATGCCATCCCCCCAATGTCCCCGATGTCCCCGTGTCCCCAGCTGCTGTCCCCCGAGGAGCACGCGCGGTTCCTGGCCCGCGGGCTGGCTCTGGCTCAGGGGTCCCAATGCCATCCCCCCGATGTCCCCAATGTCCCCTATGTCCCCGATGTCCCCAGCTGCTGTCCCCCGAGGAGCACGCGCGGTTCCTGGCCCGCGGGCTGGCCCTCGCCGAGCGCCGCAGCCGGAACAGTTTCCACTGCCGGGGCCGCGACTGCCCGGGCTGGTGCTTCTACGAGGACGCGGTGAACGAGTTCCCGTGCCCGGTGTGCGGGGCCCTCAACTGCCTCCTGTGCAAGGTCAGACCGGGGGGGTCCCTGCGGGGGTCCCGGGGGGCTCTGGGGGTCCCAAGCTCACCCCCGGCCCCCCCAGGCCATCCACGAGGGGCAGAACTGCCGGCAGTACCAGGACGAGCTGCAGCTGCGGGCGCTGCACGACGCGGCCGCTCGCCAGACGCGGGACATGCTGCAGGTGGGTCTGGGGGCTTTGGGGGGCTTTGGGGGGTCCGGGACACGCTGCAGGTGGGTCTGGGGGCTTTGGGGGGCACTGGGGGGGTCCGGGACACGCTGCAGGTGGGTCTGGGGGCTTTGGGGGGCACTGGGGGGTCCGGGACATGCTGCAGGTGGGTCTGGGGGCACTGGGGTGTCCGGGACATGCTGCAGGTGGGTCTGGGGGCTTTGGGGGGTCCGGGACATGCTGCAGGTGGGTCTGGGGGCACGGGGGGCTTTGGGGGGTCCGGGACACGCTGCAGGTGGGTCTGGGGGCACTGGGGGGTCCGGGACATGCTGCAGGTGGGTCTGGGGGCTTTGGGGAGCCCGGGACACGCTGCAGGTGGGTCTGGGGGCTTTGGGGGGTCCGGGACATGCTGCAGGTGGGTCTGGGGGCACTGGGGGTCCGGGACATGCTGCAGGTGGGTCTGGGGGCTTTGGGGGGTCCGGGACACGCTGCAGGTGGGTCTGGGGGCTTTGGGGGGCTCCCCGCTGCCCTGACCCCCCCGGGACCCCTCCCCAGACGCTGGTGCAGCGCGGCGAGGCCATGCACTGCCCCACGTGCCGCATCGTGGTGCAGAAGAAGGACGGCTGCGACTGGATCCGCTGCACCGTGTGCCAGACCGAGATCTGCTGGGTCACCAAGGGGCCCCGATGGGGGCCGGGGGTGAGGGGGGGTCCGGGGGGGTCCCGGGGGGGTCCTGGGGGGTTTGGGGTGAGCGGGGATCCGGGGGGATCTCGAGGGGGGCCTGAGATGAGGAGGGGTCACCAAGGGCTGTGCTGGGGGTCTTGGGGTGATGGGGGACACCAGGGTGAGGGGGGGGCACAGGGTGACCCCAAGGTGACGCCAGGGGACACAGAGTGACCCCAGGGTGACCCCAAGGTGACCCCAGGGGACACAGAGTGACCCCAGCTGACCCCAGGCTGACCCCAGGCTGACCCCAGGGGACACAGGGTGACCCCAGGGTGACCCCAGGGGACACAGAGTGACCCCAGGGTGACCTCAGGGTGAGGGGGGGACACAGGGTGACCCCAGGGTGACCCCAAGGTGACCCCAGCTGACCCCAGGGGACACAGGGTGACCCCAGGGTGACCCCAAGGGACACAGAGTGACCCCAGGGTGACCCCAAGGTGACCCCAGGGTGACCCCAAGGGACACAGAGTGACCCCAGCTGTCCCTGCCCTGTCCCCGCAGGGCCCCGGTGACACCAGTGGCGGCTGTCGCTGCAACGTCAACGGGCAGAGGTGCCACCCCCGGTGCCAGAACTGCCACTGACCCCCCTGGGGACACCGAGGGACAGACGGACAGACGGGGACAGAGCTGGCACCGGGCCAGAGACACCCGAGGGCTCCGGGAGGGGCCACGTCCGGCGGGGATGGAGAGAGAGGACACAGGGACAGATGGACACACGGACAGGATGGACACACGGACAGAGCCGCAATGGACACACGGACAGAGCCAGGATGGACACGCGGACAGAGCCAGGATGGACATATGGACAGAGCCAGGATGGACACTGGGACGGCCTCGGGGCGTGGAGGGGCCGGGGGGCCCCGGGACCCCAATAAAGCCACTGAGTGTCACAGGCTGGCACTGCCACCCGCGGGGGACAGGGGCACGGGGACAGGGGCACGGGGACAGGGGCACGGGGACAGCCCTGGCACTGCCACCCGCGTGGGGACAGGGACACGGGGACAGGGACATGGGGACAGGGACAGCCCTGGTGTGGAGACAGGGACAGGGACACGGGGACAGCCCTGGCACTGCCACCCGCCGGGGACAGGGACACAGGGACAGGGACACGGGGACAGGGACAGCCCCGGTGTGGGGACAGGGACACGGGGACAGGGACACGGGGACAGCCCTGGCACTGCCACTCGCGTGGGGACAGGGACACAGGGACAGGGCCACGGGGACAGGGACACGGGGACAGGGACACGGGGACAGGGACAGCCCCGGTGTGGGGACAGGGACACGGGGACAGCCCTGGCACTGCCACCCGAATGGAGACAGCGAAATGGAGACACACCTGGTGTGGGGACAGGGACACTCCTGGCATGGCCACCAGCGTGGGGACAGGGACATGGAGGTCAGCCCTGGCACTGCCACCGGTGTGGGGACAAGGACACCCCAGCATGGGGACACCCCTGAGGATGGGGACAGGAACAGGGTCAGGGGTCACTCCCGGGATGGGGACAATGAGTGACAGGGACAGTGAGGGGTCAGGGGTCACTCCCGGGATGGGGACAATGACAGTGACAGGGACAGTGAGGGGTCAGGGGTCACTCCCAGGATGGGGACAATGACAGTGACAGGGACAGTGAGGGGTCAGGGGTCACTCCCGGGATGGGGACAATGAGTGACAGGGACAGTGAGGGGTCAGGGGTCACTCCCGGGATGGGTCAAGGGCAGCTGGCGCTGAACGAGACCCCAAAGCCAGCGGGGGCTGTGGTGGGGACACGGCACTGGAACGGCCTGGCATGGGCACAGCCTGGGCACGGCTGGAGCCACAGACTGACCCATGGCACCACCACAGCCTGGGCTGGGCACGGCCTGACCCACAGACTGACCCATGGCACCACCACGGCCTGGGCATGGCCTGACCCACAGACTGACCCATGGCACCACCACAGCCTGGGCATGGCCTGACCCACAGACTGACCCATGGCACTGGCACGGCCTGATCTGGGCACAGCCTGGGCACGGCTGGAGCCACAGACTGACCCATGGCACCACCACGGCCTGGGCTGGGCACGGCTGGAGCCACAGACTGACCCATGGCACTGGCACGGCCTGATCTGGGCACAGCCTGGGCACGGCCTGACCCACATCCCAGACAGACCCGGCCCCACATCCCAGACAGACCCGGCCCCACAGCCAGACAGCCCCAGAACAGACCCAGCCCCACATCACACCCGCTCCACACCAAGGACAGACGGACAGACCCAGCCCCACAACCAGGACAGAGCCACACACCCAGCCCCACACCTGGCCCCACTGCCAGAACAGCCCCACGGGAAGGACAGAGCCAGGACAGAGTCAGCCCCGCTCGTGTTTCCATTCTGTGGAATCCCAGCCTTTATTCCCCCCACAGCCCAGACAGACACACAGACAGACAGACAGACCCCAGTCACACATTTCCATTCTGTGGAATCCCAGCCTTCACTCCCCCTGCAGCCCAGACAGACACACAGACACACAGACAGACAGACTGACCCCAGTTTCTGTTCTGTGTAATCCCAGCCTTTATTCCCCCCGCAGCCCAGGACAGACACATAGACAGACAGACACACAGACACACAGACACACAGACAGACACATTTCCGTTCTGTGTAAACCCAGCCTTTATTCCCCCCGCAGCCCAGACACACAGACACACAGACAGACAGACACATAGACAGACACACAGACACACAGACAGACACATTTCCATTCTGTGTAATCCCAGCCTTTACTCCCCCCGCAGCCCAGACACACAGACACACAGACAGACAGACAACGTTTCTCTGTGTAATCCCAGCCTTTATTCCCCCCGCAGCCCAGGACAGACACACAGACAGACAGACAGACAGACAGACAGACAGATTTCCGTTCTGTGTAATCCCAGCCTTTATTCCCCCCGCAGCCCAGGACAGACACACAGACAGACAGACAGACAGACAGACAGACAGACAGACAGACAGACACACAGACAGACACATTTCCGTTCTGTGTAATCCCAGCCTTTATTCCCCCCACAGCACAGACACACAGACACACAGACAGACAGACAGACAGACAGACAGACAGACTGACAGACACATTTCCGTTCTGTGTAATCCCAGCCTTTATTCCCCCCGCAGCCCAGGACAGACACATAGACAGACAGACACACAGACACACAGACAGACAGACAGACACATTTCCGTTCTGTGTAATCCCAGCCTTTATTCCCCCCGCAGCCCAGGACAGACACATAGACAGACAGACACACAGACACACAGACACACAGACAGACAGACAGACACATTTCCGTTCTGTGTAATCCCAGCCTTTATTCCCCCCGCAGCCCAGGACAGACACACAGACAGACAGACACACAGACACACAGACAGACAGACACATTTCCGTTCTGTGTAATCCCAGCCTTTATTCCCCCCACGGTCCAGGACACACAGACACACAGACAGACAGACAGACAATGTTTCTCTGTGTAATCCCAGCCTTTATTCCCCCCGCAGCCCAGACAGACAGACACACAGACACACAGACAGACAGACAGACACACACACACACACACAGACAGACAGACAGACAGACAGACGTTTCTCTGTGTAATCCCAGCCTTTATTCCCCCCGCAGCCCCGCGGGGGCCGAGGCCGGGGTCGAACACGAGGTTTGGGGGGTTGGGGGGGACGTGGGGACCCCCAAAGCCCCTCCTGGGGGGGCTCCCCCGGTGCCGCGGGGGGGGCGGGGGCTCGGGGACCCCCCCGGGGCGGGGTCGGGGGCCGGGCCCTACTTGGGGGGCCGGTAGAGCAGCTTGCGGCTCTTGAGCACGGCCCACTTGTGGCGCTTCATGTAGTACAGCAGCGGCGTCAGCAGCCCCGAGATCAGCAGCAGCTATGGGGGGGGGGGACGGGGGGGCTCAGCAACACCGGGACCCCCGAGACCCCCTGACCCACCTTGGGACCCCCCCCCGAAACCCCCAATCCCAACCCGAGACCCCCCCAAATCCCCCAATCCCACCTTGAGACCCCATCAAAACCCCCAATCCCACTTTGAGACCCCATCAAAACCCCCAATCCCACCTTGAGACCCCATCAAAACCCCCAATCCCACTTTGAGACCCCCCCAAATCCCCCAGTCCCACCCTGGGACCCCCCTGAGCCCCCCAATCCCACCTTAAGACCCCCTCCGAAACCCCCAATCCCACCTTGGGACCTCCCTGAGTCCCCCAGTCCCACCTTGGGACCCCCCTGAGCCCCCCAATCCCACCTTGAGACCACCCCCCAAGCCACCTTGAGGCCCCTCTGAAACCCCAGCCCTACCTTGAGACCCCTCAAGCCCCAAACCTCACCTTGAGACCCCCAAACCTCACCTGGAGACCCCCTGAGTGCTCAGCCCCACCCTGAGACCCCCCCGAGCCCCCCAAGAGACCCCAGCCCTACCCTGAGGCCCCTCAAGACCCCTCATCCCCAGCCCTATCTTGAAGCCCCCAGCCCCACCCTGAGCCCCCCTTAGGCCCCAGCCCCACCCTGAGCCCCCCTGAAGCCCCGCCCAGCAGCCCCCAGCCGCCCAGAAGCCCCCCAAAGTCCCCAGCCCCCCATTGAGCCCCCAGCCCCCCAGTGAAGCCCCCAGCCCCACCTTGAGCCCCATCTTTTTGCGGTGGTCGTGCTCGGGCTCGGCCGCCCAGCGCAGGAAGGTGCAAACGTCCTTGGCAATCTGGGACATGGTGGCCGGGGTGCCTGGGGGGGGGACACAGGGCAGTGAGACCCCCAATGGGACCCCCGAGACCCCACAGAGACCCTCTGAACCCCACCGATCCCACTGGGACCCCCAGACCCCAGGACCACCCCAATACCTGGTGTGGTCAGAGCCCCCCAGGACCTCCTCAAACCCCCCCAGGGCACCCCCAGACCCCCCCAATCCCTTCCCACCCCCAGCAGGACCCCCCCAAATCCCCTGCAGACCCCTCCCAGGACCCCCAGCCTCCTCTCAGACCCCTCCAGGCCCCCCCCCAGCCCCAGCAGGACCCCCCCAAGTCCCTTTAATCCCCCCCCAGGACCCCCTTTAAGCGCCCCCTTCAAGCCCCCCGTACCGTCCTCGTACTCGAGCACCTCGTCGTAGATGGGGGGGGCCATGCCGATGGCCTGGCCGGGGAAGTAGGGGTTGTAATGGAGCCCCTCCCTCAGAGAGACCCCCCCGGGGGCGTCACAGTACCCCGTGAGCAGGGCGAACACGTAATCCTCGCCCCCGTGCCTGGAGAGATCAATAACGGATCAATAATGCATCAATAACTGATCAATAACGGCGTCACAGTGCCCTGTGAGCAGGGTGAACACGTAACCCTCGCCCCCGTGCCTGGAGAGATCAATAATGGATCAATAATGCATCAATAACGGATCAATAACGGCGTCACAGTGCCCTGTGAGCAGGGTGAACACGTAACCCTCGCCCCCGTGCCTGAAGAGTTAATAACAGATCAATAATGGATCAATAACTGATCAATAATGGATCAATAACTGATCAATAACGGCGTCACAGTACCCCGTGAGCAGGGCGAACACGTAACCCTCGCCTCTGTGCCTAAAGGGTTAATGGAATCGATAACAGATCAATAACGGATCAATAACTGATCAATAATGGAGTCACAGTATCCTGTGAGCAGGGCGAACACGTAAATCTCACCCCTGTGCCTGAAGGGTTAATAACAGATCAATAACGGATCAATAACGGATCAATAACCGCGTCACAGTGCCCCACAGTCAGCAGGGTGAACGTGCAGTCCTCACGCCCTTGCCTGAAGGATCAATGACGGATCAATGACGGATCAATGACGGATCAATGACGGATCAATGACAGATCAATGACGGATCAATGACGGATCAATGACAGGATCAATGACAGATCAATGACAGATCAATGACAGATCAATGACAGGATCAATGACAGATCAATGACAGGATCAATGACGGATCAATGACAGGATCAATGACGGATCAATGACAGGATCAATGACAGGATCAATGACAGATCAATGACAGGATCAACGACAGGATCAATGACGGATCAATGACGGATCAATGACGGATCAATGACAGGATCAATGACAGGATCAATGACAGGATCAATGACAGGATCAATGACAGGATCAATGACAGGATCAATAACGGATCAATGACAGGATCAATGACGGATCAATGACAGGATCAATGACAGGATCAATGACGGATCAATGACAGGATCAATGGGGTCATTGAGAATGGGATCAATGACATCAATGGCATCAGCGGGGTCAGTGCATTGTGGGGTGACCCCAGAGCCCCCCAGGACCCCCCGGACCCCTCCTCACCTGGCTGTCCCTTGTCTCACCTGGCACTGACGATGTAGCTCAGGTCCGGGGGCAGGGCCCCATTGTTGGGGTGACCCCAAAGCCCCCCAGAGCCCCCCAGAGCCCCCCAAAGCCCCCCGGACCCCTCCTCACCTGGCATTGACAATATAACTCAGGTCCGGGGGCAGGGCGCCGTTGTTGGGGTGACCCCAGGACCCCCCAGAGCCCCCCGGACCCCTCCTCACCTGGCGTTGACGATGTAGCTCAGGTCCGGGGGCAGGGCCCCGTTGTTGGCCGCCCGCGCAGCCTCGGGGTTGGGGTAGGGCTTGGGGAAATGATCCGAGATCTTCCCGGGACGCATGAACATCTCCCCGTTCTCATCGGGGCCGTCCTGCACCTCCACCTGCACAGGTGAGACACGGACAGGTGAGACACAGGTGACACACAGGGACAGCAGGGACAGGGACAGCAGGGTCCCCATGAACATCTCCCTGTTCTCATCAGGGCCGTCCTGAACCTCCACCTGCACAGGTGAGACACGGACAGGTGAGACACAGGGACAGGTGACACACAGGGACAGCAGGGACAGGGACAGCAGGGTCCCCATGAACATCTCCCTGTTCTCATCAGGGCCGTCCTGAACCTCCACCTGCACAGGCGAAACACGGACAGGTGAGACACGGACAGGTGAGACATGGACAGGTGACACACAGGGACAGCAGGGACAGCAGGGTCCCCATGAACATCTCCCTGTTCTCATCTGGGCCGTCCTGCACCTCCACCTGCACAGGTGAGACACGGACAGGTGAGACACAGGGACAGCTGGGGACAGGAGCAGCAGGACACGGGGAATGGCAGGACAGGGACAGTGGGACACTGGGATGGAGCCAGCAGGACCCCAAGGACAGCAGGACAGTGACAGGGACAGCAAGGTCACTGGGGACACTGGGGATGGCAGGACAGGGACAGCAGAATATTGGGGACAGCAGGGTGGGGACACTGGGGATGGCAGCAGACTGGCACCAGGACACAAGGGGTGGCAGCACAGGGACACGGGGGACAGCAGGACAGGGACACTGGGACACTGCAGGTGGCAGAGGGTGGCACAGGGGGTGGCAGCAGCGACACAGGGTGACATGGGGTGGCACAGGGTGACACGGGGTAGCACAGGGGGTGGCAGCAGTGGCACAGGGTGACACGGGGTGGCACAGGGGGTGGCAGCAGTGACACTGGGGGTGACACGGGGTGGCACAGGGGGTGGCAGCAGCGACACAGGGTGACAGGGGGTGGCACAGGGGGTGGCAGCAGTGACACTGGGTGACACAGGGTGACACGCGGTGGCAGCAGCGACACAGGGTGACACGGGGTGGCACAGGGGGTGACACAGGGTGACAGGGGGTGGCACAGGGGGTGGCAGCAGTGACACAGGGTGACATGGGGTGGCACAGGGGGCAGCATAGGGTGGCACAGGGGGTGGCACAGGGGGTGGCAGCAGCGACACAGGGTGACACGGGGTGGCACAGGGGGTGACACAGGGTGACACGGGGTGGCACAGGGGCCGCGGTGTCACCTCCTCCGCCAGCGCCTTGGCCTCGGCCTCGGTGTGGGTGACGCCGATGAGGTTCCGGAAAGCCAAATACTCCATGGAGTGACAGGCAGAGCACACCTGGCGGTACACCTGGAACCCCCTGCGGACACTGCGGGACAGACAGACACCAAAATTACCCTAAAAATCCCAAAATCACCCCAACCACACCTGGCGGTACACCTGGAACCCCCTGCGGACACTGGGGGACAGACAGACACCAAAATTATCCCAAAAAAAATCCCAAAATTACCCCAAAACAATCCCAAACACACCTGGCGGTACACCTGGAACCCCCTGCGGACACTGGGGGACAGAAACCCCAAAATTATCCTAAAAACCCCAGAATTATCCTAAAACCCCCAAAATTACCCCAAAATCACCCGGAAGCCCGGTGCATGCAGCGGGGACAGAAACCCCAAAATCACCCCAAAATGAACCCCAAACACCTGGAACTCCCTGCGCACACTGCGGGGACACAGCGGGGTCACAGACCCCAAAAACCCCAAAATCACCCCAAAACCACCAAGAATGCCCCCTCCCCATGCACACTGTGGGGACACAGCAGGGTTAGAGACCCCAAAAACCCCAAAATCACCCCAAACACACCTGGAACCCCCCTGTGCACACTGCAGGGACAGGGGCTCAGACCCTCCAGGGACCCCCCCAGAGACCCCAAATCCTCCCAGGGACCCCCAAATCCCCACAGAGACCCCAAAATCCCCCCAAATCCCCCCAGTCTCCTTTACCTGGCATGGTCCAGGGACCCCCAAACCCCCCCAAATTTCCCCCAAATTCCCCATTTCCCACACCTGGCGTGGTCCAGCGCAGACAGGGACCCCCCAAACCCCCCCAGGACCCCCAAATTCCCCATTCCCCACACCTGGCGTGGTCCAGCGCCGACAGGAAGCCGCCGTGGCTCCAGGGCAGGTTCGGGGGGTGCAGCTCCAGCTCCCCCGCGCTCACGGGGCCCCCCCCCAGCGACAGGGACAGGGCCACGGCCAGGGACCCCCCCCCGGCCAGCGCCCCCAGCACGGCCAGGGACCACCGGGAGCGGGGACGGCCCGGGAATGACGACAGCGACACCTGGGGGGGACACAGGGACACGTTAGGGACACCTGGGGGGACACAGGGACATTGAGGGGACACAGGGATATTGAGGGGACACAGGGACATTGGGGACACAGGGACAGGGACCCCCCCATGAGGGACCACCGGGAGCGGGGACGGCCCGGGAACGACGACAGCGACACCTGGGGGGGACAGGGACAGGTTAGGGACACCTGGGGGGACACAGGGACAGGTTAGGGACACCTGGGGGGACACAGGGACAGGTTAGGGACACCTGGGGGGACACAGGGACATTGAGGGGACACAGGGACAGGGACACCCCCATTAGGGACCACCGGGAGCGGGGACGGCCCGGGAGCGATGACAGCGACACATGGGGGGGACGGGGACAGGTTAGGGACAGGTTAGGGACAGGTTAGGGACACCTGGGGGGACACAGGGACAGGTTAGGGACAGGTTAGGGACACCTGGGGGGACAGGGACACATTAGGGACAGGTTAGGGACATTGGGGACTCAGGGACAGGTTAGGGACATAAGGACAGGTTAGGGACAGGTTAGGGACAGGTTAGGGACACCTGGGGGGGGGACAGGGACACATTAGGGACAGGTTAGGGACACGTTAGGGACAGGTTAGGCACACCTGGGGGGGACAGGGACAGGTTAGGGACACCTGGGGGGGACACAGGGACAGGTTAGGGACATTGGGGACACAGGGACAGGTTAGGGACACCTGGGGGGGACACAGGGACAGGTTAGGGACACAGGGACAGGTTAGGGACACCTGGAGAGTGACAAAGGGACAGGTTAGGGACAGGTTAGGGACACCTGGGGGGACAGGGACAGGTTAGGGACACCTGGGGAGTGACAAAGGGACAGGTTAGGGACACCTAGGGGGACACCTGGGGGGGACAGGGACAGGTTAGGGACACCTGGGGACACAGGGACAGGTTAGGGACACCTGGAGAGTGACAAAGGGACAGGTTAGGGACACCTGGGGGGGACAGGGACAGGTTAGGGACATTGGGGACACAGGGACAGGTTAGGGACACCTGGGGGGGACAGGGACAGGTTAGGGACACCTCAGAAGGACACAAGGACACCAGGGTGGGGATGGCAGGGTCGGAGGTGACAGGGACACCTTGGGTGGGGGGACAGGCGTGACAGGGACACCAGGGAGGGGACACAGGGACACCGGGGGGGGCACGGGGGCATCCAGGGACACCGGGGACCCCAAGGCTCGGGGGGGGAGGGACAAAAGCAATGGGGGGGGGTCCCGGGGACAGCGGGAACACCGGGGATGGAACGGCGGAGACACCGGAGATACCGGGAATACCGGAATTACCGGGAACGGGAGCAGAGGGGATACCGGCAATGGGAACACCGGGGATGGCGGGAATGGAATACCGGGGACGCCGGAATTGCCGGGAACAGGAATACCGGGGATACCGGAATTGCCGGGAATGGAATACCGGGGATACCGGAATTGCCGGGAATGGAATACCGGGGATACCGGAATTGCCGGCAGCAGCGGCGCGAAGGGCGGGCAGAGGGCACCGCGGGCACGCGGCGAGCGGGACAACCGAGAGGGCACCGAGAACCGGGGACACCGGGCGGGGCTCGGGAGCGAGCACGGGGCACACCGGGGCAGGCACCGGCGGTCCCCAGGCAGGGCCGGGAGTGGAACTGCGGGCACCGGGAACCGGGAGGGGTAACGGAGAACGCCGAGCGGGACGGGCAAATGAACCGGGAAGGGTTGGGAGTGGAAGCGTGGACACCGGGAACCGGGGGCACCGGGAGGGGCTCGGGCAGGAACCGAGGGCACCGGGAACTGAGAGGGGCCGGGAATGGAACCGGGGGCACCGGGAAGGGCCGGGAGCGGAACCGGGGACACCACGTGGGCTTGGGGCAGGAACCGGGGACAAGCGCGCAGGGCTGGGAAGCGCCGGGCACACCGCTCCCGTCCCTCACGCACTGCCCGGTGCCCTCGGCGCGCCCGCGAGGGGCCGGGCCGGGCCGCGCCGTGACCTTGCGGGGCCGCACTCACCGTGGCGGGGCCGGGGCCGCGGTGCGGGCGCAGCAGCGCGCGCGGGGGAGCCGGGCCGGGCCGCGCCGGGCCCGGGAGCAGCCGCAGCCCCGGGAGGCCCCGCAGGCCCCGCAGCGCCGCCATCGCCGAGGTCGAGGGGACGCGCCGCGACGCCCCGGAACTGACGTCAGAGGGAGGGAGGGGCGGGAGTGACGTCACCGAGAGGCACGTGACGCGACAACGGATTTTTTTTTTATTGCGGCGCCCCCTGGCGGAGGGAGGGGGAGGAGCAAAGGGAGAGACCACGCCCACACGATAAACCACGCCCCCCCGAACGAACGCCGCGCCTGATAACAAAACCACGCCCCTGCAAAAGCCACGCCCCTCAAGAAACCGCGCCTCGGCGCAGAGGCACGCCGATTAACAAAAGCCACGCCCA
Organism: Melospiza melodia melodia; assembly: GCF_035770615.1. NCBI lineage: Eukaryota > Metazoa > Chordata > Aves > Passeriformes > Passerellidae > Melospiza > Melospiza melodia. The sequence goes on along the minus strand of NC_086194.1, from coordinate 174,014,830 downwards.
TTAACAAACTGTGAGACACGCCCATTAACAAAGCCACGCCCCTCAACGAGTCACACCCCTGCACATAAGCCACGCTCATTGACACAAGACACGCCCATGACCAAAAGCCACGCCCCCAGAAGGCCACACCCCCAAACAAACCACGCCCTGAAAGAGCCACGCCCCTTTGGGCCCCCATTGTGGGGGTCGTCCCGGTGGGCGGGGTCTCAGCGGGGTCACACCTGGGGGGTGTGGCCTGAAGGCCCGTCTGGGCATCTGTCTGTCTGGGGCTCTGTCTGTGGGTCCGTCTGGGGCTCTGGCCGTGGCTCTGGGGGCACACTGGGCTCTGGCTGTGTGTCTGTCCGTGTGTCCATCCAGGTGTCTGTCCATGGGTCTGGGGGTCTGTCTGCGTGTCCGTGGGTCCTTCCAGTGGTCTGTCCGTGTGTCCATGGGGGTCTGGGCTCTGTCCAGAACTCTGTCCGTGTGTCCATCCAGGGCTCTGTCCGTGAGTCTGTGCGTCTGTCCGTGTGTCTGTCCGGGGCTCTGCCCGTGTGTCTGGGAGGTCTGAGCTCTCTCTGTCTGTCCGTGTGTCCATCCAGGGCTCTGTCCGTGTGTCTGTCTGTGGCTCTGTCCGTGTGTCCACCCAGGGCTGTCACTGTCGCTGGGGTCCCTCTGTGGGACTGTCTGTGGGCTTGTGCCTGCTGGAGATCTGTCCGTGTGTCCATCCCCTGTCCGTGTGTCCATTTGTGTGTCCGTGTGTCCATCCCCGTGTCCCTGTGTCCGCTCCCTGTCTGTGTGTCCATCCCCTGTCCGTGTGTCCATCCCCTGTCCATGTGTCCATCCCCTGTCCGTGTGTCCATGTGTCCATGTGTCCGTCTCTGTGTCCATGTGTCCATCCCCATGTCCGTGTGTCCATCCATGTGTCCATCCCCATGTCCATGCGTCCATCCCCTGTCCGTGTGTCCATCCCCTGTCCGTGTGTCCATTTGTGTGTCCGTGTGTCCATCCCCGTGTCCCTGTGTCTGCTCCCTGCCTGTGTGTCCATCCCCTGTCCGTGTGTCCATTTGTGTGTCCATGTGTCCATCCCTGTGTCTGCTCCCTGTGTGTCCATCCCCATGTCCATGCGTCCATCCCCTGTCCATATGTCCATCCCCTGTCCGTGTGTCCATGTGTCTGTCTCTGTGTCCATGTGTCCATCCCCATGTCTGTCAGTGTGTCCATCCTGCATCTGTGTGTCCATCCCCTGTCCGTGTGTCCATTTGTGTGTCCGTGTGTCCATCCCCGTGTCCCTGTGTCCGCTCCCTGTCTGTGTGTCCATCCCCATGTCCATGTGTCCATCCCCCGTCCGTGTGTCCATGTGTCCATCTCTGTGTCCGTGTGTCCATCCTGCATCTGTGTGTCCATCCCCATGTCCACGTGTCCATCCCCTGTCCGTGTGTCCATTTGTGTGTCCGTGTGTCCATCCCTGTGTCCCTGTGTCTGCTCCCTGTCTGTGTGTCCATCCCCATGTCTGTGTGTCCATGTGTCCGTCTCTGTGTCCATCCCCATGTCTGTGTCCATCCTGCATCCGTGTGTCCATCCCCTGTCCGTGTGTCCATTTGTGTGTCCACGTGTCCATCCCTGTGTCCCTGTGTCCGCTCCCTGTCTGTGTGTCCATCCCCATGTCCATGCGTCTATCCCCTGTCCGTGTGTCCATCCTCTGTCCGTGTGTCCATGCCGTGTCCGTGTGTCCGTCCCCGTTGGTTATTTCCAGCAGAGCATGTTCCAGAGCAGCAGCCAGCACGGGTACGCCCCCAGGCAGAGCAGCGGGCTCAGGTGAGGGGTCTGTCCGTGTGTCCATGCCGTGTCCGTGTGTCCGTCCCCGTTGGTTATTTCCAGAAGAGCACGTTCCAGAGCAGCAGCCAGCACGGGTACGCCCCCAGGCAGAGCAGGGGGCTCAGGTGAGGGGTCTGTCCGTGTGTCCGTGTGTCCGTCCATGTCCCTCATTTCCAGAAGAGCACGTTCCAGAGCAGCAGCCAGCAGGGATACGCCCCCAGGCAGAGCAGCGGGCTCAGGTGGGCCCCGTGCAGGTGCTCCTGCAGCAGCCCCTGGCCCAGCGCCCCCAGGAAGCGCTGCCAGGCCTCGCCCAGCCCCGCCGGCGCCTCCAGCAGCTCCCGCTCCAGCAGCACCGCCACGAACAGCGACAGCCCCGGGGTCGTCAGCACCAGCAGCACGGCCAGGGGCAGCCTGAAAGGGGGGAAAAACAGGGTTAGAGACCCCCGGGACCACCGTGGGAACCACCCTGAGACACCTGGGACCCCCCCATGGATCCCAGAGCCCCCCAGGAACAGCGACAGCCCCGGGGTGCTCAGCACCAGCAGCACAGCCAGGGCAGCCTGGAACGGGGGAAAGCAGGGTTAGAGACCCCTGGGAACCACCCTGAGACACCTGGGACCCCCCCATGGATCCCAGAGCCCCCAGGAACAGGGACAGCACCAGCGGGGTGGCCAGGGGCAGCCTGGAACGAGGAGGGGGGATGGATGGGTTAGAGACCCCTGGGAACCACCCTGAGACCCCTGGGACCACCCTGAGACCCCCGGGACCCACCCTGAGACCCCCGGGACCACCCTGAGACCCCGGGACCCCCGTGACTCCAGAAGCTCTGGGACAGGGACAGGGACAGGCCGGGGGTGCTCAGCACCAGGAGCACGGCCAGGGGGACACGGGACACCCAGAGCCCCCCAGGGACCCCTCCTCACCTGTGTCCAAGAGCTCTCACCTGTCCCCCCCTCTGTGTCTCACCTGTGCCCAGGTGTGTCTCACCTGTTGCCCCCGGGTCGCACGGCGGCCGCAGGTGGCACCAGGCTGTCCCCAGGTGTCCCCAGGTGTGTCTCACCTGTCCCCAGGTGTGTCTCACCTGTTTCCCCCGGGTCACACGGCGGCCGCAGGTGGCACCAGGGTGGCCCCGTGTCCCCAGGTGTGTCTCACCTGTCCCCAGGTGTCCCTCACCTGTTTCCCCCGGGTCGCACGGCGGCCGCAGGTGGCACCAGGGTGGCCCCGTGTCCCCAGGTGTCCCCAGGTGTGTCTCACCTGTCCCCAGGTGTGTCTCACCTGTTTCCCCCGGTCGCACGGCGGCTGCAGGTGGCACCAGGGTGGCCCGGTGTCCCCAGGTGTCCCCAGGTGTGTCTCACCTGTCCCCAGGTGTCCCTCACCTGTTTCCCCCGGGTCGCACGGCGGCCGCAGGTGGCACCAGGGTGGCGCCCAGCAGGAAGCCCAGGGAGAAGTTGAGCAGGGCCAGGCACGAGAGCAGCAGGGCCAGGGCCAGCAGGGCCACCAGCTTGAGGGACATCCAGCCGCGCTGGCCACCCCCGGAGAGAGCCCTGGGGACACAGAGGGACACGGTGTGACACGGTGTGACACAGAGGGACACGGTGTGACACGGTGTGACACGGTGTGACACACAGGGACACGGTGTCACCACCCCTGTCACACGGTGTCACCACCACCAGTGTCACACATGGGCAGCAGCCCCACACCTGTACCTGTGGGTACCTGTGGGTGCTGTGGGCAGTGCCACCTGTACCTGTGGGTACCTGTGCCAGCCTCACCTGTGCGTGCCCTGGGGCAGTGCCAGCTGTACCTGTGGGTACCTGTGGGCACCTGTGGGCACCTGTGGGTGCCAGGCTCACCTGTGCGTGCTGTGGGGCAGCGCCATGCCCGCCACGTAGATGCCAATCAGTGCCAGCACCACACCTGTACCTGTGGGGCAGTGCCAGCTCACCTGTGTGTGCTATGGGTACCTGTGCCAGGCTCACCTGTGCGTGCTGTGGGGCAGCGCCATGCCCGCCACGTAGATGCCAATCAGCGCCAGCACCACGGCCTCGGCCTCGCCCACGGGGAAGTGCTGGGTGGCCACGGCCTGGCCCCGCACGGGCAGCAGGTACAGGGCAGTGCCCGCGCCCCACGAGACCAGGATGGGGGGCACCAGCCACAGCAGGGACCCCGAGCCTGGGGGGCAGAAAGGGCGTTAGAGTGGGGTACAGGGTGGGTACAGGTGGGCACAGGGGGTCCCAGCAGGTACAGGGGGTATAATGGGGGGCACAGGGGGTATAATGGGGGGCACAGGGGGTATAATGGGGTACAGGGGGTATAATGGGGGTACAGGGGGTATAATGGGGGTACAGGGGTATAATGGGGGGTACAGGGAGTATAATGGGGGGCACAGGGGGTATAATGGGGGTACAGGGGTATAATGGGGGGCACAGGGGTATAATGGGGTACAGGGGGTATAATGGGGGCACAGGGGGTATAATGGGGGGTACAGGGGGTATAATGGGGGGCACAGGGGGTATAATGGGGGTACAGGGGTATAATGGGGGTACAGGGGTATAATGGGGTACAGGGGGTATAATGGGGGGCACAGGGGGTATAATGGGGGGCACAGGGGGTATAATGGGGGCACAGGGGGTATAATGGGGGTACAGGGGTATAATGGGGGCACAGGGGGTATAATGGGGGTACAGGGGGTATAATGGGGGCACAGGGGTATAATGGGGGTTCAGGGGGTATAATGGGGGCACAGGGGGTATAATGGGGTACAGGGGGTATAATGGGGGTACAGGGGTATAATGGGGTACAGGGGTATAATGGGGGTACAGGGGTATAATGGGGCACAGGGGGTATAATGGGGGTACAGGGGGTATAATGGGGGTCCCAGGTCAGGGTGGGGGTCCCAGGGTGGGTCTGGGTCACTCTGAGGGTCCCAGATGAGGGTGGGGGTCCAGATAGAGTGGGGGTCCCAAGGGGGGTCCCAGGGTGGGTCAGGGGTCTCAGGGGTGGATCTGGGGTCACTCTGGGGGTCCCAGGGTGGGTCTGGGGTCACTCTGGGGGTCCCAGATCATGGTGGGGGTCCAGATTAGGGTGGGGGTCCCAAGGGGGGTCTCAAGGTGGGTCTGGGGTCTCCTCACCTCCCCGGGGGGCGTCTCCCCCTCCCCCTCCTCGCTCCGGCTCAGCCGCATCCACAGGTCCAGGGCGTGGGGAGGGGTCAAGGAAAGGGACGGACCCCAAAACACCCCCAAAATCCTCCCTTTTCACCCCAAAACACCCCCAAAATCCTCCCTTTTCATCCCAAAACACCCCAAAATCCTCCCTTTTCACCCAAAATGCCCCAAACCCCAAATCCTCCCTTTTCACCCAAAATCCTCCCTTTATACCCCAAAATCCTCCCTTTTCACCCAAAATCCCCGCTTTTCACCCCAAAATACCCCAAATCCCTCCTTTTACCCCAAAATCCCCCAACCCCAAAATCCTCCCTTTTCACCCCAAAATGCCCCCAAAATCCTCCTTTTTCACCCCAAAATGCCCCAAAATCCTCCCTTTTCACCCCAAAATGCCCCCAAACCCAAAATCCTCCCTTTTCACCCCAAAATCCCTCCTTTCACCCCAAAATCCCCCCAAACCCCAAAATCCCTGCTTTTCACCCCAAAATCCCTCCTTTCTCACCCAAAATCCCACACTTTCCCCTACAATGCCCTCTTTTTCCCCAAAATCCTCCCTTTCCCCCAATCCCTTCTTTCCCCAAATCCCCCATTACTCCAAAATCCCTCTTTTTCCCCCAAAATCCCTCCTTTTTCCCCAAAAATCCCTCACTTTCCCTCAAATCCCTCATTTTTCCCAAAATCCTCCTTTTTCCCCAAAAATCCCTCATTTTCCCCCATTTTCCCCTCTTGCCTCCCCAAAATTTCCCTTTTTCCCCAAAACCCCTCATTTGCCACCTTGTGCCCCGATTCCTCTGTTTCCCCCCAAACCCCATTTCTGCCCCAAATTCCCTTTCACCCCAAAACCCATTTCCCCCCCCAAAACACGCATTTTCCCCATTTTTCCTCCAAATCCCTGTTTTTCCTGGTTTTCCCCCGTATTTTCCTCATTTCCCCCCATTTCCCCGATTTCTATCTGCATTTCCCCAATTTTTCTCCATGTTTTGCTATTTCACCCCATTTTTTTCCTATTTTTTTACCCCCGTTTTTTCACCGGTTTTTCCCGTTTTTTTCCCATTTTTACTCATTTTTTCCCGTTTTTTCCCATTTTTGCCATTTTTTACCCCAGGATATGCGCAGGGCCAGCACCAGCACCAGCAGCCCCAGGGCAGGGCTGATGAGCCCATTCCCCATTTTCCCCTGTGCTTTTACACCATTTTTTACCCGTTTTTACCCCACTTTTAGCCGATTTTTCCCGTTTTTTCCCATTTTTTCCCAGTTTTTCCCAATTTCCCCGTTTTTCAACCCAGGATATGCGCAGGGCCAGCACGAGCAGCAGCAGCCCCAGGGCAGGGCTGGGTGAGCCCATTTTTAACCCATTTTTACCGGATTTTCACCGTTTTTTCCCCATTTTTCACCGTTTTTTCCCGTTTTTCCCCGTTTTTCACCGTTTTTTCCCAGTTTCTTTCCCATTTCCCCGTTTTTCACCCAGGATATGCGCAGGGCCAGCACCAGCAGCAGCAGCCCCAGGGCAAGGCTGGGTGAGCCCATTTTTAACCCCATTTTTACCGGATTTTCACCGTTTTTTCCCCATTTTTCACCGTTTTTTCCCCGTTTTTCACCGTTTTTTCACCATTTTTCCCCGTTTTTCCCAATTTCCTGGTGTTTCACCCCAGGATATGCGCAGGGCCAGCACGAGCAGCAGCAGCCCCAGGGCAGGGCTGGATGAGCCCATTTTTAACCCCACTTTTACCGGATTTTCACCGTTTTTTCCCCATTTTTCACCGTTTTTTCCCGTTTTTTCCCCGTTTTTCCCAATTTCCCCGTTTTTCAGCCCAGGATATGCGCAGGGCTAGCACGAGCAGCAGCAGCCCCAGGGCAGGGCTGGGTGAGCCCATTTAGGGCTGGGTGAGCCCATTTTTAACCCCATTTTTACCGGATTTTCACCGTTTTTTCCCCGTTTTTCCCCGTTTTTTCACCGTTTTTCCCCGTTTTTCCCAATTTCCCCGTTTTTCACCCAGGATATGCGCAGGGCCAGCACGAGCAGCAGCAGCCCCAGGGCAGGGCTGGGTGAGCCCATTTTTAACCCCATTTTTACCGGATTTTCACCGTTTTTTCCCCGTTTTTCCCGTTTTTCCCCCGTTTTTCACCGTTTTTTCCCAGTTTTTCCCAATTTCCCCGTTTTTCACCCCAGGATATGCGCAGGGCCAGCACGAGCAGCAGCAGCCCCAGGGCAGGGCTGGGTGAGCCCATTTTTAACCCCATTTTTACCGGATTTTCACCGTTTTTTCCCCGTTTTTCCCCCGTTTTTTCACCATTTTTGCCCATTTTTTCCCAATTTCCCGGTTTTTCACCCCAGGATATGCGCAGGGCCAGCACGAGCAGCAGCAGCCCCAGGGCAGGGCTGGATGAGCCCATTTTTAACCCCACTTTTACCGGATTTTCACCGTTTTTTCCCCATTTTTCACCGTTTTTTCCCGTTTTTTCCCCGTTTTTCCCAATTTCCCCGTTTTTCAGCCCAGGATATGCGCAGGGCCAGCACGAGCAGCAGCAGCCCCAGGGCAGGGCTGGGTGAGCCCATTTTTAACCCCATTTTTACCGGATTTTCACCGTTTTTTCCCCGTTTTTCCCCGTTTTTTCACCGTTTTTCCCGTTTTTCCCAATTTCCCCGTTTTTCACCCCAGGATATGCGCAGGGCCAGCACCAGCAGCAGCAGCCCCAGGGCAAGGCTGGGTGAGCCCATTTTTAACCCATTTTTACCGGATTTTCACCGTTTTTTCCCCATTTTTCACCGTTTTTTCCCCGTTTTTCACCGTTTTTTCACCATTTTTCCCCGTTTTTCCCAATTTCCTGGTGTTTCACCCCAGGATATGCGCAGGGCCAGCACGAGCAGCAGCAGCCCCAGGGCAGGGCTGGATGAGCCCATTTTTAACCCCACTTTTACCGGATTTTCACCGTTTTTTCCCCATTTTTCACCGTTTTTTCCCGTTTTTTCCCCGTTTTTCCCAATTTCCCCGTTTTTCAGCCCAGGATATGCGCAGGGCCAGCACGAGCAGCAGCAGCCCCAGGGAGGGGCTGGGTGAGCCCATTTTTAACCCCATTTTTACCGGATTTTCACCGTTTTTTCCCCGTTTTTCACCGTTTTTTCCCCATTTTTCCCCGTTTTTCCAATTTCCCCGTTTTTCAGCCCAGGATATGCGCAGGGCCAGCACGAGCAGCAGCAGCCCCAGGGCAGGGCTGGGTGAGCCCATTTTAACCCCATTTTTACCGGATTTTCACCGTTTTTTCCCCATTTTTCACCGTTTTTTTCCCGTTTTTTCACCATTTTCCCCGTTTTTTCCCAATTTCCCGTTTTTCACCCCAGGATATGCGCAGGGCCAGCACGAGCAGCAGCAGCCCCAGGGCAGGGCTGGATGAGCCCATTTTTAACCCATTTTTACCGGATTTTCACCGTTTTTTCCCTGTTTTTCACCCTTTTTTCCCTGTTTTTCACCGTTTTTTCACCGATTTTCACCGTTTTTCCCAATTTCCCCGTTTTTCACCCCAGGATATGCGCAGGGCCAGCACAGCAGCAGCAGCCCCAGGGCAGGGCTGGGTGAGCCCATTTTTAACCCCATTTTTACCGGATTTTCACCGTTTTTTCCCGTTTTTCACCATTTTTCCCCGTTTTTCCCCGTTTTTTCGCAGTTTTTCCCAGTTTCCCCGTTTTTCAGCCCAGGATATGTGCAGGGCCAGCACGAGCAGCAGCAGCCCCAGGGAGGGGCTGGGTGAGCCCATTTTTAACCCCATTTTTACCGGATTTTCACCGTTTTTTCCCCGTTTTTCACCGTTTTTTCCCGTTTTTTCACCATTTTTCCCCGTTTTTCCCAATTTCCCCGTTTTTCAGCCCAGGATATGCGCAGGGCCAGCACGAGCAGCAGCAGGCCCAGGGCGGGCGCGTAGGAGCCGATGGACACGAAGCGCGACAGCGAGGGCAGCAGGTACAGGAAGTAGGACTGGTGCAGCCGCTCCAGGAGGTTGTTGAGCTTCCGGAACATTCCCTCCAGGGTCCTGGGGGCCAACGGGGGGTCTGGGGTCAGGGGAGACCCCCAGGATCCCCAAATACAGAGAGAGACCCCGGGGATCCCCAAATACAGAGAGAGACCCCCGGGGATCCCCCCAAATACAGAGAGAGAGACCCCCAGGATCCCCCAAATACAGAGAGAGAGACCCCCGGGCATCCCCCAAATACAGAGAGAGAGACCCCCGGGCTTCCCCAAATACAGAGAGAGAGACCCCCGGATCCCCAGCCCCATAGAGGATCCCCTTCTGGAACGTTCCCTGCAGAGCTCCTCGCAATGGCATCAGACCCCCGGGACCCCTCCCCAGTGTCACCCAGTGTCACCCCAAGACCCTCAGGACCCCCTCAGGACCCTCTCCAAATACCCCCAAACCACCCCAAAACAGCCTAGGACCCCCTCTGGGACTCCCCCCAGGGACCCCCAAACTCAGAACTGCCCCCAAACCCCTCCAGGGACCCCCCAAACTCCCCCAAAGCCCCCAGACCCACCTGCCCAGCACCCCCAGGTCGAACTTGTGCTGCCGGAAGCTGTTGATTCCTCTCAGGGTCAGGGACCCCAAGACCCCCATGGTTCCCAATCCCTCCAAACCCCCTCAGGACTCCCCCAAATGCACTCAGGACCCCCCAAACCCTGCCAGGGACCCCAGACTCACCTCCCAAGCACCCCCAGGTCGAACTTGTGCTGTCTGAAGCTGTTGATGCCCCTCAGGGTCAGGGACCCCCATGGTTCCCAAACCCCCCCAGGGCCCCCCAAATGCACTCAGGACCCCCAAACCCTGCCAGGGACCCCAGACCCACCTGCCCAGGACCCCCAGGTCGAACTTGTGCTGCCGGAAGCTGTTGATGCCCCTCATGGTCAGGGACCCCCAGGGTTCCCAAAGCCCCCCAGGACCCCCCAAATGCACTCAGGACCCCCCAAAGCCCCCAAACCCCCCAAATCCCCCCCAAAGCCCCCAGACCCACCTGCCCAGCACCCCCAGGTCGAACTTGTGCTGCCGGAAGCTGTTGATGCCCCTCAGGGTCAGGGCCTCGATGCGGAAGCGCAGGAAGAGCCCGTGAGCCCCCCCGGGCCCGCCCCCGGCCTGGCCCAGCACCATCAGCCCCAGCGTGCGCAGGCTCTGGGCATAGCCGGGGCCCGAGGGACCCTCCGGGGGGGGCAGCTGGGGAGAGAGTGACCCCTGAGTGACCACTGAGTGACCACTGACCACACTGACCCCCCAGCACCATCAGCCCCAGCGTGCGCAGGCTCTGGGCATAGGCAGGGCCCGAGGGACCCTCCGGGGGGGGCAGCTGGGGGAGAGAGGGGTGTGAGTGACCATTGAGTGACCACTGAGTGACCACTGAGTGACCACTGACCACACTGACCCCCCCAGCACCATCAGCCCCAGCGTGCGCAGGCTCTGGGCATAGCCGGGGCCCGAGGGACCCTCCGGGGGGGCAGCTGGGGGAGAGAGGGGTGTGAGTGACCACTGAGTGACCACTGACCCCACTGACCACTCAATGAACCCCCAGCACCATCAGCCCCAGCGTGCGCAGGCTCTGGGCATAGCCGGGGCCCGAGGGACCCTCCGGGGGGGGCAGCTGGGGGAGAGAGGGGTGTGAGTGACCATTGAGTGACCACTGACACCCCAGAGTGACACTGACCCCACTGACCACTCAATGAACCCCCAGCACCATCAGCCCCAGCGTGCGCAGGCTCTGGGCATAGCCGGGGCCCGAGGGACCCTCCGGGGGGGGCAGCTGGGGGAGAGAGGGGTGTGAGTGACCATTGAGTGACCACTGAGTGACCACTGACCACACTGACCGCTCAATGAACCCCCATTGCCCCCCTGAGCCCCCCAGCGTGCGCAGGCTCTGGGCATAGCCGGGGCCCGAGGACCCTCCGGGGGGGGGCAGCTGGGGAGAGAGGGGTGTGAGTGACCACTGAGTGACCACTGACCCCACTGACCACTCAATGAACCCCCAGCACCATCAGCCCCAGCGTGCGCAGGCTCTGGGCATAGCCGGGGCCCGAGGGACCCTCCGGGGGGGCAGCTGGGGAGAGAGGGGTGTGAGTGACCACTGAGTGACCACTGAGTGACCACTGACCACACTGACCCCCCCAGAGTGACCACTGACCACACTGACCCCCCAGCACCATCAGCCCCAGCGTGCGCAGGCTCTGGCATAGCCGGGGCCCGAGGGACCCTCTGGGGGGGGCAGCTGGGGGAGAGAGTGACCCTGAGTGACCCCTGAGTGACTCCTGAGTGACCACTGAGTGACCCCTGAGTGACCCCTGAGTGACTACTGAGTGACCCCTGAGTGACCACTGAGTGACCACTGAGTGACCGAGTGACCCCTGAGTGACCATTGAGTGACCCCTGAGTGACCACTGAGTGACACTGAGTGACCACTGAGTGACCCCTGAGTGACCACTGAGTGACCACTGAGTGACCCCTGAGTGACCCCTGAGTGACCATTGAGTGACCCTGAGTGACCCCTGAGTGACCACTGAGTGACCACTGAGTGACCACTGAGTGACCCCTGAGTGACCACTGAGTGACCCCTGACACCCCCAACCCGGGCAGCAGTGCCCCCGAAACCTGGGAGAGACCCCCTGAACCCCCCAGGACCCCCAAAGCCCCCCGGACCCCACTTTCCCCTGGAAGGAGCAGAAGAGGTTCAGCAGGTCCGGTTGGGCAGTGCAGCCCCCAGACCCCCCAAATCCCCCCCAAATCCCCCCCAAAGCCCCCAAATCCCCCCCAAAGCCCCCCAGGACCCCCCCGGGACCCCCCCGGGACCCCACCTTTCCCTGGAAGGTGCAGAGCAGGCCGCTCTTGAGGCAGAAGGAGTGGAAGAGGTTCAGCAGGTCCAGGTTGGGCAGCACAGCCCCCAGACCCCCCAAATCCCCCCCAAATCCCCCCAGGACCCCCCAAATCCCCCCAAAGCCCCCCCAGGGCCCCACCTTGCCCTGGAAGGTGCAGAGCAGGCCGCTCTTGAGGCAGAAGGAGTGGAAGAGGTTCAGCAGGTCCAGGTTGGGCAGCTGCCCGTTCAGCCCCTCCACGGCCACGTCCACGCTGGTCACCACGTCCGAGCTGAGCTCCAGGGCCAGCGCGGCCTGGATGGCCCCGGCCCGGCCCGGGACCCCCCCTGAGCGGATGTCTGGGGAGGGGGGACACCTGTGAGACCCCCAGAATGGCCACGGGACCCCCAGAGCCACGGCACACCTGAAACCCCTGTGTCCACGCTGGTCACTGTGTCCGAGCTGAGCTCCAGGGCCAGCGCGGCCTGGACGCCCCCTGAGCGGATGTCTGGGGGCAGAGACCCCCGTGAGACCCCCTGAGAACCCCCAGAATGGCCACAGGACCCCTGAGACCCCCCCAGAATGGCCACGGGACCCCTGAGACCCCCAGAGCCGCAGGACCCCCATGGATCCCCCATGTGTCCACTGTGGTCACTGTGTCCGTGCCCAGCTCCGGCCACGGTCGCCTGCATGGCCCTGAGCCCTCCCAGTGCTCCCAGTCCCTCCCAGTGCTCCCAGTGAGGTTCCCATCACCCCTCCCAGTCCCTCCCAGTGCTCCCAGTAAGGTTCCCATCACCCCTCCCAGTCCCTCCCAGTGCTCCCAGTCCCACCAGTGAGGTTGACATCATGGTAGGCCTCCAGCCAGGCCTGTGTCCCCAGCAGGTCGTGCTCGGTCACCAGGAAGATGAGATCCTTGGCCCAGTACACCTGGCCTGGGGGAAACTGGGAGCTGTGGGAGTGTCCCAGTATGGACCAGTACAAACCAGTATGGCCCCAGTGCAGCCCCAGTACACCCAGTGCAGATCCTTGGCCCAGTACACCTGGCCTGGGGGAAACTGGGAGCTGTGGGAGCGTCCCAGTATGGACCAGTACACCCCAGTATGGCCCCAGTGCAGCCCCAGTGCCTGCCCAGTACACCTGGCCTGCGGAAACTGGGAGCTCTGGGAGCATCCCAGTATGGACCAGTACACCCCAGTATGGCCCCAGTGCCTGCCCAGTACACCCAGTACAGCCCGAGGGAGATGAGATCCTTGGCTGGGGAAACTGGGAGCTGTGGGACTGACCAGTATGGACCAGTACAAACCAGTACAGCCCCAGTGCAACCCCAATCCCTGCCCAGTACACCCAGTACAGCCTCAGTGTCCCCCAGTGTCCCCAGTGTCCCCAGTGCCCCCAGTGTCCCCAGTGTCCCCCAGTGTCCCCAGTGCCCCCAGTATCCCCAGTGCCCCCAGTGTCCCCCAGTGTCCCCAGTGTCCCCCAGTGTCCCCAGTGTCCCCAATGTCCCCAGTGTCCCCAGTGCCTCCAGTGTCCCCAGTGTCCCCCAGTGTCCCCAGTATCCCCCAGTGCCCCCAGTGTCCCCCAGTGTCCCCGAGTGTCTGCCAGTGTCCCCAGTGTCCCCAGTATCCCCCAGTGTCCCCCAGTATCCCCAGTGTCCCCCAGTGTCTGCCAGTGTCCCCAGTGTCCTCCAGTGTCCCCCAGTGTCCCCATTTTCCGCCCCTCACCTCGGCAGAACTCTGCCAGTGCCAGCAGCAGCCCCACGGCCTGGTCACTGTGGGACCCCCAGAGCAGCCCCCCAATGTTCCCAGTGCCCCCCAGGACCCCCAGAGCCCCCAGGACCCCCGTTATCCCCCTCACCTCGGCAGTAGCCGGCCAGGGCCAGCAGCAGCCCCACGGCCTGGTTGTTCTTGCTGCCCTCGGAGCAGGGCACAGGCAGCCCCCCAGTGCCCCCCAATGTTCCCAGTGCCCCCCAGGACCCCCAGAGCCCCCCAGGACCCCCGTTATCCCCCTCACCTCGGCAGTACCCAGCCAGGGCCAGCAGCAGCCCCACGGCCTGGTTGTTCTTGCTGCCCTCGGAGCAGGGCACCAGCAGCAGCAGCGCCTCCGTGCTGGCGGCGCGGGGGGCTCGCAGCACCCCGAACACGTTGGTGCCACGCACCAGCTGGGGGGAGAGCACCCCAAAATCACACAGGGACCCCAAACCTGCCCTGAGACCCCAACACAACATCCCCACAGCACCCCGAACACGTTGGTGCCACGCACCAGCTGGGGGGAGAGCACCCCAACATCACACAGGGACCCCAAAACCCAAACAGGGATCCCCAATTCACCCAGGGACCCCAAAACACCCCAACATCCCCACAGCACCCCGAACACGTTGGTGCCACGCACCAGCTGGGGATGGACACCCCAAAATCACACAGGGACCCCCAAATGTACCCTGAGACCCCTAAACAACGTCCCCGCGGCACCCCGAACACGTTGGTGCCACGCACCAGCTGGGGGAGAGCACCCCAAAATCACACACGGACGATACGATAGACCCCCAAACCTGCCCTGAGACCCCCCAAACCCACAAAGCAACCCCAACATCCCCGCAGCACCCCGAACACATTGGTGCCACGCACAAGCTGAGGGGAGAGCACCCCAAAATCACACAGGGACCCCCAAATGTACCCAGAGACCCCAACACAACACCCCCACAGCACCCCAAACACGTTGGTGCCACAGACCAGCTGGGATGGACACCCCAAAATCACACAGGGAACCCCCAAATGTAGCCTGAGACACAAACACCCCCACAGCAGCCCGAACACGTTGGTGCCACGCACCAGCTGAGGACAGACAGACAGAGCACCCCAACATCACACAGGGACCCCAAAACCCAAACAGGGATCCCCAATTCACCCAGGGACCCCAAAACACCCCAACATCCCCACAGCACCCCGAACACGTTGGTGCCACGGACCAGCTGAGGAGAGAGCACCCCAAAATCACACAGGGACCCCAAACCTGCCCTGAGACCCCAACACAACATCCCCACAGCACCCCGAACGCGTTGGTGCCACGCACCAGCTGGGGATGGACACCCCAAAATCACACAGGGAACCCCAAATGTACCCAGAGACCCCTAAACAACATCCCCATGGCACCCCGAACACGTTGGTGCCACGCACAAGCTAAGGACAGACAGACAGACACATCACACACGGACCCCAAACCTGCCCGGGACCCCCAAACCCACCAGGGACACCCCCAGGGAACCCCGGCAGAGCCCAAGGGTCCCACAGGCACCAGGAGCTCCCCTCACTGCAGGCCCTTCCCAGTGCTCCCAGTTCCCCCAGTTCCCCCCATGCTCCCAGTTCCCAGTGCTCCCAGTTCCCCCCATTTTCCCAATCCCCCCAGTTCCTTCACTCCTCCAGTTCTCCTGATTTCCCCAGTGCCCCCCAACTCCCCCAGTCCCCATTCCCAGTGCTCCAGTCCCCTCCATTTCCCCAGTTCCCCCTCCCAGTGCTCCCAGTCCCTCCAGTGCTCCCAGTCCCTTCCAGTCCCCATTCCCCCAATTCCCAGTGCTCCCAGTCCCTACCACTGCTCCCAGTACCCTCAGTTCCCCCATTGTCCCACTTTCCTGTGCTCCCAGTCCCCCCAGTTCCTCCAGTCCCCCCTAGACCTCCAGTCCCCCCTCCCAGCACTCCCAGTTTCCCCAGTCCATTCCCAGTTCTCCCAGTGCCCCCCAGTGCTCCCAGTTCCCCCCAGTTACCCCAGTTCTCCCATTCACCCAGCTCCCACCAGTCCCTCCCAGTCCCCGCCAGTCCCCATTCCCAGTGCTCCCAGTCCCCATTCCCAGTGCTCCCAGTCCCCATTCCCAGTGCTCCCAGTCCCCATTCCCAGTGCTCCCAGTCCCTCCCATTCCCCATTCCCAGTGCTCCCAGTCCCTCCCATTCCCATTCCCAGTGCTCCCAGGGCTCCCAGTGCCATTCCCAGTGCTCCCAGTCCCCCCCAGTCCCCATTCCCAGTGCTCCCATTCCCCATTCCCAGTGCTCCCAGTACCCCCCATTCCCCATTCCCTGTGCTCCCAGTCTGTCCCAGTGCTCCCAGTTCCATTCCCAGTGCTCCCAGTGCTCCCAGTCCCATTCCCAGTGCTCCCAGTACCCCCCATTCCCCATTCCCAGTGCTCCCAATCTGTCCCCGTGCTCCCAAGTCCCATTCCCAGTGCTCCCAGTCCCCATTCCCACTGCTCCCAGTCCCATTCCCAGTGCTCCCAGTGCTCCCAGTGCCATTCCCAGTGCTCCCAGTCCCCCCAGTCCCCATTCCCAGTGCTCCCATTCCCCATTCCCAGTGCTCCCAGTCCCCCCCATTCCCCATTCCCAGTGCTCCCAGTCCCATTCCCAGTGCTCCCAGTCCCATTCCCAGTACTCCCAGTCCCCCCAGTCCCATTCCCAGTGCTCCCAGTGCTCCCAGTGCCATTCCCAGTGCTCCCAGTCCCCCCCAGTCCCCATTCCCAGTGCTCCATTCCCCATTCCCAGTGCTCCCACTCCCATTCCCAGTGCCCCCAGTTCCCCCCAGTCCCCATTCCCAATGCTCCCATTCCCATTCCCAGTGCTCCCAGTCCCCATTCCCAGTGCTCCCAGTCCCCCCCAGTCCCATTCCCAGTGCTCCCAGTCCCCCCATTCCCCATTCCCAGTGCTCCCAGTGCTCCCAGTCCCATTCCCAGTGCTCCCAGTCCCCCCAGTCCCCATTCCCAGTGCTCCATTCCCCATTCCCAGCGCTCTCAGTCCCCCCCATTCCCCATTCCCAGTGCTCCCAGTCTGTCCCAGTGCTCCCAGTCCCATTCCCAGTGCTCCCAGTCCCCCCAGTCCCATTCCCAGTGCTCCCAATCCCATTCCCAGTGCTCCCAGTCCCCATTCCCAGTGCCCCCAGTCCCCATTCCCAGTCTGTCCCAGTGCCCCCAGTTCCCCCCAGTCCCATTCCCAGTGCTCCAATCCCATTCCCAGTGCTCCCAGTCCCCATTCCCAGTGCCCCCAGTCCCATTCCCAGTCTGTCCCAGTGCTCCCAGTCCCCCCCATTCCCCATTCCCAGTGCTCCCAGTCTGTCCCAGTGCTCCCATTCCCATTCCCAGTGCTCCCAGTCCCTCCCAGTCCCATTCCCAGTGCTCCCAGTCCCCATTCCCAGTGCTCCCAGTCCCTCCCAGTCCCCCCCATTCCCAGTGCTCCCATTCCCATTCCCAGTGCTCCCAGTCTGTCCCAGTCCCCCAGTCCCCATTCCAGTCTGTCCCAGTGCTGCCAGTGCTCCCATTCCCCATTCCCAGTGCTCCCATTCCCCATTCCCAGTCCCCCCAGTCCCCATTCCCAGTCTGTCCCAGTGCTCCCAGTGCTCCCAGTGCCATTCCCAGTGCTCCCAGTCCCCCCCAGTCCCCATTCCCAGTCTGTCCCAGTGCTCCCAGTGCCATTCCCGGTCCGTACGTATCGCTCGTGGGCCTCGTCGGGGAAGGGCAGCGTGCGGCTGAAGGGCTGTGTGTGGACCTCGAGCCCCAGCTGGAACATGGCCTGCTCCAGCCACGCCACGGGCATGCCTCTATAAAAATATGGGGTAAAATTGGGGATTTAGGAACCCCAAACCCCACAGGCTCTGCTCCAGCCACGCCACGGGCATGCCTCTATAAAAATATGGGGTAAAACAGGGGATTTAGGAACCTCAGAGCATCCCTGAGCCCCAGCTGGAACATGGCCTGCTCCAGCCACGCCACGGGCATGCCCCTAAAATAAACAAACAGGGGATTCAGGAACCCCAAACCCCACAGGCTCTGCTCCAGCCACGCCACGGGCATGCCCCTAAAATAAACAAACAGGGGATTCAGGAACCCCAAACCCCACAGGCTCTGCTCCAGCCACGCCACGGGCATGCCCCTGGAATATGGGGTAAAACTGGGGATTTAGGAACCCCAAACCCCACAGGCTGTGCTCCAGCCACGCCACGGGCATGCCTCTATAAAAATATGGGTAAAACAGGGGATTTAGGAACCCCAGAGCATCCCTGACCCCCAGCTGGAACATGGCCTGCTCCAGCCACGCCACGGGCATGCCCCTGGAATATGGGGTAAAACAGGGGATTTAGGAACCCCAAACCCCACAGGCTGTGCTCCAGCCACGCCACGGGCATGCCACTAAAATAAATAGTGGATTTAGGAACCCCAAACCCCACAGGCTCTGCTCCAGCCACGCCATGGGCATGCCTCTATAAAAATATGGGGTAAAATAGGGATTTAGGAACCCCAGAGCATCCCTGAGCCCCACAGGCTCTGCTCCAGCCACGCCACGGGCATGCCTCTATAAAAATATGGGGTAAAATAGGGGATTTAGGCACTCAGAGTGTCCCCAAATCCCTTCTGCAGCTTCTCCAGCCAGGAGTGGGGATGTGAAGCCCCCCAGAACTCCCCCAAACCCCAAGGGGGTCACCTTGAACCCCAAAATTCCTGTCCCCCCTCTCCAAACCCCCCTCCCCAAACCCCCCAGTCCACCCCAAAGCCAAGCCCAAATCCCTATCCCCAAACCCCAAATCTCCCATTCTCACCCCACTTTCCTCCTGTGCCCCCCAAAGTCCTGGGCATGTCCTCCCCCCACCAAACCCCTGAAATCCAACCCCAAACCCACAACCCTAAATCCCCCAAACCCGACCCAAACCCGACAAAACCCCCAAATCCCAACCCCAAACCTCCCAAACCCAACCCCAAACCCCCCAATCCCAAATCCCCCAAATCCCCCTATTCTCACCCCACTTTCCTCTTGTGCCCCCTGAATTCCTGGGCCTCAAAAACCCCCAAACTTGACCCCAAAACCCCCAAACCTGACCCCAAATCCCCAAATCCAACCCAAACCCCAAATTCCTGGGTTCTTACCCCGCTTTCCTCTTGTGCCCCCCAAATTCCTGGGCCCGTCTCCTTCCCCAAACCCCCAAATCCAATCCAAACCCCCCCAAACCCAAACACCTCAAACCCCCTAAATCCCAAATCCCAATCCCAAGCCCCTCAAATCCAACCCCAAAACCCCCAAACCCCCCCAAACCCAATCCCAAATCCCCAAACCTGATCCAAACCCCTCAAACCCGACCCCAAACCCCCCAAACCCCCAAACCAAACCCAAACCCACAATTCAATCCCAAACCCCAAACCCTGGGGTCTCACCCCACTTTCCTCTTGCGCCCCCTGAAGTCCCAGCTGTGTCCCCCTCCCCAAAACCCCCCAATCCAACCCCAAACCCGCAAACCTGACCCCAACCGCCCTTAATCCCACCCAAAATCCCCCAAATCCAACCCAAAACCCCAAATTCCCCCCTTCTCACCCCACTTTCCTCTTGAGCCCCCGAAATCCCGCCGTGTCCCCCTCCCCAAACCCCCTTAAACCCCTCAAACTGACCCAAAACCCCAAAACCTGACCCTAAACCCCCAAACCCAAATCCCAAACCCAAATCCCGGGGTCTTACCCTGCTTTCCTCTTGTGCCCCCCAAACTCCTGCCTGCGTCCCCCTCCCCAAAACCCCCCAAATCCAACCCCAAAGCCCCCAAACCTGACCCCAACCACCCTTAATCCCACCCAAAACCCCCCAAATCCAACTCCAAACCCCCCAAAATCCAACCTCAAACCCCCAAACCTGACCCCAAAACCCCCCAAACCTGACCCCAACCGCCCTTAATCCACCCAAAACCCCCCAAATCCAACCCCAAACCCCCCAAATCCAACCCCAAACCCCCCAAACCTGACCCCAACCGCCCTTAATCCCACCCAAAACCCCCCAAATCCAACCCAAAACCTCTCAAAACCCCCAACCCCAACCCCAAACCCCAAATCCCGGGGTTCTTACCCCGCTTTCCTCTTGTGCCCCCCGAATTCCCGGGCCAGCGCCAGCGCCCGCGCCCCCAGGTCGGAGCCTCGCCCACCATGGTGGAGCCCATGGCGTTCTCAGACAGGTACGTGCGGGGGGCCAGGGCAGGCAGCAGCAGGAACCAGGTGAGCCCCGACAGTTAACTCAGGACGCTGTGGGGGACACCCCAAAACCATCAGTGACACCCCAAACCATCAGTGACACCCCAAAAATAACCCCAGAGCCATCAGTGACACCCCAGAGCCAGCCCTGACACCCCAAAGCCAGCACAGGTAACAGCAGGAACCAGGTGAGCCCCGACAGGTAACTCAGGACGCTGTGAGGGACACCCCAAAACCATCATCGGCACCCCAAAACCATCAGTGACACCCCAAAAATAACCCCCTAACCATCAGTGACACCCCAACCCCATCAGTGACACCCCAACCCCAGCACAGGTAACAGCAGGAACCAGGTGAGCCCCGACAGATAACTCAGGACGCTGTGAGGGACACCTCAAAACCATCAGTGACACCCCAAAACCATCAGTGACACCCAAAAATAACCCAGAGCCATCAGTGACACCCCAAAGCCAGCACAGGTAACAGCAGGAACCAGGTGAGCCCCGACAGGTAACTCAGGATGCTGTGAGGGACACCCCAAAACCATCATCGGCACCCCAAAAATAACCCCCTAACCATCAGTGACACCCCAGAGCCGGCCCCTGACACCCCAACCCCGCACAGGTAACAGCAGGAACCAGGTGAGCCCCGACAGGTAACTCAGGACGCTGTGAGGGACACCTCAAAATGGGCATTGGCACCCCAAAAATAACCCCAAAACCAGCCCTGGCACCCCAAGCCCAGCCCACAGCCAGCACCGAAACCCTGATTCCATCACTGACACCCCAAAAACAGCATCAGCACCCCAAAACCACCCCCAGGACCCCCCTCCTCAGAGCCTCCCACTCCCCAGGATGATTTTGGGGTGCCCCAGAGGGGTTTCGGGGTGCCCCACTCACTACAGGGGGATTTTGGGGTGCCCCAGAGGGGTTTCGAGGTGGCCCTAGACTGATCAGAGGGGTTGCTGAGGTCCCCCTGAGCCCCTCAGGGTTTTGGGGTGCCCCCAGACACACCATGAGGAGGGGTCTGGGGTCGCCCCAGGGTTTTGGGGTGCCCCCAGGGTTTTGGGGTGCCCTCACTGACCAGACAGGGGTGTTAAGGTGCCCCCAGTTCCCCTGCAGGTTTTGGGTCCCTCAGGGGGTTTTGGGGTGCCCCCCCATGTTTCGGGGTGCCTCAGGGTATTTTGGGGTCCCCTCCATGTTTCGGGGTCCCCCCCATGTTTCGGGGTGCCCCCCACTCACCATAGCGGGGTGTTGAGCTGCAGCAGCAGCCCCCCATGTTTTGGGGTGCCCCCCATGCTCTGGGTGCCCCCCATGTTTTGGGGTCCCCCCCCATGTTCTGGGGTCCCCCCATGTTCTGGGGTCCCCCCTCACTCACCACAGCGGGGTGTTGAGCTGCAGCAGCAGCCCCCCATGCTTTGGGGTGCCCCCCATGCTCTGGGGTCCCCCCCCATGTTCTGGGGTCCCCCCCACTCACCACAGCGGGGTGTTGAGCTGCAGCAGCAGCCCGGGCCAGCGCCCGCCGGCACTGCGGGGTCCGACAGCAGCCCCATGGCCCTGAGATATTGGGGAGGGGGATGTGGGGTCAGGGGGGCACCGGGACACACTGAGACCCCCCCCCCCCAAAAAAACCCCAAACCCCACAGGGAGACCCCAGACCCCCACAGAGACCGGAGAAACCCCAAAAAACCCCACAGAAACCCCCAAACACCACAGAGACCCCACAGGGAGACCCCAGACCCACAGAGACCGGAGAAACCCCAAAAAACCACAGAAACCCCCAAAACACCACAGAGACCCCACAGAAACCCCCCCCAAAAAACCTCACAGAGACCCTCCCAAACCCCTTACCCCACCCCACGGACTGCCAAACCCCCCCAAACCCCACAGAGACACCAAGGAGCCCCCCAAAAACCCACCCACACCCCGGGGACACCCCAAATCCCCCTCGTTGCCCCCCAAACCCCTCCCCAGGGACACCCCAAACCCCATAGAGACCCCAAACCCCACAGAGCGAGACCCCAGAGCCCCTTTACCCACTCCATGGACCCCACAGAGCTCCCAAATCCCCTCAGGTCTCCCCCAAATCCCCCTCAGGCCGGGGCCCTGCCTCCCCCACACCCCCACACCGCGTTCCCCCCGCCTCCCACAGCCCCCACACGGCCCAGCTCCCTGTCCCGCACCCCCTGTGCCCTCCGGGACGCCCAAAAACCCCAAAATGTCCCCAAAAAAACCCCCCCCCAAAAATCCCCAAATCCCCCAAAACCTGCGGAGCACGGCACGGCCAGGCCGCTCAATCGCTGCCGGAGCGCGCGGCCAGGGCGGGGAGCGGAGCGCCGAGACAGAGATCGCGGGCACCGCGCCGCCAGGGGGCGCCGGGCGAGGGGCGGGGCCAAGGGGTGTGGGCGGGGACAACAGGCTATGGGCGGGGCCAAGGGGATGTGGGCGGGGCCAACAGGCAATGGGCGGGGCCACGGGAATAACGGGGATTTGGGGTAAAGGGGCAAAAAGGGGGACAAACGGGGGGAAACACGGGGGTTTGGGAGCAAAAAAGGGGAAAAAAAGGGTGAAAACGGGGGCACAAAAGGGGTGAAACCCGGGGGTTTGGGGGGGCAGAAAAGGGGCAAAAAAATGGGGGCGCTGGGGCAAAAAGGGGGAAAATCGGGGGGTTTGGGGGTACAAAAGGGGACAAAAAAGGGGAAAAATGAGGGGGTTTGGGGTGAAAGGGGTAAAAATGGGGAGAAAAGGAGGGGTTTGGGGGGAAAAAAGGGGGGGTTGGGGTCACAAAATGGGGCAAAAACAGGGGGAGAACTGGGGGGGTTGGGGGCACAAAACGGGGGGAAATTGGGGGTTTGGGGTTACAAAAGGGAGCAAAAAAGGGGCAAAACTGGGGAATTTGGGGGCACAAAAGGGGTGAAAAGGGGGAAAATGGGGGGTTTGGGGTAAAGGGGGGGAAAATGGGGGGAAAACAGGGGATTTGGGGGCAAAAAAGGGGGAAAACCATGAGGTTAGGGGGCATAAAAGGGTACAAAAAAAGGGGTAAAAATGGGGGGTTCGAGGGGTACAAAAGGAGGAAAAAAGGGCATTTTTGGGGGCACAAAAGAAGGCAAAAAGGGGGGGGGGGGACCTGGAGGGTTTGGGGGCACAAAGTGGAGAAAAAACGGGGCAAAAATGGGGAATTTGGGGCGCAAAAGAGGGCGAAAAAGGGTGGTTTGGGGGCACAAAAGGGGCTCTGGGCCAAGGGAGGTGACAGGGACAGCCTGGGGACAACCAGGGAGAGGAGCACTGGGGTGACACACCCAGGGCACACAGGTGACACACAGAGGGACACAGAGCTGCAGTGACACACCCCGGTTTATTGCCACGGAGACACCCCAAAACACAGGGGCCACAGTGTCCCCAGTGTCCCCAGTGTCCCCAGGCCTGGTCACTGCAGTGGTGTGAGGCTGCAGCCCCCAGGGGTCATTTGGTCACCACAGGGTCCCCCAGGTCACTTGGCCATGGCAGTGTCCCCACGGTGGTCACTGTGCCATGGCAGTGCCCGTTCATGGCCACGTCCCCACAGTGGTCACTGTGGTCACTGTGCCATGGTGGTGTCCCCACGGTGGTCACTAAGGTCACTGCTCCATGGTGGCGTCCTGGTGTCCCCACGGTGGTCACTGTGGTCAGTGATGCTCCATGGTGGTGTCCTGGTGTCCCCACGGTGGTCACTGCTCCATGGTGGTGTCCTGGTGTCCCCACGGTGGTCACTGCTCCATGGTGGTGTCCTGGTGTCCCCACGGTGGTCACTGTGGTTATTGTGCCCATGGTGGTGTCCTGGTGTCCCCACGGTGGTCACTCTGGTCATTGTGCCCATGGTGGTGTCCCTGGTGTCCCACGGCGGTCACTGTGGTCACTGTGCCATGGCCGTGTCCCTGCAGCGGTCACTGCTCCTGTGGCAATGTCCCTCAGTGTCCCAGTGGTCAGTCACTGTGCCATGGCAGTGTCTCTGCTGGTCACTCTGGTCACTGTGCCATGGCAGCGTCTCTGCTGGTCACTCTGGTCACTGTGCCATGGCCATGTCCCCAGGGTGGTCACTGCGATGATCACGGTGCCATGGTGATGTCCCAGGGTGGTCACCACGCTGGTCAGTGTTCCATGGCAGCATCCCAGGGCGGTCACCACGCTGGTCAGTGCCCCATAGCAGTGTCCTGGGGTGGTCACCATGCTGGTCAGTGCTCCATGGCGGTGTCCTGGGGTGGTCACCACGCTGCTCAGTGCTCCATGGCAGCATCCCAGGGCGGTCACCACGCTGGTCAGTGCCCCATAGCAGTGTCCTGGGGTGGTCACCATGCTGGTCAGTGCTCCATGGCAGCATCCCAGGGTGGTCACCACGCTGGTCAGTGCCCCATAGCAGTGTCCTGGGGTGGTCACCATGCTGGTCAGTGCTCCATGGCAGCATCCCGGGGCGGTCACCACGCCTGGTCAGTGCTCCATGGCACCATCACGGGGTGGTCACCATGCTGGTCAGTGCTCCATGGCAGTATCCTGGGTGGTCACTGTGGTCACTCAGTGTTCCATGGCACCATCCCAGGGTGGTCACCGTGCTGGTCAGTGCTCCATGGCACTGTCCTGGGGTGGTCACCATGCTGGTCAGTGTTCCATGGCAGCATCCCGGGGTGGTCACCACGCTGCTCAGTGCTCCATGGCAGCATCCCAGGGCGGTCACCACACTGGTCAGTGCCCCATAGCAGTGTCCTGGGGTGGTCACCATGCTGGTCAGTGCTCCATGGCAGCATCCCGGGGCGGTCACCGTGCTGGTCAGTGCCCCATAGCAGTGTCCTGGGGTGGTCACCACGCTGGTCAGTGTTCCATGGCAGCATCCCAGGGCGGTCACCACGCTGGTCAGTGCCCCATAGCAGTGTCCTGGGGTGGTCACCATGCTGGTCAGTGCTCCATGGCAGCATCCCGGGGCGGTCACCATGCTGGTCAGTGCTCCATGGCAGCATCCCAGGGCGGTCACCACACTGGTCAGTGCCCCATAGCAGTGTCCTGGGGTGGTCACCATGCTGGTCAGTGCTCCATGGCAGCATCCCGGGCGGTCACCGTGCTGGTCAGTGCCCCATAGCACTGTCCTGGGTGGGTCACCACGCTGCTCAGTGCTCCATGGCAGCATCCCGGGGTGGTCACCACGCTGCTCAGTGCTCCATGGCAGCATCCCAGGGCGGTCACCGTGCTGGTCAGTGCCCCATAGCAGTGTCCTGGGGTGGTCACCACGCTGGTCAGTGTTCCATGGCAGCATCCCAGGGCGGTCACCACGCTGGTC
This sequence comes from Melospiza melodia melodia, assembly GCF_035770615.1. NCBI lineage: Eukaryota > Metazoa > Chordata > Aves > Passeriformes > Passerellidae > Melospiza > Melospiza melodia. The sequence continues at coordinate 173,989,775 of NC_086194.1, read as the reverse complement.
AGTGCCCCATAGCAGTGTCCTGGGGTGGTCACCGTGCTGGTCAGTGCCCCATGTCAGTGTCCTGGGGTGGTCACCATGCTGGTCAGTGCTCCATGGCGGTGTCCTGGCGCAGCCTGGCCCTCACCACGCCGTCCAGCACGGCGTGCAGCCCCCGGCAGGCGGCCTGGGCAGCGTCCAGCACGGGCCGCAGCCGCTCCTGGTGCAGGCGGGCGCTGAGCTGGCACAGGGCCAGCTGCCCGCTGCCCGCCACCGTGGCCACGGCCAGCCTGGGGCCCCCGGCCGCCTCCTCGGCCGCGCTCAGGTCGCTCAGGGCCACCGGGGGCCCGGCCGGGGGCTCGGCCAGCCCGGCCGACCCGGCCACCACAGCCCCGCGCAGCGCCACGCCGGCGTCCAGGAGCGCCAGCCCTGCCGCGCTCACACTGGCACCCAGCTCGCCACCGTCTGCCTGGAGAACCTGGGGAAAAAGGGGAATGGGTCACCCCAAAATGTCCCAAAATATCCCCAAAATCGTATTGACACTGTGTGCCCCAGCAGCGCCACGCCGGCGTCCAGGAGCGCCAGCCCTGCCGCGCTCACACTGGCACCCAGCTCGCCACCGTCCGCCTGGAGAACCTGGGGAGAAACGGGGAATGGGTCACCCCAAAATATCCCCAAAATTGTATTGACATTGTGTGCCCCAGCAGGGTCAGTCCCTGCCGCGCTCACACTGGCACCCAGCTCACCACATCGGCCTGGAGAACCTGGGGAGAAACGGGTCAGGGTCACCCCCAAATGTCCCATAATATCCCAAAATCGTATTGACACCTGTGTGCCCCAGCAGCGCCACGCCGGCGTCCAGGAGCGCCAGCCCTGCCGCGCTCACACTGGCACCCAGCTCACCACCATCCGCCTGGAGAACCTGGGGAGAAACGGGTCAGGGTCACCCCAAAATATCCCAAAATCGTATTGACACTGTGTGCCCCAGCCCAGCCACGCTGGCGTCCAGGAGCGCCAGTCCTGCGCGCTCACACTGGCACCCAGCTCGCCGCCATCCGCCTGGAGAACCTGGGAGAAACGGGGAATGGGTCACCCCAAAATGTCCCCAAAATAACCCCAAAATCGTATTGACACTGTGTGCCCCAGCAGGGTCAGTCCTGCCGCGCTCACACTGGCACCCAGCTCGCCACCATCGGCCTGGAGAACCTGGGGAGAAACAGGGAATGGGTCACCCCAAAATGTCCCAAAATAACCCCAAAATCGTATTGACACTGTGTGCCCCAGCAGGGTCAGTCCTGCCGCGCTCACACTGGCACCCAGCTCGCCACCATCCGCCTGGAGAACCTGGGGAGAAACGGGGAATGGGTCACCCCAAAATGTCCCAAAATAACCCCAAAATCGTATTGACACTGTGTGCCCCAGCAGGGTCAGTCCTGCCGCGCTCACACTGGCACCCAGCTCGCCACCATCCGCCTGGAGAACCTGGGGAGAAACGGTCAGGGTCACCCCAAAATATCCCAAAATATCCCAAAATTGTATTGACACTGCGTGCCCCAGCAGCGCCACGCCGGCGTCCAGGAGCGCCAGTCCGGCCGCGCTCACACTGGCACCCAGCTCGCCGCCGTCCGCCTGGAGAACCTGGGGAGAAACGGGGAATGGGTCACCCCAAAATATCCCCAAAATATCCCCAAAATTGTATTGACCCTGTGTGCCCCAGCCCAGCCATGCTGGCATCAAGGAGTGCCAGTCCTGCCGCGCTCACACTGGCACCCAGCTCGCCGCCGTCCGCCTGGAGAACCTGGGAGAAACGGGGAATGGGTCACCCCAAAATGTCCCAAAATAACCCCAAAATCGTATTGACACTGTGTGCCCCAGCAGGGTCAGTCCTGCCGCGCTAACACTGGCACCAAGCTTACCGCCGTCAGCCTGGAGAACCTGAGGGGGAGAAGGGGTCAGGGTCACCCAAAATCCCCTAAAACAAACCTGAAACGCCCCAAAATCCCATAGATCCTACGTGCCCCAGAAGGACCAGCCCGCCGCGCTCACGTGGGCACCGAGCTCACCGCCATCAGCCTGGAGAATCTGGGGGAAAAGGGGACAGGGTTACCCCAAAATGCCCAAATTACCCCAAAACATCCCCTGAAAGATCCCAAAACAAACCCTAAAACACCCTAAAAAACCCCAAAACCCACACAGAACCCATGTGTGTCCAGCCCAGCTGTGCCCCCCCGTGACGCCCAGCTTGCCTCCATCTGCCTGCAGCACCTGTGGTCAGGGACACTCCAAAAACACCCCAAATCACCCCAAAAACGCCACAGATTTTGGGTGAGCACGGCCCCTCCAGGATCCCTAAATCCCCCCAGGACCCCCCAAACTCCCCCAGACTCACCTGGACGTGCACGTCGATCGGGGAGCGGGGATAGAGTTGGCTGAGCACGGCTCCTCCAGCACGCCCCACAGCATCAGCGCTCCCCTAAACCCCCCCAGAACACCCCAAACCCCCCCAGGACCCCCCAAATCTCACCTGTACGTGCACA